>NC_081560.1:11254087-11283548 GCF_022355385.1 Mustela nigripes | reverse complement strand
AATAAGTCAAGCAGAGAGAGTCAATTATCATATGGTTTCACTTATTTGTGGAGCATAACAAATAGCATGGAGAACACGGGGAGTTAGAGAGGAGAAGGGAGTTGGGGGAAATTGGAAGGGGAGGTGAATCATGAGAGACTATGGACTCTGAAAGACAACCTGAGGGATTTGAAGTGGCAGGGGGGTGGGAGGTTGGGGTACCAGGTGGTGGGTATTATAGAAGGCACAAATTGCATGGAGCACTGGGTGTGGTGAAAAAAAACTGAATACTGTTATGCTGAAAATAAATTTAAAAAAAAAAGATACTAGGAATTGGTGGATACTGTGACAAACTGAAAAGTACACATATACCTTTTTTAAATGTATAGCCATTGTTCCACTTCAACCAATTCACCACACAACCCCAAAATTGCCCAATCTTCTAATTTTTCAAGGACTAATTTTTTTGTGTGTGCATATATGCAATCTCCTAAATTTAAATGTTGACCAATAAGAAGTATTAAGCACTGGTGGGCTAATGCCGTCCAGGATTAGGCTGCACAAAATAAAACACAACCACAGGCCAGATTTGGCCCAAAATTCATTAGTGTCTAGCTAAGATTTCGGTTCTCACTCTGGTTATGAGCAATACGAACTACTTTTAGCTTTTTATTTTTTATTTTTTTTTAAAGATTTTATTTATTTATTTGACAGACAGAGATCACAAGTAGGCAGAGAGGCAGGCAGATAGAGAGGAAGTGAAGCAGGCCCCCTGCTGAGCAGAGAGCCCGCCGTGGGACTGGATCCCAGGACCCTGAGATCATGACCCGAGCTGAAGGCAGCGGCTTAACCCACTGAGCCACCCAGGCGCCCTACTTTTAGCTTTTTAAAAATACAACCTGCCTGGGCCCTATCTCAGATCCTACCTTACTAGATCTGTAATAAGTCCCAGGCATCTGCATATTGTTTGAAAATGCCAGGGTTCAGTGTGTTTCACAGTGTGAAGAAGTAAGGAATTAAATTTCAAGATAACAGTGTTTGGTCACATGTCCAAGTTCAGCACTGTGTTCAGAATACCCTGTCACTTTCCCAGGGTAATGCTACCTGTTCCAGCTTTCAAACACTGATGTGCATATCAGTAAATTATAATTGGTGATACACAGGCAAATAAACTGTAACAGGGCAGTTTTTCTCATCTCTAATTAACCCAAATAGCATCAAATTTTGGTTCTTCTTGTTCGGGTACATTATAATAGCTGAACTTTGTGAAGGAAACTTGATTCTAAGTAAAAATGTCCATATACAAGCTGATGGGAATTTCTTATTCGTAAACATGCTAGCTCTAGGATAAAAACAACTCCACAAATAAGAGAGAAAATAAAGGAAGCCGGAGAAGGCAGATCAAAGGAGCTGTTGCATTTTAAAGACAATTTAGCAGGTAACAGGTCTTGTGAGATGAGTACAAAGGCATGGGAACAGTTAAGATTCCTAATCTGGGACTCTTGCCTGTAAGGTGAATATGGGCTTAAAGTTAATAAGGTAGAAAGATGCTGTGATAGGAATCTCTTCCAAATTTTTTTTCCAATGAGCCTCTGCAAGCCCGAGGCAAATGGGTCTTTATGAAAAATGGAGACGGCCAGTAACAAGATCCTTCCATCATTTGCATTTCAAGCCTCTGACTTGTAGTTAGTCATGCAGCAAGTAAATGAAGAAAAACTGGAAATAACCATTAACTGGAAGAAAAATTACAATAACACTGAGTGAGGGTCAGAAGTTTGCAGAACAGGTACCAGTCCTTGGTGTGGAAACCTGAAAGTGAGGGCCAAAGAGAATGGCCACGGTGAGCACAGATGCCACAGACAGAAACACATCCAGGTTTAAAATCATCCTCACCCTGGTGGTCTCTGGAATAGAGTGCATCACTGGCATCATTGGGAACGGCTTCATTACAGCTATCCACGGGGCCAAGTGGGCCAGAGGCAAAAGACTCCCTGTCAGTGACTGCATTCCGCTGATGCTCGGCTTTTCCAGGCTCTTGCTGCAGATCTGGATGATGCTGGAGAATACTTACAGTCTACTCTTCCTGGTCACTCATAACCAAACCACAGTGTTTATACTCTTCAAAGTCGTCGTCATGTTTCTGAGCTATTTCAACCTCCGGCTTGCTGCCTGGCTCAGCATCTTCTGTTGTCTTAGAATTGCAAACTTTGCTCACCCTTTGTTGGCTTCTGGGACTATCACCATTCATCTCCTTGTGCTTCAGCTTTCCCTTCTCTATAGATACCTTCAAAGTGTATGGAAGTAGTTCTATTCCAGAGAGGAAATGGTAGTAGAAATGGTAGTAGTTCCATTTCCACTGAGAGGAAATACTTCTCTGAGACCAATATGGTTAACCTGGTTCTCTATAACCTGGGGGTCTTCATTCCACTGATCATGTTCATCCTTTCAGCCACCCTGCTGATCCTCTCTCTCAAGACACGTACTCTACACATGGAAAGCCATGCCACTGGCTCCAGGGACCCCAGCATGAAGGCTCACATGGGGGCCAACAAAGCTATCAGCTGCTTTCTCGTTCTCTACATTTTCAATGCAGTTGCTATTTATTTCCATGTCCAACATCTTCAACGTCAACAGTTCCTGGAATATTTTGTGCAAAAAGCGTCATCATGGACGCTTCTCCAGCTGGCCACTCAGTGCTACTGATCTTGGGTAACCCTGAGCTGAGAAGAGCTTGGAAGAGGTTTCAGCACCATGTTCATCCTCACCTGTAAGAGCAGACTCTGTGACTGGAACCCAGAGAACCACAGGACCTGGTTCAACCAGTTCTGCCTCTCCCCACCTAGACCTCTCTCTTCACCCATCTCTACTGCCCTAATCTTGCTCTGACACTTCTCCTCAGGTTAACTGGGCCCTTTCATGAAAGGGACGCTGAATTTTTAACATGAGATTCTAAGAAAAAGTAGCTAAGCAACTCTAAGATGAATCTGTGAAATCTTCTCAATCTATGCTCACTCAAGTCCTGCCCTGAGCTCCTCCTTGCCTCTCCTCCCCTGAGCCTGAAAGGAGAGGTTGGCCAGACATCTCCATTGGCCTGGGATGATCTCAGCTTGTGCCTGTTGTCACTGAGCACCCTTTCATTCTCAAGGATAGCTTGGTCTGGATGAAAAATGGCATGGTCACCCTAGTTAAGGCAGCCTACTGACCCACAGTGAGGAAAAAGGAGAGCTAGGGATGAGTGTAGGACGCAATCCAAGAGGTAGAAGGGAAACTGGAATATAGGGAAAAGGGATTCTGGAAAGAAAGGCTGGCCAGAATTATCAAACGCCACAGAGACTTTAAAGAGAATGGAGGCTGGGGCGCCTGGGTGGCTCAGTGGGTTAGGGCCTCTGCTTTCGGCTCGGGTCATGATCCCAGGGTCCTGGGATTGAGCCCCACATCGGGCTCTCTGCTCGGCGGGGAGCCTGCTTCCTCCTCTCTCTCTGCCTGCCTCTCTGCCTACTTGTGATCTCTCTCTGTCGAATAAGTAAAATCTTTAAAAAAAAAAAAAAGAGAGAGAGAATGGAGGCTGCATACACTATTAGTGGCATGACAGGTGATATTCTGATTGCAGAAGTTTCTGGAGAAGGTGAGAAAAACAGTGAGGGAGTTTGTAAGGACCAAGAATTCCAGGACATTGTCTGGAGAGAAACATGAAATACAGGGTGGCAGGTGGGGTGAATGGATGGTCAGCTGAATGCTCCATTTTTCCAAATGGTAGGGGGATGAGAGGAGAAGAGAGGACGACTGAGGGCACGAGTCCTGTGTGCAGCCGCAGAGAGAAAATAGGAGGAGTCCAGAGTAAAGAAATGTCTCTTTTGCTGTGCTCCTGAGTCTGTGGCTATGCAAGTGTGTCTGCCTCTGGCGTTGTCAGTTCTAGATCTCCTTGAAGCAATGGGTGGTGCAGGGGCAGGTGACCAGGGAGGGCCTGTTTGAGAAGAAGGAAAACATCATACTTCACTGTCACTCTTTAGAATGATGGCATAAACACTGTCTTAAAGGGCTGTGCCCAAAACAGGACACCCCCTTCCTAGATATCTTGGAACCAGAAAGTTAGGAACTGGGGGGTTTCTTGTATTTGGTGTTTTTTAAATCAAAATTATAGAGGAAAATGTGAAAAGAAGGCTACTGATCACACCAAGGCCCCCAAATGAAAATGAAACATCAGTAGCAAAGACTAAATGCTGAGTATCTGGGCTCTCAAGCACGTTTTTCTGAGAAAGTCCCTTACATCTGTGAACAGTAAAAAAAATTATACACATACACACACACACACACTCAAGTACATCTCTTTGAAGTTCCAACAGCATGGGATTTATTCAACTAGAAAAGAAAAGATTCATGAAAATAAATAAACATTTTTCATAGTTTTCCTAACTGATATTTATTTCTGTGACTATTTAAGGCTGGGTTGGTTGGTATGATAAGACAAATCAGATTCTGAAGTGTCATTCCAACTCCTAAACAATAGAGAAATGTCTTTTTTTCCAATATTACATGTATACCTATCTACTGAAAAACAGAGAAAAACAAAATTTAGAGCCACAATGTGATTGATATGAACAATCCCAAGATGAGAAACTGTATAATCCCTCCCCATGCTTATTATGAGAAAATATTATGTCATTGTTTGCAAAAGCCAAAAGCAGCAGAAAGCTAACAAGAGCTTCAAGGATGAAGACGTCAATACTCCTAGTTGCCCTACCTTCAACCAGACAAAGTTCCCTCCAGTCCATGCTTCCTTCTTTCCTTCCTTCCTTCCTTCCTTCCTTCCATCTTTTCTTTTTCTTTCTTATTGTACAACACACCTAAATTTCTGTAATGGGCCATAACACCCTATTTTCAAATTGGTTGGCTTTAGACAGAAATCAGAAGTCCTAGGATGCCTGGGTGACTCAGTCAGTTAAGCTTCTGCCTTCAACTCAGGTCATGATCTCAGGGTCCTGGGATCAAGCCCCATGTTTGGCTCCCTGATCAGTGGAGCATCTGCTTCTCCCTCTCCCTTGGCCCTCCCCACGGCTCATGCTCTCTCCCTCTCTCTCACTCTCAAATAAATAAATAAAGTCTTGGAACGAAAGAAAGAAAGAAAGAGTAAGTCCTAAAGGATCTACTTTGCAAACTCTACATAAGAGCACTGTACCTTGAGAGAGGTTCAAAAGTTATGGTGTGAAGAGTTTCTTTACCCACAAAGTCACTCTGGACATTCATCCACCATGTAGAGCAGCAGGGGAATGTTGGTTGTCACAGGACTCCCAAGTAGAAGGCCCAGAACAGGGCAGGGTGTCACAAACCTGGTTGAGTCCTGGAGAATGAGAACTACAGTAGCAGCTAGGGCCAATCTAAGAGCTGGGACTTGAGAGGCAAAGAGCTGTTCCACAGCCCGCAACAATCTTTGCCTCCTAATACCTCAGTATCTGCTGATTCCCCTGTGGTTCCTGCTTTGCTGGGAGTGGACTCTGTAGAAATTCTCTCGTATTTTTCACTCACACACTCTTTACTTTGGGCTACTGGGAAAGAACCTTCTATTGAATAAGGGAAAAGGAACTACACATTCAACCAACCAGTGAGTCTTGAGTTGCGGGGAGGAGAAAAGAAACCAAGTGGAAAAACCATGGCAGAATGGGAAGAAAGACGGAGAGTCCCATTAGACTCCTGCTTCTTCCCTCTGGACACAAGTGGACTCCTTAGAAGAGAGGTAGGAGGAATGTTAATTCCTTACATGCTCAGAAAGGTTGGTTTGCGGGAGAAGGAGTAAGGGTAAACAAGCTGGGGCACCAGTCCTTAGTGCTGTAAGGCTGAGGGAGCTCTCTGGACCCCTTCACTAGACTGGGGCAGGTTGCTTCAGATATCAGAGGCAAAAGTCAGAGGAAAGTGTTCATCCCCATCCTCTTTGAGGAGAGGTGATGTGTTATATGATTAGAAACTTCTACTGGAAGCAGGACAGAAGCATCTTAGAGCCTAGAACGTGGCCCAGGAAGGGCAAGTGAAGGCAGAAAAGAGCAAGGGGCAGCACAAGAGGTGTGGCGTGGGAAACCAGAGCAGAAGGATTGGGAAAGGGAAGGGGTGAAAGTGCTAAGTGCTTGGCCAGGTTCAGTTGGAAGAAGTACTCTACAGATCTTACCTGGCCCTTGGGAGTGATCCCTGTAAGCAGTAAAATGTCTTCCAAGAACTTGCCAGAGGAACATTTCTGGACAGGGCCTTTCAGAGTTCAGAGTTCAGCATGCTATACCACCCAGGAACTCTGTGTCTGTGAAGCTAGCCTGTCAGCCAGCCTCACTGTGGGGGGGAGCAGGGGGACTGGATTTTTTGTAAAGTTTCTTGTTTATCTCTCATTTGATTTTTCTTTCTTTCTTTCTTTCTTTCTTTTTTTTTTTTTTTTAAGCAAAGTGTCTTATAAATATTCTGTGCTATCTCAGTTGTGTCAGGAAAAAAATAAGAGAAAAGTGATTTTGGAAACAGTTGAAAAGAAAAAGAATCAACAGTCCCCTGGGTTGGGTTGGGTTGGGTTGGGTTGGGTTGGATTTGACTGTGGGAGCAGCAATGAAGGCAATTCAAGGAAAGAATTCCAAGGCAGAGCATTACTGGGAAAAATCTCACTTCTGGGCAGCTGCCCCCTCCCCTCCTGCCAGGCAGTTCCTGGAATCACAATGACTTCAGCCCGGGGTTGGGCTTTGCTATTTCCTGGCATTTGATGCAGGCATGTTGTTGCACCTTTCTGAACCTCAGCTTCTGTATCTGTAAAATGGGAATAATAATAATAATACCTCCCTCCTAGAATTATCTACCTCACCCTAAGAAATGAGAGAGATAAAACACAGCACAAGCTCTCAAACAGACAAAGGGAAGGGATGCCAGGCTGAGAGGCCAGGAGTCTAGAATGAGGATATTTAGAACAGGCCAGTTGTGAAGAGACCAAGACCTGGGAAGGAGCCGCACAGGGGGCTTAGCCTGTCCCACAGACTCAGGGGGAAATGTGGCACAATCCACAGCAGCTCATTACCCCAAGCAGGGTGGGCAGGGTGGTACCCTGAAATACTTGGCTCCTGCATACCCTTCTGGCAACACCAGAAAGACATCCAGTATTCCAGAGTTTAATCCCCTGGCCATTTTGAATGAAGCAGGGCACTAGGTCAGGGCTCAGCAAACTTCCTGTCAAGGGCCACACACAACAAATATTTTAAGCTCTTGGGCACATACAGTCCTGGCCACAAGTCCTCAACTCTTCTGTTGTAGCACACGAGCCACCAAAAGCAACATGTAAAGGAACAGTCATGGCTGCACTCTAATAAACTTTATTTACAGACACTGAAATGTCAATTTCATAGAATTTTCACACATCTTGAAATATCCTTTGATTTTTTTTTAACCATGTAAACATGCAAAAAGCTTTCCTAGTATGTGGCCTCTACAAAAACAGGCAGTGAGTGTAATGTGATCCCCAAGCCACAGTCTGCCAACCCTGTACTTGGTACTTTCTCCAACACAAGGAGGGACCAAAACCCACCACCAAATCCCAGCTACCTTCACTGAAAACCAGAGACACTCATCATGGCAATTTTGACATGTTTTGAATGCAACTTCCTGAATATTTCGCCACTTTCAATTCCTCCAGCTTTGGCCTACCCCTTGGTCATCCCTAAACCACAACCCTTTAGTTGTTTGTGAGAAACAAACAAGGAGTGCCTAGTCCCTTGCTCCTATCACCACCCCCCTGTTACAGACACATACAAGGCCCCAAAGGAGTTTGCATCTAAAGCTTTAAAAGATACTGCCCTGAAGCTATTCTGTGCAAAACAAAGAGTAAAAATCATGAAACAGGTTCCTGCAGGGTCCTTGGGAACATCTGGATGGCTGCATCTCTAGCTCTGAAATGATCATGCTCCTCCAGACTCCCACTGTGAGACTGGACACAAGGCTGCGGGTTCCTGAGGTTCTGACCCAACAGGGCAATGCTGACATGTTTGTGTCCTTTTTGGCTGGTTTATTAGACGATGATGGGAAATGTCTAGAGTCAGTGTGGCACAGGGGAAGAAATCTAGATTCAAAAATCTAGATTCAAGTCCCCGCTCTAAGTGATCTTTGGAAGGTCACCAACCATGTTTTGGCCTCAGTTTCCCCATGCAGAAAACAAAAATGATCATAATATTCACCTCACAGGGTTGCTTTGAGGTTCAAAGGAAACAATATATCTGTGCATAATAAACGACAAGCCACCATAAGAAGGTGAGCTTGTAAATTCATTCAACAAGAGTGCACTGAGAGCACAGAGAGTGCCCACTGAACGATAAAACAAGCATTCAAAGGTTAACACAGCTAAACTGTCAATCTCCAAGGGCTCGGAGACTAGGAAAGAACAACCCATTTAATTACAAGGTGGGAAACACTTCAGTGGAGGTCCCTATACTGTGGGTGCAATGTTCATAGTTCAAATTCCTCTCAAAAAAAAAAAAAAAAAAAGACAAAACGAAATAGGAGTGCCTGGGTGGCTCAGTCAGTTAAGTGGCTGCCGACTCTTGATTTCAGTTTGGGCTCTGTGCTGGGCATGGAGCCTACGAAAAAAAATATAATAAATAAATAAAATACATTTTAAAATAAAATAAAACTGTTGGGACCCCTAAGTGGTACAGTCAGTTAAGCCTCTGACCCCTGGGTTTTGGCTCAGGTCATGATCTCAGGGTCTTGAGATGAGACCTGTGTCAGGCTCCACACTCAGCTCAGAGTCTGCTGGGGTTTTTCTCTCTCTCTCCCTCTGTCCCTCTCTGCTCATTCTCTCTCTCTCTCAAATAAATAAATAAATCTTTAAAAAAAATAAATCCCAATCTTTCTGCTTTCCTTCTCGGACAGAAAAAGGGGAACTCAAGACAATTCTTCTCAGTCCCACTGGACCAGTTAGGAAAGACCAGGGCCAAGAGAAGAATGTTCCACTGAGCATCCCTAGAAATCCCCACCACAGCCAGAGGAGGCAAAAGAGAAAAGGGTCCCAATACATCCAGTCCTCCCTAATGACAGCTGAGGTTTGCTTCTCCTCCCTAGAGCCCTCAGAGACCACAGATAAATCTATGGTTTATTCAAACCAGATGCTGGATAATAAATTATTGCTGGTGGCCCTGAGTGCAGCTGGGACCAAGAGTGACAGAAATGCTTAGCAGGGAGATGGGGCAATTTGACTCTCCAAAGACTGGAGACCTCATAGGATCCTGGTCGGGTTTCCTGTTCATCTTACTTCTCAATGGAACAGGACCTGACACTCACATTCCATTCATGAATGCAGAGAGAAAAATTTGCCTCCCTTCAGATTTAAAGGCCAGAAATATGCCTCAAAAAACTCAGTCTAGCCACTTGGAGGTTGTGGTTGTGTCTATCCTGGGCCCTGAAGCCACCCTCCCCTTCCTCTTAGCCTAGGAAGAACGGCTAATCTGCCTGGAGGACTCTACAGGGACAGGGAAGAGGAGCTGGATTTGGTGACCTTCGCTGAGGTTGGAAATAGGAGGAAACATGACTTCACTCCTAGCTCCACCCCCTCACTCCCCATCAACTACCCCCCAACTGCCTGCCCTCACAGTGTGCATGGATCCCAGATTCCCCACCTAACCTGAGCAGGTTCTGACAGGCAGTGGCATCTGGAAGTATTACTGGGGGAAGCATGTGTTTTCTCTGCACTCACAGAGTGTTGGAGATAGCAATGGGAATAAATTACACCAAAGGTAAGCTCTGGCCATAAAGTGACTGAGGTACGGGAAAGAAAAAGCCGTAGGACTTTTTGGGTCTCTGGCTGAAGTGTATCTGAGAAGACAGGGCAATGCTCCAATGAATCAGTACCTACCCAACTTTGGTGAATAAACCTCAGAGTTCCAACTGCAAACCCGAGAGGACTAGAGAGCCTGGGATCTCAGCACTGGGCCGGCTGACAAAAAAAGACATGCACAGTCATACTGGATCTCTCTATTCCCCAAAACCCTTAGCCGAAGACTTCATTCACAGTGCAGCGCAGCTAATGCCAAACAGACTCAATTAATTAAGTAGCTAAAATTAGCAAGCAGGGATAAGATACTTGCTCTGGAGTATATAAATTTGCTATACATGTTTATGTTTTATATTTATATTTATGTTTTGACTAATATTTGCTCAGCTTTATGTGAAATTTAATATAGGAAAATAATATGAGAAAGTAAATCCTACAAGGGACTGCTTTAATCCATTTATGAACTGATCAAATTATTAAATGATAAAATGCCTTTGCCTTTGCAGTTTACCTTTTCATGAGTTACTTAACTAATTAATTTCTGAATCTGTATTCTAACACCAAAAAGTACTAATGCAATTACATGTTTGGCACTGATTAATTGTACCTGATGTTAGTTTTGGCTTTGGTTGTATATGGTTTCCAAAGGGTGGGTAACTGAAGAGTATGTCTGGCAAGTCCTGATCTGAAGAGGTCATCCTTAAACATCCGATTCTATGGCCTGAGTATCCATCCTCTCCAGTTCTCCATGGCCTGGGGCAATGGCCAACCACCTGTTTAAAAACTCTTCCCCCTGGCTTCTGCATCTGTTCAGCTGCCTGGTCTTTATCCTGTTTCCTTACCCATTAAGCACCCTTGAAACAAAGAACCCACTCACGGTTTGCACACTCTCTGTTGCCATCACTAAGGTGACCAACTATCAAGGTTTTAAAACTCAAAATCCCTCATCTCAGGAAACCCTCAGTCTTGGGCAAACCAGAGCAGTTCATCACCCGAGCACCACCCAAATGACTGAAGCGACATTCAGATTTCAAGTACTACCTTTCAACGACGGCTATATTCGCTCCTGTCTCATTCCTCTAAAAGCAGAGACTTGAACTTCACGCACAAACATACACACAGGTGCGCACTTACGACCTGTGTCAAATCCTCCAATGGCTTCCATTACCTATAGACCTGCAGATGGGCTGCAAAGTCCTCCGTACCCCGTCTGAGACCTACCTTTCCTAACAGATTTCAATGCTCTATTATATTCACTGAACTGCATATAATCATTTGAAAAATCTGATGGTCTGGAATTGGTTTTTCTTTTTAATTATGGAAAATTTCAAACATATAGAAAAGTAAAGAAATAGAACAGTGATCCTTTATGTATCTTAGGCTTAGCAACTATCAACTTTCTGCCAGTGTTGTCTGTGGAAGCCTTTCGAAAGAGGCTATTATATGACTCAAATATTTCTTGGAGCTTTAGCCTAGATTTTGTGGGTTTTAATTTGGGAAGTTACAGCAACTTTGTGTCATTTCCCCTAAATGCCATGGCCACTCTCCCATCTGTGATTTGATCCCCTTCAAATTGACATACATGTGTTTGTTCTCTAAACTTTCTTTTTTTTTTTTTTAAGATTTTATTTATTTATTTGACAGAGGGAGACAGGAGAGTGATCACAAGCAGGGGAAGGAGCAGAGGGAAAAGCAGGCTCCCCACTGAGCAGGGAGCCCGATGAAGGCTTGGTCCCAGGACCCTGGGATCACAACTGACGGACCAGAGCCAAAGGCAGACACAACTCTTCGTGCCACCCAGGTGTCATGTTCTCCGAACTTTCTAATCCTACTTCGCACGTTCCACAATCCTTAAGTAGGTCCCGCTACATTTAGCTTAAGTTCCTCTAGAAATGGTTCTGCTCACCTTTCCTGACTCATCTGTCTCTTTGAGCATTTTTTTAAGTAATCGCTATGCCCAGAGTGACACTCAGACTTAGGACACCGAGATGTAGAGTCACATGCTCTCCCTAACTGAGCCAGGCATCCTTCTGCAGCCATGTTTAATGTGTGATCTGCAACACAGACTGTGCAACTGTTTTGCCTTCTTTCCTGCTAAAGCAAGTGAGCAACCCTACATTACTCTTCAATATGTCTTCATTTTAAGGAGTTCTACATTAGTCATAAACTACCTGTTTCTGTTTTAATACCAAGAAAATGAAAAAGTCCCAAGATCTCTTTACACATTTTTCCCCCAAAACCGGTGTTGATTACTTTCCAAATCTCTTGCCCAACTTCTCTAAAGAAAGCCTAGGGCTATGCCTCTGAATTCTCAGTTCTCCTCACCCAGGGTATGTTGGCAAACCAGTTCTCTGGGAAAGAGTATGGGGGAGGGAGGAAAGAGAGAGAGAGAAAAAAGAGACACAGAGAGAGAGAGAGAATGAGGGCCTGATGTGTGGAGTAGTCTGATTTTCATTGTATAAATACTCCTACCGTGATGGAATTTGAACTACCACCGTGACGTCACTGAATGGGAAGTTGGGAAGAGATGCTCACCATCCATACTGTCTGTCTGGTAGGAGCCGACTCTGGCACACCATTCTCAGGCAAAATAACAGGCCAAATAACAAAAAGACTGAACATACCAAAGCTATAGCCAGCCACCCACTGCCAAGATTTCAACATAGTACTAGCTCTGTGACCCTGGGAAAGTTACTTAATTCCTCTGAGGCTCAATTTCCTCACTTTTACAATAGGGGTCATAAATACCTCTATCTCGTGGGTTTTGCTGTAAAGTGCACAACTCTTACAATGGTCCCTAACATCGTGTAGGCACTCTAGTGTTTCCTGTTATTACGGGGACTGAAGATCAAATAGTGTCGTGTGGAGTTAGTGCCACTAGATGGCAGCCTCCTCACTGCCGAAGTACAATCCCTTTTCAAAGACGAATTTGCAAGTCAGCATTGAACAAGTCACTAACGGAATAAGGTCATTAACTAATAAGACTTTTCCCCTCTCTAGTCTCCTGGCTCAAGCTTCCTATTTTCCTTTGAAAATCCCATTAGGAACCCAGCTATTGACCCTTGTGTGCAGCCACCTTTAAAGTTCGATGCAGAAGCTATTTCCAATCAAGAATTTCTAATCTTATTTAGTAATTACAGGAAATAAATAAATAAATACTAAATTGTAATTTGGTAACTACAATCAAAACAAAAGCTACAGCTGTCCTTGTGACACAAGGGGTCAGCTCTCTGATCTTTGCTCTCCTCATCTCTCTCCCCTCACTCAAGACAATATGGCTTCAAATGCGACATCCATTATCATCATCACATTGCTTCCTGCACAGTCACTTTGAAAAGGGACATAAATCAGTCTAACAATAGTTCAGGTCTATAAATACTGAGCTACTGGACACGTGACATACTGTGCCAGGTAATAAGGACATAAAGGTAAATAAGAATCATAGAAGGAAAGAATTTGCCTATTGACAAATCTAGATCTTTCCAGAAATAAAATATTGATTTTTTTATGAACTCAACAACTTAGTTTAAAACTTACATAAAAGAATAAAGGCTCTTGAATAACTAATCTCTACCAGGTATTAAGGCATACTACTAAGCTATTGTTAAACTAATATAAGAGGAAAACGTGCATAAAATATACTCATTCATACAATGGGAACTTAAGATATGATAAAAAGTGAACCATATGTAAGTGGGATTATTTATTAAAAAGTACTGGTGGGGGCGCCTGGCTGACTCAAGTCAGTGATATACACAGTCTTGATTTGGAGTTGTGGGTTTGAGCCCTATGTTGGATGTCGAGATCACTTAAAAAATTAAAATCTCTTAAAAATAAAACTAGGTTTAATAAAAAGTACTGGGAATGAGGTTCACTGTTTGGAGAAAAATAAAGTTGGATCCCTTCCTCTTACTTTATACAAAGGAAAATCCAAATGGATAAAAGATCGAAATGTGAAAGGTAAGATTATAAAGTTAATAGAAGAAAATATGGAATAATTTTGTCACTACAGGATAGAGAATGGCTTACTAAACAAGAACCTGGAAGCTCGAAAGTTGATTGGATTTCCCTTCAGTGAAAGATAGGGATAACAGTCAGGCAGAAAGCATTTACAACAACCAAAAGCCACAGGAGATCACTAATGAGAGTGTACAAGGAAAACTGGTATACACACATGCACACACATAAATATGAACAGGCAGAGAAAACTCAAGTGGCCAACGGGTAGAAGAGGTGTTCATTCCCACTTGTAACCAGAAATATACAAGTTAAAACAACCATAAGAGAGGCGCCTGGGGGGCGCCTGGGTGGCTCAGTGGGTTAAGCCGCTGCCTTCGGCTCAGGTCATGATCTCGGGGTCCTGGGATGGAGTCCCACATCGGGCTCTCTGCTCAGCAGGGAACCTGCTTCCTCCTTTCTCTCTGCCTGCCTCTCTGCCTACTTGTGATCTCTCTCTGTCAAATAAATAAATAAAATCTTAAAAAAAAAAAAAAAAGAGAGAGAGAGAGAGAGAGAGAGAGGCACCTGGGTGGCTCAGTCCATTAAGCTTTTTTTTTTTTTTAAAGATTTTATTTATTTATCAGAGAGAGAGAGGGAGAGCGAGCCAGCACAGGCAGACAGAATGGCAGGCAGAGGCAGAGGGGGAAGCTGGCTCCCTGCTGAGCAAGGAGCAGGATGTGGGACTGGATTCCAGGATGCTGAGATCATGACCTGAGCCAAAGGCAGCTGCTTAACCAACTTAGCCACCCAGGCATCCCTCCATTAAGCTTTTGACTCTTAATTTCAGTTGATCTCTGGGTCCTGAGATCAAGTCCCACGTCAGGCTCCACAATGGGTATGGAGTTTGCTTGGAGATTTTCTCTCTCCCTCTCCCTCTGCCCCTACCTTCCCCCATCCCTGCACACACACGCTCCCCTCCCCCCCAAAAAACATAAGATACTATTTCACATTCATCAAAATAGCCCAAAATTACTAAGTGTTGGCAAGGATGTGAAGAAAGGAAACCCCTGATGCTGGCAGGGTGGGAAAATGTACCACCATTCCAAAGACCAATCTGTCAGTACTGGGGAAGTAAAATATTCACATACACTTTGACTTAGTGATCCACTTGCTCCTAGGGACATCCCTAAGAGAAACTCTAGCACCAGACTTGAGGAGACTAGATAAGGTGTTCCTTGCAGCACTGTTTGTGGAGGGAGTGAGCTGTAGGCACCCCAAACAAGGAGAATGGGTCAGAAAGATGTGGAAGATGTCCAGGGCAGAACAGCATGCAGCAGTCAGAATTGGTGTGCTGGAAGTACAAACAGCACTGCAGGTATTTCCAAGAGAGAAGCAGAAGAACAACAGAAAAAGTGGGGGGAGGGGAAGGAGGAGGAAGAGAAAAACAAAATCCATAGCATGTATCTGGGAGTATGCACCACACAGTAGTTAGGAGCAGGGCTGCTGGAGAAACACCACTTAGATTCAAATCCTGGCCCTGCGGCTTACTGGTTCTGTCGCCTTGGGCAACGTCCCTTAAACTCTCTGGTTAATCAGTGTCTTTGTTTGGAAAAGGGAAGATCCTAAGAGCAAGTACTCTATATGCTTGTGAGGATTCGATGACTTGATACAAGTATATAAACAATGCTTGTCAGTTAGTGCTCCCTCGGTGTTACTGTTGCTATTATTATCTGTAATAATATGAGAGGGGAATCAAGAGTGGAAGAGAAAAATAAAATTTTAAAAACTACGGTGAGGGGCACCTGGTTGGTTCAGTCGGTTAAGGCGCAGACTCTTGGTTTTGGTTCAGGTCAGGATCTCATAGTTACGGGATTGAGCCCCGCATTGGGCTGGGTGCTCAGTGCGGGTTCTGCTTCAGATTATCTCTCCCTCTCTTCTCTCCAGCTCGTACACTCTCTCTCTCTCAAATAAATAAGTAAATAAATAAAATCCTTAAAAAAAAAAAAAAAAAAAAACTAGGCTGGAAACTTGCGTGTATGATAATAGTGAGCTATATATAGAAGGGAATGTTTAGTTCAGCTCTCTCTGTACCTGAGGTTAAAATACACACACACCCCTCCCTCCCTGCACCAGCTTACAATACAGGGGAAGACACTGAAAATGTCGATGGACTGTGATAAGGGCTACGGTAAGAGAATGCACAGGGCAGCACAAGAACCCGGAAGAGAGACAAATGAGCCTATAGCTTCACAAAGGGATTCTGCAGGAAAGGAGTGTTGGGAGGCAGGATGATTCAGAGTTTAAGATTTGGGACTTGATGGGATGCCTTGGTGGCTCAGTTGGTTAAGTATCTGCCTTCAGCTCAGGTCATGATCCCAGGGTCCTGAGACCAGCCCCACATTGGGCTGTCTGCTTAGCAAGGAGCCTGCTTCTACCTCTGCCTGCCCCTCAGCCTGCTTGTGCATACTCTCTCTCTCTCTCTCTCTCTCTGACAAATAAATAAATAAAATCATAAAATTAAAAAAAAAAAAAAAGATTTAGGACCTTAGGAGTGTCTGGGTGGCTCAGTCAATCAAGCATCTGACTCTTAATTTCAGCTCAGGTCATGATCTCAAGGTCATGATCTTGGGGTCATAATCTCAGGGTCATGAGACTGAGCGCCTCATTGGGCTCTGTGCTCAGTGGGGATTCTGCTCAAGATTCTCTCTCTCCCCCATCCCCCAAGTTCCCCACATTCTCTCTCTAACTCTCAAAATAAAGAAATAATTTTTTCTTTTAAAAAGGAAAAATATTTGGGACCTGAGTTAGAATCACAGTTGTGCCTTTTACTATTCTGTGTGATTTTTGGCAAGTTACATTCCTAGAGGAACTACACCTAGAAAACACTCAGGCCCTAAGAATATATTACTGGAACTCAAAGACCCCAGCAAAACCTCTCTATAATCTCAGCTTTAACTAAGCCTCTCTCAAGTAGTTCATATCTCTTTAAGAAAAACCCCCAAAATCGCATATTGCCCAGCATATACAAGTTAATCTAAAGGCCTGAAAATGCATCTGCCCACTGATTTGTTTAGAGTACATTGTAAAGCAAGCTGTTGCCTTATTTATAATTCTCAGCAAAGGAAGGGTCCTAAGGGGGGTGATCACATCAGATCTTAAAAGCAGAAGGGGGTGATGATGAGGCTGGTCTTTAAAATCAGGAGGAGGAAGGGGTGCCTGGGTGGCTCAGTCAGTTAAGCGGTGAAGCTTCAGACTCGATTTTGGCTCAGGTCATGATCTCAGGATCTGTGTTCAGCGGAGAGTCTGCTTCTCCCACTGTTTCCCCTCTCCCTCTTCCCCTCCCCTTCCTCTCTCTCTCTCTCTCTCTCACTCAAATAAATAAATAAATAAATAAATAAATAAATAAATAAATCTTTTTTAAAAAATCAGGAGGGGTGCCTGGGTGGCTCACTGGGTTAAAGTCTCTGCCTTCAGCTCAAGTCATGATCATGGGATCGAGCCCTCGCATGGGGCTCTCTGCTCAGCAGAGAGTCTGCTTCCCCCATCGCCCCCCACCCCGCGCCCTCCGCCTGCCTCTCTGCCTGCTTGTGATCTCTGTCTGTCAAATAAATAAATAAAATCTTAAAAAAAAAAAATCAGGAGTTGGTATTATTAGTCAGAGCCAGAGGGTGTTTTGAACGACTGGCCTATGAGTGGCCATCAGCCCACAAGCTATTATTGGCAAGTGCACTGCAGGATAGCAGCAGCTGCATTGAAAGGAAATCCAGCAGGCATACACTGATTCAGTAACTACAATGTCATGTTGCCCTAAGAAGGTGGTTCTTGGTCCAAGAAAGAGGACTTGGTCACTGGAAAGTTTACAAATCCCAATTGCAAAACACTTGCTAGTTTTGTTCATTTTTCTCACGAAGAAAAACAAAAATAAAAATACTTGAGTGGCCTGAAATTTGCTTAGGGAATAACCTTGGAAGTAAGGAAGAAAAAGGACATCATAGACATTCCTTCAAGCATGATTCCCATGGACAGAGCTGAACAACATGTTCTCCAGCAGCTTGAAACCAAAATCAGGTGAGGGAAAGCAGACATGCCTCATTCTTTGAAACTGAGAATAATTTCCAACCTAGGAAGTGGCCACCAAAGTTTAGTGTCAAGGTCACAGATAGGACTCCAGACCACATGAGTTCAACTGCCACCCCCCACCACTTACAGGCTTTATGATCTTGTGCAAGTTTTTGAATCTCTCTATGCCCCCAGTTCCCCATCAGTAGAATGGGAATCAGTGTGACAATAGTACCTACCTGAAGAGACACTAGGGAGTACAGGTTCTATTTCTTTCTTTCTTTCTTTCTTTCTTTCTTTCTTTCTTTAAGATTTTATTTATTTGAGAGAGAGAGATTGAGAGAGAGAGCACAGAGGGAGAGTAAGAGGTAGAAGCAGACTCCCTGCTAAGCAGGGAGCCCAACTTAGGGCTAGATCCCAGGACCCAGGGATCATGATCTGAGCAGAAGACAGAAGCTTAACCCACTGCACCACCCAGGTGCCCCGACAGGTTCAGTTTCTTTTTTTTTTTTTTTTTCTTTTAAGATTTTTTATTTATTTATTTGTCAGAGAGAGAGCGAGTGAGAGCGAGCACAGGCAGACAGAGTGGAAGGCAGAGTCAGAGGGAGAAGCAGGCTCCCTGCGGAGCAAGGATCCCGATGTGGGACTCGATCCCAGGACGCTGGGATCATGACCTGAGCTGAAGGCAGCTGCTTAACCAACTGAGCCACCCAGGCGTCCCAGGTTCAGTTTCTTAAAAAGTTAAAGTTAAACTTACCATTAGGCCCAGAAATTGCACCCCAGCTATCTACTCAAGAGAAATGAAAACACATGCCCATATCAAGACCTGAATGCAAATACTCAGAGCAGTATTGGTCATAATGGCCAAGACTCGGTAAATGCCCATCAACTGGTGAAAGGATAAACAAAATGTGGTACCAGTACATCCATACATGAAATACTATCCAGCAATAATAAGTTAAAAAAAAAAAAACCTACTGATATATGCTACAACATGGATGAACCTCAAAAACATACAAAGTGAAAGAAAACAGATGCAAAAAAGCTATACATTATATGATCCCATTTACATGACATTTTCAGAAAAGGCAAATCTATGGAGACAGAAAGCAGATCAGTGGTTTCCTGATCCTGGGGGAGTGGGGGAGAGGTCAGGGGGGAGAAGTAGTTTTAACTGCAATCTGGTCCAAGGGAACTATTTGAGGTGATGGAAAGATTCCAAGACAGTATCTTGGTGATGGTTGCACAACTCTATATAATTAATAAAATTCACTAAATGGTACACTTATAATGGGTGAATTTTATATATGTAAATTATACCTCAACAAAGCTACTAAAAAATAGCACCTACGTTGTAGGGTTGTTTAAATGATAAAATGAGTTAATTTTTAAAAAGATTTATTTACTTATTTTAGAAAGAGAGAGAGCATGAGCAAGAGGGGCAGAGGGAGAAGGATAGAGAATCTCAAGCGGACTCTGGGCTAAGCGCAGAGCCAAGGCAGAGCTTAATTTCATGATCCTGACAACACAGCCCTCAGATCATGACCCTGAGATCACGACCTGAGCCCAAACCAACAGTCAAACGCTTAACCAACTGTGCCATTGAGGCACCCCTAAATGAGTTAATTTTTATAAAGCACAGTTTCTGACATCTAATAAGCAATTCTACATGTATTAGCTAAATAATAAAAATAATTATTTGTGGCTATGTGATTCATCACAAGAGTAAATTACTGACAGTTTTTAACATGAGTTCCTTCACCACAGGAAGCATGACAACTGAGTACTCAAGCAATGGAATTACTGCTCTTCCATAAAATGTTTTAAAAATCAGGGGGCACCTGGGTGGCTCAGTTGGTTAAGCATCTGCCTTTGGTTCAGGTCATTCAGGTCATGGTCCCAGGGTCCTGGGATCAAGCCTCATGTCAGGCTCTCTGCTCAGCAGGGAGCCTGCTTCCTCCTCTCTCTCTGCCTGCCTCTCTGCTTACTTGTGGTCTCTGTCTGTCAAATAAATACATAAAACCTTTTTAAAAAAAATATGCCAGCTAATATGTCGTGGCAGAACGATTAGTGCAGGCTGGCCTCTAGTGACAGAAAGGCCCTCAGCGGTTGTTTGGGAACGGAGGGCAGGGATCGCCAAAGGTCTCGAGGAAGTTTGCAGCTCTGTTTGCTACCTTGATCATGGTGATGGTTGCATGGGTGCGTGCGGATGTCAAACTTATTAAAGGTACATTTTAAATATGTGCAGTTTATTGTATGTCAGTTATAACACAACAAAGCTCTTCCATAAAAAATAAAAAAGACATTATCGAAGCCTTAAGGAGAGTCTAGGAAATTAAGAAAAAATTAGCTTTTTGACTATGAAATGAACCCAAGTATTTTTCCCAGTTATTTTTTGACTTACTAGAGTTTGCTAAATTTTTTAAATTTTATGTAATTGAATGTATAAATCTTTTAAAGTTTCTGCATTTAGTATCACAGCTAACAAAGAGGTCTCTACTTTTAGATTTTTTTTTTTTTGAAGATTTTATTTTTCTAAGAGAGTGACAGAGAGAGCACAAGCAGGGGGAGGGACAGAAGTAGAGGCAGAGGGACAAACAGACTCCCCACTGAGCAGGAAGCCTAATGCTGGGGCTCCACCCCAAGACCCAGAGATAATGGCCTGAACTGAAATCAGACACTTAAACCACTGAGTCACCAGGTGCCCCAGTTACTCCCAGATTTTTTTAAAGGTTTTTCCATAAGTTCCTCAGGCACCTCAGAGGTTTCTTTTTTTTTAAATAAAATATTCAATCAGGCTAGCCATGTTCCTTGCGTAAGGTGTGATGTACGGGTCCAGCTACATTTTGTTTAAACTTCCCAGTTGACCCAAAACCATTTATTAGACAATCCATCTTTTACTTATTTGGGAAGGCAGTTTATTTAAAGCATTTGTGGTTTCAAATACTTAATTCCAAATTACATGATCAAAGCTCTAATGATGATTCAAATGGAGACAATATCATTGACCATGAAAGATAAGGATTTGGTTTACATATCCCACCCCTTTTCCACCCTTCCTAAGTTTGATAATCACATCATATTCAGTCTCTTTATTAGTTACTTTTGTAACTGTAAATAATTGGCTTACACCACTATTTCTTGTTCCAACAATTCTAGTCAGTACCTCGGCACTCCTCTCAGCATGTGTAAAGAAGTGTAAATATATTTCTGTTATTCCTACTCAGAGCCCAGTATAATAATAATAATAATAATAGTAGATGGAAGCAGGATGTAGAGACTCAGATCAATGTTTTACCATTTTATGATTCTTAAAATATTCATCAGTTCATATGATATAAATAAATGACTGAATTAATAGATATATACATAAATGGAACAATTCTCCTTTCAGAATTTCAATTAATAAATGAAGAAACAAGGGAAATAGAAAATCACCATTAGAACACCATAGTAATAATTGCTGCAGGCAAAATCTTCCCTACCTTGAATGATCAAACTGGCAGGTGAAAATTTAAGGAGAAACAGGACATTTCATAGCTTCAACATATCTCCCCCCAAAATATGGGTGGTTTTATAAAACAGCCACAAATTCTTTGATGTCCTTCCCTCCAAGAGATGGGCTTAATCTACTCAGCCAGTACTCCCACCTCCAAACTAGGCTGTACTTAATGACTCCCTTCCAAACAATAGATTATGGAAAGGCAGAAACAGTGATTTCTCTGTAGAGAAACCTGACAGTTTTTTCCATCTTACCCAAAAGGTCAAGGTTAACATCATGGCTAATAAGTTATGTTAGTATCAGGAACCCCTGACATAATTCAAGGAGAAGGGCACTTCACCTTTCTGGTATACTTCCATAATAATCCCAATCCCAACCTAGACATAAAAAAACATCAAACCCAAATTGAGGGACATTCTACAAGACACATGACCAATACTTTTCAAAAGTGTCAAGGTCGAGAAACACAAGAGAAAGTCAAGAAACTTTCACAGATAGGAGGAGACTTAAGAAAAGGACAACTAAATGCTAGGTGGTAGCCTGGAATGAATCCTGGAACAGAACAAGGATAAGTGTGGAAAAATGAAATCTGAATGAAGCCCATCATCTAGTTAATAGTAATGTACCAATGTTAATTTCTTAGTTTTGATCATCATACCACAGTTATGCAAGGTGTCCCCTGTTAAGGAAACCTAGATAAGGGGTATCTAGAAACTCTCTGTACTATCTTTACAACTCTTCTGTAAATCTATAAGTCATGCCTAAATATTAAGGTTTTTAAAAATAAGTGGTGATTTATTTTTAAAATAAAATATTATTATGAGGCTAAATTTGCTCTTGGATACTTTTAAATAAAAATTACTGGAGAAATGTGTAAGTTTTCAGTTTCAGTTATTCCAAAGCCATTAGTTCAATTTGCAAGTGGGTGAAAATAGCACCCTTGTTTCATTTCGTAGGTTCTACTCTATGTAAATGTTTACAGTCTTTGTGTTCTAGTAGCTTAAGGTTGTTTTTCTAATGAATACAAATGAGAAGTGGAATCTTTATTGTTATGTTTTCCAATTCATAAAATTAGTAACATTAAGAATAATTTTAATAAAATGAAAAAGATATTTTAAGAAATTATTTCCCTGCAGTAAATGTGATCCCAGTGTAAGAGGATATGACATATTCACAAACAGAAATAGGACACACCATTCTCCGTTATCTTTCCGATTATCGTGGCAGAGAGGCCTCCTTCTCTCCTGCAATCACTCTCAGAAAAGTACAAAAAATGTCTAATTTGGGCACTTCTTACTCTGCCCCGGTCTCAGAAAGTTCCTGCAGGTGCCAAGTCACGCCAATAACTGACATGTATCCATCCTCACAAGGCTATACGAGGTAGGGGTTATCACCACGTAGGTCCGTTTTAAAGAGGAATGACGAAGAAACTGAGGTTCAGAGAGGCACTGGGGCCTGCCAAAGCAGCACAGCTAAGTGAGAGGGACAGTAAACAACTCAAACACCTGCTTGGGCCCCAGAGGCCGGCGGAGACCAGGAGGCGCGCCGAGCGGCCGGAGGCTGCGCAGGGGTGCTGGTGGGGGCGGTGTGTCGCTGGGAGCCACGCCCTCCCCAGGGGGCCCAGCCCCCAGCGCCCTTTGGCCAGACTTGGCCCCGGGCGGCTTTCCTCGTGCGCGGCTGCGCAGCGGAGGCGGGGCCGGGGGCGGTCCTCCGGGGCAGGCCGGGAATCGGGGCGAGGTCGCCGCGCAGGCCCAGGGAAACGCGCGCTGCTGCAGCATGGGACCCCTGCCGCGAACCCTGGAGCTCTTCTACGATGTGCTGTCCCCCTACTCCTGGTTGGGCTTCGAGGTGACTCCGGGAGCCCCCTTGGCTGGGGCTTGGAGGGCAAGGGCGGAGGGGATGGGGAGGCGGGGCGCGGGGACCGTGATCTCGTGAAATTCTTGGCACTGCCAGCCAGGGGTGAAAGTCATTTTGTGTCTCTAAACGGGATACGGTCGCTGGCTCCAGATCGACCCTTTATAGCCTAAGGCAGTGGTTTCCCACGACGGTTTGGAATAAGGGGGGTAACTCCAAAGAATCAAGGAGAAATCCATGGCACAGCCCTCTTAGCCTACTCCGAAGTTAGTTTGGGGGCGGCGGGGGGGGGGGGGGGGAATGCCGTGCAGAATAGGATGGTAGGGTAGCTGTCCACTGAACAAAGATCCTGGGATCGATCTCTTGGGATGGAGCAAAGTTCATGGGATTGATTTCTGGTAGTGGAGTTTTGCCGTTTAAAACCAAAGAGTGTAGGGTGTTCGCATAACCCTTATTCTTCTGCACTTAGAGCCTCTGGCTAATCAGTTGCCATAGAACACCCCTGCCTCTCCCTTGGCCATTTTCACTGTGTCCGTCTTACACTCTGGCTCCCCATCTCCACCTCTGCTCCCTCAGGTCCTGTGCCGGTATAAGAACATCTGGAACATCAGCCTGCAGTTGCGCCCCACCTTCATTGCAGGGATCATGAAAGACAGTGGTGTGAAGGCAAAAGTGTTTGGGACAGAGATTTGAGGGAGGGCAGCTTTCAAAGGTCCAGGAGGGCTGCCCTCAAACGGGTCTTTATATTGGCACCAGCAGCTAGTAATTTGCACTCTGCTGAAAACCCGGGTAGGGGTCCCCTCAGGCCTGGGACCCTTAGGTAGGCTCTCACCAGTGTGCCCAAATTTCCACTTGCAGGAAACCAGCCACCAGCTCTGCTTCCCCGCAAAGCCCAGTACTTGAGAAATGATGTCAGGCTCCTGGGACAGCATGTCCAGGTTCCCGTGCAGTTCCCCAAGGATTTCTTCTCTGTGATCCTTGAAAAAGGTAGAGTGAGCTACAGATGGGTTATCAAGTGGAAGACAGCAAAGGCCAGGAAGTAGGAGGTGGCAACCACATGAGATGAAACAAAGCATGGGAAAACACAGGTCAGCGCTGAGTGACAGCAGCTTGTGGGGACCTGAGGGAAAGAAGAGCCGGATACACTAGTTATGAGAAATTTGGGTGGGAGGGTGAGGGCAGTTGAGCCACTCCGGGGGTGTCAGAAGCAGAAAAGAGCCGGTCCTCCGTGGGAAACAAGCTAGACGAGCCCTGCCTCTGAGTACCTCTGCCCCACAGGAAGTTTATCAGCCATGAGATTCCTCACTGCTGTGAGCATGGAACACCCAGAGATGCTGGAGAAAGTGTCCAGGGAACTATGGATGCGTGTCTGGTCACGGGTGAGTGCAGAGCTCTGGGAACCTACTTAGGAGACCCTGGATAACGTGCTGACCCTCCCCTAGAACCTGATTCCCAGAGTCCTAGCCCTGCCCATTGTTCACTGGCCGCTGTCCACCCATCTCAACCCTCACTGCCTCCACTCCTGCCGAGTGTTCTCTTCTCAGGATGAAGACATCACGGAGCCCCAGAGCATCCTGGCTGTGAGTATCCTGGCTCTGTCCCCACCCCTCTCACTGTGAAGCTGAGAACAGCTGACATTTAAAGGCAAAGAGGACACAGTTTTCATATTGGGTGGAAGAGGTCACAGTTATTTGGGGAGAAAGGATATCTGTATTTGAGGAGCCAAATTCCTGAAAGGTTGGAACTCAGAGGACTCTCAAAAGAATATATCTCATGGTTGAAAGGGAAAGTGCAAAATTCTACCTGGGTGGATTTTATTTCATGAAAGAACTCAGTGGGAGGGAGATGTTACATGTTGGCACCCCCAGGTGGGGAGGGATGAACTATTGGCCCCAAACACTCCCAACACCAGACCTCACTGATAATATCCAGAGTAGAAAGCAGGAGACTTTACAGACAGGCTTTAAAAAGAAAAAAAACAGAGAGAGAGAGATAACGGACTCAAGCCAGAATCCCACAGAAGCCTGAGTGGAAACACATGGAAATAGCTCAAAACATTTAAATGTGTGCCAGCCATAGATGAGGGTATAAAAAGTAAGTTTGAAATTCAAAACGGTATTTTTCCTGCAGTTTACAAAAGAT
This sequence comes from Mustela nigripes, assembly GCF_022355385.1. NCBI lineage: Eukaryota > Metazoa > Chordata > Mammalia > Carnivora > Mustelidae > Mustela > Mustela nigripes. The sequence goes on along the minus strand of NC_081560.1, from coordinate 11,258,295 downwards.
AGTTGAGGCATATTCAAATTTAATACATAAAATGGCAAATCAACAAGGAATGGCCAATATGTTCCTCCAGTGTTTTTATTCCTGCAAAGTATATGCACAGGCTTGTCTTGCCATTACTAAGAAACAATCATTTTCCATACCATTGTAAATTCTTTGAAAGTATCATTCTTAGTTTCTACACAGCAGTCCATTCAGTGGGCCTCCTTTTGCTTGCTTAACTGTTTCCCTGTTGTTGAACATTTGGTCTGGGACACAATTCTCTCATGTAGCCAACTCCAAGACCCTGTCACATCAGAATATACCTCATGACTTCCTGTTTCCCCCCTCCAAGTTGAGGAGGTCAGACTACAGTAGTTCTCAACCTTGGCTGTATATTTTAGTCACCTGGAGCACTTGGGCACTGCCTACCAAAAATCACGATGTAATTGTTCTAGAGGGTGACCTATGAGTGGGATTTTTTTAAAAGCTCCCTCGGAAGATGCAGCCAAAATGGAGAACCACTAACCCCAAATGATACCGACAAACCCCCAATAGAAATGCTTATTCTTGTTAAGCCCTGCCGGTGACTATCTCCCTGTGCCTTGCTCAAAAGTCCTCGGGAAATGCCATAAGAATTATAGCCCAGCCCTTGATTTTAAAAAAAGCACAAGATACTCGGGAATTCTGAGAAGTAGAAAGGCAAGAGCCCAGACTTGGATTCCAGTGTTGGCTCTGCCACTAACAAGTTCTTGAATGCCAACCAAGTCAGGTACTACCTCTGGGCAGCAGTCCCCTCTTGGTTAATAAGTTAGAGAGCTCGTTTCTAAGATGCCCTCTGGCTTTAAATTTCTGCACCCTGTTCTTTCCACCAACCACAAGATTTTAAGGGGGAGCGGGGCGGAGAAAAACAGGCCCTGTTAGCAAAAATGGACCTCTGTGGGTGGGTGAGTAAAGGCCTTACCAGGAAAATGGGAGCAGAAAATAAAGACCAGAATTTCTTCTGAGCCCTACCTCACTAATACACAGTTGTGTTCCCCGCCGCCTTCCCTCAGGCTGCAGAGAAGGCTGGCATGCCTTCAGAACAAGCCCGGGGACTTCTGGAAAAGATCTCAACACCAAAGGTGAAGAACAAGCTCAAGGAGACCACTGAGGCCGCCTGTAAATACGGGGTGAGCGATTCTTGATGTGGGTCCCCCAACCCCAGTGCTAAAGACTGAGGCCAAGCATCTGCTGGGTCCCCATGCTCCTGTTCTAAAAGTTGCTCCCAACATGAGTGCTCGCAGCTGTCCAGACAGCCCTTATCCTTTCCCTTCCTGTCCCAGAGTCCAAGGAAAGGAAGGGAGGGAGCTCGATGGTGAGAGGAAAGACAGAGCATCTGAGAATTAGAAACAGAAAACTCCTAAAGCTGTGGAGCCTCTTAGCAGACACCTCTTAGGTGTCTGCTTTGCTTATATGACCTCAGACGAGTACGGACTCAGCCTTCCATCCCAGCCATACTGAACACCTGCTCCATCACCTTCCTCCCTGCACTAACTGCTCTCTCCAGGCTTTTGGGCTGCCGATCACAGTGGCCCATCTGGATAACCAAACCCACATGCTGTTTGGCTCTGATCGGATGGAGTTGCTGGCACACCTGCTGGGTAAGTTACAGGTTCATGGTGAGCTGCCCTCAACCCCAGCCCCCCCCCATTTACCAGTTGACCAGGACAGATACAGAGCAAAAAAAAAATATTCTATGTATTTCCAGCAATGAAGCCTTATACACAGAGGTTCTCAGGGCTAAATGTGAAAAAGGCCACATTTACCCCCCTAGAAGAGAATGATGCCAAACAGAGCTCTTCCTAGAAAACCACTGGGGGCTTGTGGGGCCAGCCTCTGACTGATTTTCTCCATCTAGGAGAGAAGTGGATGGGCCCTGTGCCTCCAGCCACAAACGCCAGACTTTAAGGATGGCCAGGAGAAGCAAAACTATTGGGATAAAAAGCAGACCTTCTGCTTCCCCTTCTTCCACTGTGTGACACTGGGACTCTGGTTTCTCTGATAGAGGTTCCTCTGTGGTCCTGGGAGTTGCTGTAGAGGGGGTCGCGTAGTGCCCCAAACTCTGCTTTCCCTCAGAATAAACATAATGCCATGAGGCATCATATTTCTGGATCTGTGTCCTCTCTAATGTTTGTATGTTCTTCCTGCAGTCACCTATCCACTCTAGGTGTTTGTGAACAGCTCTTTCCATACTGTGAGCCCTGCTGCCCATCTCAGGGCAGCTTATGTGGAAGGAGAGGAAACAGTCCCTCTTCAGGGATGGAAAAAAGCCAGATGTATTTTGCAGCTAAACAGTTTGGAGGTTACTATCTTCTGACCAGCCACAGTGCCTGAGACAGAGCTGGGATCAGAAAAAGCCAGAACTTGGCTGAGCTTCTGCCCAGATACTTGAACCAGCTCCAACTACACTGACTAGCAGAACCAGAGCAAGGTGGCAGCACAGGGCCACAGGCTGAAGTTGCCGTGGCCTGGGAAGTTGCTCACCCACAAAGCAGATCCTGAGCAAACCCCAGGGCCTCTCTCCCTGGCCTAGTATAACCCCTGTTCCTTCCCACACAAACCTACAGCTTTCCCACTCCCTCAATTATTTATCCAAAGGCCCTTCTTGTATGTGCCACCTGTGCAATAATCAGTTGTTTCAGTAGTCTTTTGACCTGATTGACAGTACCCTAAAACCATACTTGGACATCTGTTGGGAAGCAGGAACCACTGTTGGCTCAGTGGCTCCAGAGGCATTAAGAGGGGATTCCTTGCCCCTGCCCTCTGGCTTTTTCTGCTCTCAGAGCTCATTTCCCCCTCTTAGCCCCCTTCACTTGCTGTTTTCCTCTTCTCCCCCCTTCTGTTATTCCAGCACACTCCAGGATTTCCAGTGATCCTTACTAGGCTAATCTGCTCACCAAGGCCAGAAGTATATCTCCAAATACACACTCCCTTTTTCAAAGACTTCATGACATGTACAGTTAATATAAATTTAAAATATGGGAAAATGTCCAATAAGAAATGAGCAAATTAAAATGTTACTTCTCATATATTGAAATCACATATTTAAGCATATAGAAGTTCTCATATATGCTGACAGCATGGTGGTAGAGGAAAAGTTTTGTGCATAAAGATGCTTGTCTCAATAGTGTCTGTGATATCAAGTAACTTAATATAAACAATAGGATGTTTGAATAAGTCATGGTACATCCTGGATATAAGGTTTCATAGCCATCAAAAATTATATATGGGGGTGCCTGGGTGGCTCAGTGGGTTAAGCCGCTGCCTTCGGCTCAGGTCATGATCTCAGGGTCCTGGGATCGAGTCCCGCATCAGGCTCTGCTCAGCAGGGGGCCTGCTTCCCTCTCTCTCTCTCTCTGCCTGCCTCTCTCTACTTGTGATCTCTCTCTGTCAAATAAATAAATAAAATCTTTAAAAAAAAAATTATATATGTTTTGGGGCACCTGGGTGGTTTAGTCATTAAGTGGCTGCCTTTGGCTCAAGTCATGATCCCAGGGTCCTGGGATCAAGCCCCAAGTCGGGCTTACTACTCAGCAGAGAGCCTGCTTCTCCCTCTCCCTCTGCCTGCTGATTCCCCTACTTGTGCTCTTTCTCTCTCTCTCTCTGTCAAAGAAATTAATAAATAAAATCTTTAAGAAGTTTTATACATATATATATATATATATTTAAAGATTTATTTGAGAGAGAGGGAGCATGCACAAAAGTGGGAAGGGCAGACAGACAGGCAAAGAAAAATCCGAAGCGGACTCCTCACAGAGTGGGGAGCCTGACATGGGGCCCGATCTCATGACCCTGAGTGCATGACCCAAGCCGAAAACCAAGGGTCACTCAACTGACTTTGCCACCCAGGCACCCTCAAAAATTCTACTTGTAAAGAATTTCAACATTGGAAATTCTTAGAATATTATTTGGAAAAAAGATGTCCCTGGTGGTCTAGTGGCTAGGATTCGGCGCTTTCACCGCCGCGGCCCGGGTTCGATTCCCGGTCAGGGAATCGCTTGGGGCGCCTGGGTGGCTCAGTGGGTTAAAGCCTCTGCCTTCAGCTCAGGTCATGATCCCAGGGTCCAGGGATCGAGCCCCGCATCGGGCTCTCTGCTCAGCGGGGAGCCTGCTTCCTCCTCTCTCTCTGCCTGCCTCTCTGCCTACTTGTGATCTCTGTCTGTCAAATAAATAAATAAAATCTTTAAAAC
>NC_081560.1:11179816-11253987 GCF_022355385.1 Mustela nigripes | reverse complement strand
AAAAAAAAAAAAGATGAAACTACCTAGTATGATCTCAGTTATGTCTTGATGTAATAAAAATACATTATAGAGGACACAAATATATTAATCCTGGAATAAAATATGCCAAAATGTTTCTATTTCATTTGTACACTTTTTGAAATGATCATTTATTCTGACATATGAAAAATTATATAATATTTAAATGAAAAAATAAAAGAATTTTTAGATTCACATTTGGGCACAGTTGTTTTTGAAATGTTATCATTTGCTTAACTTAATCCTAAATCTTATCCCAGGCTAATGTGACATAATCTTTTATTGTAGATTCATATCTGCCAGCTCTGCCCAATCTTCCTTCAAGGAGTCTAGCATTCTATTTTCCTAATCTATAGCAAATTTAATCTCTGGAGGAATGAGACAATTTCTAGACTAAACCTTACAAATATAGTTTAGATTACAATGTCTGAACTTCTGAGTAAAATCCAACAGTCAGGGTTCGCCAAAGAAACAAATAATAGACCATTTATAGGTATATATAAAAGGAGTTCTGTTATCAGGGATTGGCTCACATGGTTATGGAGGCTGAGAAGTCCCACAGTCGGCCATCTGCAAGCTGGAGGCCCAGGAAAGCGGGCTGGTGGTGTAGTTCCAATCCAGAATCTAAAGGCCTGAGAACCAGGAGCACCTGTGTCTAAGGGCAACAGAACACAGATGTTTCAGTGCAAGCAGAGAAAGCAAGTTTGCCCTTTGCTTTTTGTTCCGTTCAGGCTCTCAACAGATTGCATAATACCTCCACACACACCACTGAGGGCCACCTTCTCTACTCAGTCTGTGGATTCAAATACTAGTCTCTTCTGGAAACACCCTCATGGACACACGCAGAAATGTTTTGTCAGCTCTCTGAGTGTCCCCTACTCAGTTGACACATCAAAGTAACTATCAGTGAGAAAAGGGGAAGCCCCCAAAGGCAGCTGTATTTTAAAATAAAAGAACTTTTTTCTAACCCAAAGAGTTTCATACTATTAGCTTCTTCCTCTCCGCCCCTTCCATCAACAGTCCTAGTGCGATATAAAATTTGCAGTTACGGAGCGCCTGGGTGGCTCAGTGGGTTAAGCCACTGCCTTCGGCTCAGGTCATGATCCCAGGGTCCTGGGATCGAGCCCCACATCGGGCTCTCTGCTCAGCAGGGAGCCTGCTTCCTCCTCTCTCTCTGCCTGCCTCTCTGCCTGCTTGTGATCTCTCTCTGTCAAATAAATAAAATCTTTAAAAAAAAAAAAAAAATTTGCAGTTACGTCAGTACTCAGAATTCACTGAACCACTTTTTTGCATTGCAGTTCAAATTTGAAGCTTACCAAAAAACATGCTTCTAAAACAAACTCCTTAAGTAAAATTTCTAGAATTATATTTTTTACAGGCCCAAAACAAAAGCATTAGTTAACAACAGAAGGTTTCAGAGGCATGTGGTAAAACAAAAGGGAAAAAAACCACAGTACCAAGTGAAAAGTCTCCCCTTTGTCATTCCCATTCTCTGGTTTTTCTGTGTGTGCAACCAGAAATGTCCATGTGTTTTAACATACAAATGTCAGGCATGATTCAGAGGACTCAGTCTACCCTTCATCCAGTTTCCCCAGCAGTAACATCTTGTGCAGCTACAGCACAATGACACAACCAGGAAACTGACCGCGATTCACTCCATCAAACCCTGTTCATATTCCACTACTTTCTTGTGCACTCATTTGTGTCTTTTTTTTTTTTTTCTGTGTGATGTGTGTGGGACCACCATCACAGACAAGATACAAAATATTTCTAGCATAAGAGGTCTTCATGTTTCCATTTCATAGCGAGGCTACCTTCTGTCCTCCCCACTACCCTAAGCCCTGGCAATGACAGTCTGTTCTTCATATAGTTTTCTCATTTCAAGAGTGCTATATTAATGGCGTCAGACTGGCTTATCTTCACACGCAAGGTATTGTGTGTCTCAGTGGTTTGTTCTTTTTATTGCTGAGTAGTATTCCATGGTATGGATGTGCCAGAGTTTGTTTGACCTGTTGAAGGACATTTAGGTTGTTTTCACTTTAGGGCTATTACAAATAAACCTGCTATGAATATTCTTTTTTTTTTTTTTAAGATTTTATTTATTTATTTGACAGACAGAGATCACAAGTAGGCAGAGAGGCAGGCAGAGAGAGAGGGGGAAGAAGGCTCCCTGCTGAGCAGAGAGCCAGATATGGGTCTCCATCCCAGGATCCTGGGATCATGACCTGAGCCGAAGGCAGAGGCTTTAACCCACTGAGCCACTCAGGTGCCCAAACCTGCTATGAATATTCTTGTACGGGTTTTTGTGTGCATGCAGATTTTCATTTTAGGGGGTTCAGGAATACAGTTGCTGGGTCATATGGTAAGTGTATGTTTAATTGTACAAAGAACTGCTACGTTTTTCCCAAGTGGCCAAACCATCTTAACCTTCCCACCAGGTATGTGGTGATCCAGTTTTTCTGCATCTTCACCGGCATTTGGTGTCATTACTCTTTTTTTAATTTTAGCCATTCTGATAGGTGTGTAAGTGCTGTCTCATTGTGATTTTAATTTGCATTTTCCTAAGGAATAATGGATATCTTTTTGTGTACTTCGCCACCTGTACATCCTCTTCAGTGAAATATCTGTTCACACCTTCTGCCCATCTTTTTCTTTATTTTTAAAAAATATTCTTTTATTCCCTCTTTATACTCTTCTGCTCTTTTCTTTTTTCTAAATTTCATTTTATGTTTTCAGTGTTCTAAGATTGTTTATGCACCACACCCACTGCTCCATGCAGTATGTACCCTTAATACCCACCACCAGGCTCACCCAACCCCCCACTCCCCTCCCCTCCACAACCCTTAGTTTCTCAGAATCCACAGTCTCTCATGGTTCGTCTCCCCCTCCGGTTTCCCCCAATTCATTTCTCCTTTCCTTTTCCCAATGTCCTCCATGTTTATTCCTTATGCTTCACAAGTAAGTGAAATCATGTGATAACTGACTCTCTCTGCTTAACTTACTTCATTCAGCATAGTCTTCTCCAGCCCCGTCCATGTTGATACAAAGGTTGGGTATTCATCCTTTCTAACTGGATTGTTTTTGAAATGTCCATATTGTCCTTAATAGTTTGTTTATAAGTAGGCTTCACACCCAGTGTGGAGCCCAACGTGGGGCTCAAACTCACAACCAAGACTTGAGCCGAGATCAAGTCAGATGCTTAACCAACTGAGCCACCCCCGCACCCCTTTTTAATTTTTTTTAAGTAGGCTCCACACCCAATGTGGGGCCCAAACCCAACAACCCTGAGATTAAGAATTGCATGCTCTACTGACTGAGTCAGCCAGTTCCTTAACAGCATATCTTAAAAGAATGTACCAACTATAAGAACACATTTTGAGACAACTGGGGGAAAATAACATGGACTGAATATTAGGTGATACTAAGAAATTAATATTGATTTCATTAAGTGTGATAATGGCAGGGTGGCTGGGCACAGATTAAGTTCTCATCAGTTGGAACTACATTCTGAAACATTTAGGGTGGAAATGACATGCTGACTTTAAAAAGTGGGAGAGGTGGAAAGAGTAGATGAAATGTAATTATTGAAGCTGAGTGATGGGTACATGGAAAGTTCATTATACTGTTCTTTCCTTTTTTATGTGTGTTGGGCTATTTCCATAATAAAAATGTCTTGAAAAAGTACTGACAGCCTGGCTTAGTCAGTACAGCATACAACCTTTGATCTCAGGGTCATGAACTTGAGCCCCACAGTAGTTGTAGAGTTTACTTTAAAAAAGAAAATGTACTGAGATGTCAATTCTGTGATGTTACACATTCTCACCCTGTCCCCACAGTATTGTGCATACAAGGTCAGCCCTAGCTTCATGGACTTGCAACCTGTGCACTCACACAGGGCCTCATGACTGCTTTGATGCTCTGCCTTGTCTTGAAATTCTTAATTTCAATTAAGGGCCCTGCATTTTCCAGTTTTGCACCAGACCTCACAAAGTATGTACTGTGCTGCTCCTGTAAGCACATAATACATGCTGAGTAACTGCATGTCAAATAAATGAGCACCCCCCCCCACAAAAAAAATAAATAAAAAAGCAGACTATGAGCGAAAGAAAGGAAAAAGCGATGGGGATGGCAAAGGAGGAGATAACTAGGTCAAGGGGGAGATATGGGAAGTCTCAAAGTAGAAAAAGCTGAATGGGGGCTGCAGGAAGGGATGCTGCTGGGGAGGTGCCTGGAGAAAGCAAGAGTCCAGCCAGAAGACGAACCTAGGGCGTACTATTCATCATTCTCCTCAGAGGAATCACAGTGCTTCATTTGACCACAATTCCCAGAGTTAAGCAAAAGTGGAAGCAGAAAGAATTAGCCACTTCGGACTCCAGGGAAAGAGGGGATTGGTGGCTAGGAGGCCAACTGGACCACTGTTCCTCACACATCCCATGATCTCAATCCCGGAGAGTTCCTTCAATGTCTTTGCAGGGGACTGGGGAAAACTAAAATCCTTGGCCTGCATCAGACCAACTTCCTCCAAGTCCATGTTCAAGGGTATGGCTGGCTCTAGCTGATGCCAGATGAAAAAAAGCCTGGAAAGGTGGGGAGGCAATTGAGGGAGGAGCAAGGGATCGAAAGATCATGAATCATTAACTCAGCAAATATTCACTAATTGCCAGTCAATGATATAAGTATTTACTATCCACTCCAATCATAATGACGAGATGGACGTAAAAGGACTATAAACAAACCCCATCTGTATCCATGATGCATTCAGATCCCCACCCTTGTCAGCCCCGAGTCTCTGCTGGGAAGCACAGCACCACTTTGTTCCTTGTCACCTTGTACCCGGTCTTACAGTTAGTTATATACACGTTTCTCCTCTCACGAACAGTCACCTCTTTATGATAGAGAGTGATATTCCTACACAGGACCTTACAACGTCCTGTGTAGCAAGTGAATAGTAAAAATTTATTGAATCCAAGTCCGTGGGCAAACAGATATTCCTGCAATGTGAGCAGGAGAGTGAATTTTTATAACTCCTTTTGAGAGCAAATGGCAATATATATCAAAAACTTCACTTTCAGGAATTTTTCTGATTTATACAAATGAGTAAAAATATGTATATAGAGGCACCTGGGTGGCTGTTGTTAAACATCTGCCTTTGGCTCAGGTCATGATCCCAGGGTCCTGGGATCGAGCCCCACATCAGGCTCCTTGCTCAGAGGGAGGCCTGCTTCTCCCGCTCCAATTTCCCCTGCTTGTGTTCCCTCTCTCACTGTCTCTCTCTCTGTGTCAAATAAATAAGTAGAATCTAAAAAAAAAAAAAAAAAAAGACATGTATACAAAGATAGGAATTGCAAAATCCTTGATAAAAACTAAATGGTTATCACTTGGATAACAAAGTTATCAGTGGTTATCATTAAATAAATTAATTGTTGTTTCATAAAATAGAAACTATTTTCAAGAGCATAATAGATGGAAAGAAACCAAAACAATAGTTGCCTATGGGGTTGACAGGGAGGGGGCATGAGGGACCTTTCTAGATGATAGCAATGCTTCGTATCTTGACTGGAGTTTGCGTTACACAGGTATAACTCTTTATCGAAACTTACGGAGTGGTCCACTAAAACTCTTTGCTGAACACTGTAGACAAATTTTATTTCAAAAGAGAAAACATTAACTAATATTTAACTCTACTTTCATGCATGCAGTAAGATGAAATAGCTTATGGGTCACACAGCAAATAAGCAGTAGGAGTGAGATTTGAAACCTGGGCTGCACATCTCTAAAAATATGTGCTTAACCACAACCACAAATACCTCTCTGTTTTCTCTTATTTACGGACATTCTCATGTGGGACTCCTCTGCCGCTATCTGCAGACATCTCATAAACACAATGCTTTTTTTTGTCTCTGGGTAACAACCACACTCAACTTCTCAAATTTGAGAATTACTTATTGTGGCTCAGTGCCGAATAGCTGAGACGGAGGGACAGCCTGAACCTCATATTCGTTCGGTGCGTTCCCAGTGAGCTTTGTGCAGTTCTACACCTAGATGATGAGAGTAAGAATGCGTATTTATCCTGATGTACTTGAGAATTCATCATTTATGGGAAGCATTTCCATCCCAGAAATACCAGTGATGCTGATACACTTCATATTAAATCATTATCCACCTTCACTACACTTTGGAAAGCACTGTGGGGGAGGCAGCAAACACAAAGAGAAACACTGAAAACTGAGCTAAAAGGGAAAGACTCTGAGTTTGATTCTAACTCAGCAAATCTACTTTCTCTGCTGATTTCCTCCTCTGTAACATGAAAATGATAATCAGACTCGCCCACACGATTGTCAAGGATCAAATGAGATTGGGCCAATTTGTGCACTCACACCGCATACGTTGTCTTCTCACCTATGCTGTTTTTTTAAAAAGTTAACCTGCACATTGGGCTTCTAGAGCTATTCAGGTAAAAGTCTTACCTTTCGTAATCAGTCTTAATTAGCTCATAAAAGATAAACATCCCGATACAGGGGCTGCAACCATAATTTCCCATTCTTGCCTTATATATTGATAACTTTCTTTAATCTTCTCATAATCTCTTTTGCTGCCTTTGCTCTCTAAAGATTAGCCTTAAGATGCCAAACAGTGGGGGAAATAACGTCCAGGGAAGACCCCAGAGTTATAATTTTAGAATGTCAAAGGTGTTTTGTTAAATTATCATTACTAAATCAGCCAAAAAGTGTGTTTAGAGTTGGATGACATAATGTTTAAGAGTCAGGTTTCTGGAGTGGGACTACAGATTCAAATCATGGCCCCAACCTTTATTAGCTATACATTTTCCTCGAGTTTCTGATCGCATCTATAAAACGAACATAATAATAGCAACTACCTCTTATTATGTTATATTTTAAATTACTTAATTTGTGTAAAGCATTTAGCACAGTGAGCAATACACAAAACGCACATGTTGGCCACAAGTATAAAGCAAACTCAGATTCAGAAACACAAAATCACAAGAATACAGAGGTGTACAGAAGTGCTCAGTGGTAGACATTAACTACCTCTCACAATAGTCTGTCAATTATCTCTGCTTCTCCCCCTCCCCCACCTCCCATCTCCCTTCACTATTCCCTCCCAAAATGAGGTGGGCATAGTGGGTGCACCTAGGGCAGTAATCTGACCTCTGACACGGTGGTTTGTAGAGACAGGCACGTAGAAAGCAGGATGAAAGACCAACAGTATCTTCAGCATTTATATTTTGCTAAGGATACTAAGTTGAAGAAAAAAGGAAAGTAAAATGTTTGGGGAAAAGTTTGGCCATACATATTCAACGAAAGCTTTCTTTCTCATTGCTCTCACAAAATCTCAATGATAACATTTCCTGGAATTCAACAGGAGGAAATAATCCAAAAAGGCAAAACATGTAAGAAGAGGTTCATTGTAGTATCATTCTTTAAGTGGCTATATGGAGGCATAATTCACCCTTACAAAGTGTAAAAAAATTCAGTTGATCTTTAAAGCATATTCAGAGTTGTGCCAGCATCACTACTAATTTTTTAAGATTTATTTATTTTAGGGGTGAGGGCAGAGAGAGGAAGAAGGTGAATCCCAAGCAGGCTACACAGAGAGCCCAACGAGAGGCTCCATCCCATGACCCCAAGATCATGACCTGAGCTGAAATCAAAAATTAGATGCTTCACTGATTGAACTGCTCAGGTGCCCTGCATCACTACTAATTTTTAAACATTTTCCTTACTCCCAAAAGAAATCCATTAGCAGTTAATCCCCATTCTTCCCCCTCTCCAGTGCCTGGCAAGCACTAATCTACTTTCTGTCTCTTGAAACATTTGATGAGCAAAAAAAAAAAAAAAGAAAGAATAAAATAAACCAATGCAACTAAGTAACATAACATAAAGGTATCTTAAATTATGGGACATCCATTCAATAAGATACTATGTGGCTGTTAAAAATTACCACAACAAAGACTGTATCAAAAGGTGAAATATATGTGATACAATATTTAATTTTAAAAAATACAAAATGGTGAGTACTCTGATTTCAGCCAAAGATCATTTCAACCAGTGTGTGGACAGACTAGAAGAAATGTGTAGAAATTTTAAACAGCCATGTTAGAATAAGGAGATTGTGGATGATATTTTTTCTCTATAACCTTTAAATATTTTGCAAGATTTTATATTTAACAAGTGGAATTTTTAGAGTTGCCTGGGTGGCTCAGTGGGTTAAGTAGTCAACTCTTGATTTCAGCTCAGGTCATGATCTCAAGGTCTTGGGATTAAGCCCCCACCTCCCACCCCCACATCTGGTCTCCATATTCAGCAGGGAGTCTGCTTAAGGATTCTCTCTCCCTTTGCCCCTCCTCTCTTTCTCTCAAAAAGTAACAATATAAAAAAATGGAATTTTTAGAAAATCTATTTAAAATTATCATGATAGAGAATATATTGAAGGCACAGTCCAGCCTTCCTGACTTGGAACTGGTTCTTAACTAGCAAGTCTCTCTAGTGTAGGCTCCTGACAACCAAGAGCCGTATGCTACAAAGATCTCATTCTCCCAACTGCAAATCCTTTCACACTGTAGACATTCAGCCCCCTCTTTGACTCCCTTGCTTCTCAGTCTACACGCCCCCCATCTTGCTATCCAGACGCACTTCTTAACAAAGCCCTCTTACTTGTCATACATACCAATGACTCCTGACCAATTTCCTTCTATTAATATATTAACTGTAGATATAAATCCTTCTTTTTTTTAAGATTTTATTTTAAAATAATCTCTACATCCACCATGGGGCTCAAACTCATGGCCCTGAGATCAAGAGTTGCCTGCTGTACCAACTAAACCAGCCAGACTCCCCAGATGCAAATCCTTCTGATCCCAGGCATACTTTCCTTATAGGAGATGAACAGTAAGGAAATTCATGTAAACAAAACAACCACCAGCTCTCCCCCTACTCTCCATTCCCACTTCCTATAGGGATACAGCTCATCTGGACTACCACAGCCTTCCTCTTACATCTCTTCCCTATCCTCTTTCTGGCCAAAGAATCATCATTGACATTCCACCACTAGACACACCTGCACCATTCCAGGCACCCTCATCCTTCTTTCCCTCCCTCCCTTCCTCTCTCCCTTCCTCTCCCACTCGGTATGTCTCTGTTTCTCTCTCACACACACACTCACACACTCCACACATCCTCTGAAGCATCAGCCCTGGCTATGCCCCCACAACTGTCCTTGGGATTAGATTTGTGCCCCATTATCTCCTACTCCCATTGGTTTGTCCAATAGTAATACTCTGAAGCCCTGGAACCCAGCCTTGTGTCCTTCTCTGACTCTCAAGAATAAAGTATGCCCATCCTCTACACCTTCCAAGTACCTGCATCACCTAGACTTATTACCATGATTCCCCTTAAAAGAGTGGTCATAGGGATGCCCAAGTGGCTCAGTTGGTTGAGTGTCTTGCCTTTGGTCCCAGAGTTCTGGGATCCCAGGATTCTGGGATCAAGTCCCATGTGGGGCTCCCTGCTCAGTGGGAAGCCTGCTTTTCCCTCTGCCCCTGCCCCCTGCTCATGTTCGCTCTCGCTCTCTCTCTCAAATAAATAAATAAAACTTTTTTTTTTTTTTAAGAGTGGGTACTGGATCTCCAGGGGGTGGTGAGGCCAGGCAAGATGGCAGCCTTCGAATAGAGCATTCTACTGTTCAGTGAGCACCTACCAAGTCAGTTGCAGGGAGTCAGCATTTATTGAAACAATTACACACTTTGAAAAGCTCACAGTGGAAGAAAGGTACATAAACAGAAAGTTACTATATAAACAGCTAGAGGTTTGAACAGGGGTAGGAAGGAATGCTGTGGATACACTGGAGACAGCCTCCACATTAGGTACCACTATGGGCATGGCTTTTGAAGAATCAAGAGATAACTGGGCCAAGAAGCAAACACAAAAACGTCTAACAGGTCTGCAGAAAACAAGTTCAAAGAAATGGTACTTTGGCAGCTAAAGCACGACAAGCCATTCCATGCCCACAGCAAATCATGCAAAGCACTATGTGATCTAGAGATTAAATAAACCGTGGCCTCTGCTCTAGGCATAAAACATATTAACTAAATACAAGACAAACTACTCACAATGCAGTAAGCATTGAGAAGAGGAAACTGAATACAACTCTGGTCCTGAGTACAAAGATCATTGGGGTGAGGGCGGGGACGCAGGAGCACTCTCATTAAAAAGAGGGTGGACGGTGTTTAAAAAAATAAAAGAAAGAAAAGAAATCAAGGTTCGGCAATAACAAGTCAGTTGTGAACAGAAAGGGGAGGAGGAAGCCTGCGCGTGAACTGAGGGATTGGAACAGAAAAGTGGGTGGAGCCACTGGGCTCCACCCCCGCCCTCCCGCTCCCCTACAACCTACTTTCTGCGGAGTCGGTCTGGACAGGTGAGGGAGGAATTCCTAACACCGGTGAGAAGGGTTGGAAGGCCATGGGATTGGGGTTAGGGTTAAAGCAGGGGATCTGGCCCCTACCTAGAGTCTGTGGCTTCTTGCTATGCAGAGTTCAGGGAATTCCTAATGGGTTGGTTTTGAGGTACAACTGCCTAGGCGTTGCTGCTGTGTTGCAGAGGGAAAAGGCTTCTCCCCACCAGCTTCCTACCCCTTGCGGTAACTACAGGCAGGAAACTTGAAATCTGAGCTTCCTGAGTTAAGGTCCATAGAGGATGGGATACCCTGGCAGATATGGAGAGATCAGGGGTTATCTGGGCCTGTGTCCATTGCCGTAGGCCTTTGTGTTAAGAATCTCATAGTTGTGTCCCTTTGTTGTATCCGTGTGTACTTTCTCCCCGTCAACCAGAGCATGGGCTGAGTGGAAGAAATGGGAAGATGGGGTCAGACAGAGTAAGTGCTATTTCTCCCCAGATTCCCTCTCCAACAGTGTCTAACTGGGAAGATGAGGGTGGGTAGGGTGGAGGTCCAACGCAGAGCAATTACAGAGAAAAGGCAGGGCCTGCCTCATCACCTGGATTCCAATGCTGTTGAGCACTGAGGCCCCAGGCAAGGCCCTGGGTCTTGGGTGGTGTAGAAAGATAGGGCTGGAAGAGACAATGCAGAGAAGGAAGAAGTTAGAAAGGCAGGGCCATGAAGGCTGCTGGGGTTATTTCCTGGCTACTCCACACATGCTGATATCATGTGTGATCCTAGATCACACAGCAGTGTGATCCTAGAATTACAAAACTGAAGGGAACCTTGAAGATCATATATTTGGGCCATTTGATTTGAGATTGAAGAACCTAAAACCTAAAGGTGTCTAATGTGGTTACTTTGGAATCTGATGCGGCAGACTCCTGTCAACTGCCAACTGCTGGTTTAGACATACTGTCTTTTTTCAGGAGCCTGGGGAGGGGCGATGGTGCCAAGCCAGTTGTGGGGGAGACTGGAGAAGCCGCTTCTCTTCCTGTGCTGTGCCTCCTTCCTCCTGGGGCTCACTTTGCTGGGCATACAGCCAGACATCACCCCCGTTGCTTATTTCTTTCTCGCCTTGGGTGGCTTCTTTTTGTTTGTCTGCCTCGTGGCCTGTTCTCTGGAATGGGGATTCCGATCAATGCAGACGGAGAACCCAGGGGCCTCGGGCAATGCACGGTGAGTTAAGGGGTGGGTGGAATTCTAGGAATACATGATGGACTCTTCCCACCCCCCCACCCCCGTGTCCCTCTAATCTCTCAGACCTACAGCTCTGCTTTCCTGTTAATTTTATCTATGAGGGAGTGGGTGGGGTCAGGGGTGGGTGGGTCTTTTGCCAATAGAAGATAGTAAAGGGGAAAAGGACTCCTTTCAGGAGGTCACCAGTGACTTGTTTCTTCTCCCTCAGCGACAATGAAGCCTTTGAGGTGCCAACCTACGAAGAAGCTGTGGTGCTGGAATCACAATGCCACCCCCAGCAGCTGGATCAACCACCCCCCTACAGCAGTGTTGTAATCCCTCCAGGACTTGAGGAAGGACAGCCCAGCCATCCAGACGGCCCCGACAGAGCCAGACTAGGAAGGCGAGTGGGCTCAGAGGGGTCTGTGACTGGAAGAGTTCCAGTCAGCCTCCGACTTCGGGGACCCCGGGTCATGTCCACTGCTCCTGATCTGCAGAGTTTGGGGGTGCACCCCACGTTGGAGCCTCTTACTCCACCCCCCGCCTATGATGTCAGCTTTGATCAACCGGATGATGATGATGTTTTCTTTGAAAACAACTGGACACCCCCCTAAAAGACTTTCCCACGATATATTATCATCTCTGCACCAGACCCATTCATGCATTTGAACCAACATTTTTCCAGTTCCTGCTTTGTGTCAGGAACTGTGTTTCTGCGTGGGGAAATGAACACAGAGCGGAGTCAGGTTACCATAAGCCTTTTCCAGGGGGCATGTGTGTGGCACAATTTGAGTATTCAGGTAATGTTCAGTGACCTACCCCGTATCCGGTATTTCCAGAGTTAAATGGAGGGTGAGAGGAGTGATCCAGAGAATCTGGAGAAGGAAGAAAAGAAACATCTGAGTGACAACTTTGTTGTTTCTTTTCTGGGTGCTTCTCTCTACCAGCTCAGTTAGGCTTTCCAGCCATGAGATGTCAATACCCTTATTGGGAAAAATGAGGGTTCCAAGGGACAGTGAAGTTTAAGAACTTGCACAGGGCACACTGCTAGTGAACAGCATAACAATTATTTAAACTCGACTCTTCTGATCCCAAATCCTATTGTATTTTCAAATACAAGGTCACCCACAAATCTCTGTCTTTACCTTGGACAATTGCTGGACAGGGGTGGGAGACGTCCTAGGGACAGAGTGGTGGAATAGTTGTGTCTACAGGCAGTGCGGGCCGAGTGTGACCAAGCGTGCCCAGCCTCCTGGATAAGCAAAGCGGAGACAGCCTCTGCCCAGGGGCCGGAGAGCACTCTCTAGTGCCTGCTAACGGGAAGCAGTGGAGTAAATTGCCCCAGGCGGAGGGGCTTCCGACTCTGAGATGAGTGGAGGAGGCTGAGAAGGGAGAAAACAGGCGCTTGGCGAGGGGTGGCGGAGGATCTAAGGTTCCCTCTCGAATCACCTGTGAAGCTGGAGCCACCCGCACGGTGTCTAACCGTTAAGCCTCACCCCTGCGCTCTGACCACAGGGTTTTAAGCCCAGCCCCCGGTCCGGCTTCCTCGGATCCCACCAGAACACCAGATTCTCTGGAATCGGGCTGTGGCTGCGATGTAGGTGTTCGCCCCTGGGAGCTGCCTCAGGGGTGCGCTCCCCACTTCGTCACTCGCCCACTGTGCGGCATCTAACAACGCCTTCTAGGGCTCTCCATCTCCTCCTTACCCTGGCCCTAATAGTTCAACTTCAATAAAATCAAAAGTCAGACCAAACCCATCTCGGTAACGTGCTTCCAGTAGGCGGGTGAAGCAAGGTGGGAGGTGCCGGAGAGCCAGCCGTGATTTCCGCGGGAACCAACGACCAATCGCATTTCCGCGTAGGACGGAGCGTCTCCGCGTTACCCCCGCCCCTTCCCTTTCCGCCAAGTGCGCTCTCTCATCCCATTGGACGGCACGTCCAGCGCGAGAGCTCCGTGCCTGCGCGCGCACCGGCGGCGGGAGGGGCGAGGCAGGCCTCGCGTAGGGGTGGAGCTAGGAGAAGCAATGCGCAGGCGCAGTGTGCGCTGCCGGACGGGGGAGGGATGCAGAGGGCGCCAGGGCTTTCGGCTTGTTTGGATTGTGGGCGGTTCGCGCACAGCCCGGGAAAAGCGGTAAATGGCGGCGCCGAGCACGGGCTCTCGGCCTGCCCTCCAGCGAAAGGCGCTTATGGCCGCTGACAGAGGGCGCCGGTGAGTGAGGGAGGGTCGCAGAGGTCCTTCGTGGGGCCAGGGAGGGGAGTGCGGATCATGGCCCCGGCGTCCCCGGCCCTTGGCATCCCTGGAAGCGGCCGTGTCCGCCCTTGCTGCCTAGGGTGGGAGGCCGGGTTGAGCCCCCGAGGGGCGCGCGAGCGGCGGCCTCCCGTCGGCCTTGTCCCTCGTGAGCCGACCGCCCCAGCCTGCTTTGTCCAACCCACGGGGGCTCTGAACAGGAGGAGCTCTCCAGTTCTGCCACATCTCGGCTTCTCTTAAAGATTCTCCATCCTTTCTTTCCCCTTATTCTTTTATGACAAACTTTACTCTGTCCCCTTAAAAACGGACGAGACCTGCAAACCTCGGGGTTCTGCCCGATGTGCATTTGACTTGGATTGAGTATAGCATGACACGTACTGCTTTGGGTGTAACGATCCGGTTTTCAATGCGGTCGACACGGGCATTGGGGTTTGAGTACTCTGAAAGGACAAGGTGGTTCCGAGACTCCGAAGTGTGTCTCCGCCTCGGCCCCAGTTGGTTTGATTTCATGGCAGGCATCACCCTGGATAACATTTTAATGACTCGCGGTCCAGACCCAGAGGACCAGTTCAGGACTTTGGGAGCCAGAACCTGCAGAAAGACAGAATCAAGACTTAAGAATTCCTTTTGTGTCCTTTTCTCCTCTCCTTCCTCCCCTTCCAGTTGTGCCCTGAAGTTCTGGGTGATCATGGTTACTTTGGGAAAAGTCCATATTTGAGACTTCCACCCTAAAGTGGAGTGCAGGGAAGAGCAGGTGTGTGGAGAATGGATAATGACTTCAGATTAAACTTAATGAGTTTCTGACTGAAATTTTAAGTCCAGAACTTGAAGGAGTCAAGAACTGGGAGTCAGTCGGTGAATCCTGTGTATGGATGAGAGTGAATAGGGACAGGCTCTTTGAGGGGGGTTCCTAATGGAATGTCAGCATTTAAGGGACAGTTAAAGATCTCAGGAAGGCAGAGAGAGGAGCTGGAGAGAATAGTATCCAGGAAACCAAGGGCGGAGAAAGTTTTAAGGAGAAAACACTCCTGGTAAATTAAGAGAAGAAACTTGAGTAGACCTGCCTCACCAATGATCCGTATCCTGAGGAAATAACCAGCATCCAATTGGTGGCCTAATAACATTGTTACCAGAGTTTCATATATCCTGTCATTGTTACTGCTTTGGTGTTTTTTAAGGTGATTCTTAATTTTTTTTTTTTTTTAATTTCTCTAGATGTATCGTAGCAGGTTTCTACCGAAGGTTTGGGGTGACAGGGGTATTTCTATAGACTAGAAACCTGAAGTTAAAATAGAATTTCAGACATCATTGTCCCAAATCCCAGATTTAACCCTAGTTAGCTGCTTCCAGCCTTGGGAATGTTTGATAACTTCTCTGACTCAGGATCCCACATGCCACCTTGTTGGATCTCTCTTAGCAGTTTCAGGACTCCGTCTTTTCCCTCCTCAATAAATCTCTAACCTGGAGTCAAGCCAAGTACATCCTATAAATGCATGGTAGCTAAGTAATTTCTGAGATGCCCGTTTCCCCCCACACATACATATTTTAACATCTTTGAAAGCCATATGCATTTTTAAGTAGTTTTTAACTTACGAACTGTAGATGTTATCTCATCCCTTTCCCACTGCCTTCAGGCCCTTACTGTGGTCATGTTTTCAGAAACTAACTAGGCAGGCTGGGGAGCTGTGCATTTATATAAACTAGGCACAGAGATGATAGTGTGTTGGAAATGGAATTTTTTAAATTCATAAACAGAAGCTGATTGTATTTTTAAACCAATTAGAAAACCAAAGAATCCTTGAAATAAAGACACCCCTAATAAATTACCAAAACAACTTAACCTTTATGCTTTAACTCTTTCAGGTGATCTCAGGTTATGTTCATTGTGTCTGTCATGGATGTTTATCTCCTGTGACTTTCTGTCATACTTGCTACTTTCTCAGTTCTTAATTACAGGATTCTGACCATTTCTCATGTCATTTTGTCACAGGAACTAAGTCTAAAGACCACAGGTATAATTGGTACAAGTGGGCTGGAGAGTAATGTGTATGTGTCAGCCTGTCTCATTTATTTCCTATTAAAGCCAGCCATTGGCTTGAGCTTTTGCCATTGTATCAAATTATTTTATTCCTTACCCAGGATCATCTTAACTCATATTATTTTTAGCAGCCTAGGTAAATAATATGACAGGTTTTCTGGGATAATCTCTCTCTTTTTTTTTTTCAGTCTTTCATACAATTTTATTTTCTCTTTTCACCATTATAGTATGATACCCAAATTTTGTCTTAACCGGAGGGTCTGTAAACACAGGCTTAACCAGCCCTCTTACAGGCAGGGCAAATGCTGCTTCTTGAAATAGTCCCACCGTGGAACCTCTGGTCATCCAGCCCAGGTCGCACCCCTGCCTGGCTTTATCTTCACTATAATGTGTGGCCACTTCATTGAAAGTTATTCCAGACTTTAACTTTGCCATGGCCTGCTTGATTTTCTCATGTTCCTCACACAGAATGTGTCTGACCTTTGCTATATGGCCACCACCTTTGGGACCCTGAGCCTTCTTGTCCGAACTGTCACTCCCAGAGGCGGCTGCTCCCCCTTACCCCCCCCCCCCCCCCCCCCCTTTCTCGGAACCACTTTTTTTCAACGGCCTGGAATAATCTCTTAGTTAAAATTGGTCTGTCCGACAGAGGAGTAGTCCTTCTTTTGTGTGTATTTTTGTCAAGGTAGATATTTCCCTCCCCTAGATATTTCCCTCACCTCAGAAGATGGTCTCAGTGCAACATACTCCATAAAAAATTATACATTATTTCTTCATGATTAGTGTGTTACTGCTTAATACTACTTTGATTTTAACCAGATTCAATAAAATATGCCTAATATTGGTTATCATAAGTCCCCTTCTTTTTGTTCTTCCTACCCACTCCTTTTCCATTCTACTCTTCTGTGTCAGATCTTCTACTTGATGGCCTTTCCCTCTGCCTTTTATCCGCAGGATATTGGGAGTGTGTGGCATGCATCCTGACCATCAGGAAGCACTGAAAAAGAACCGAGTGGTGCTAGCCAAACAGCTGTTGCTGAGTGAACTGTTAGAACACCTCCTGGAGAGGGACATCATCACCTTGGAAATGAGGGAGCACATTCAGGTATTGGGAAGCAAAAGAGAAACGCCAAATTAGTAAACTGGTCGTAGTAGGGGCAGCAGAACACTGTGAAGTGTGGCAAGGATATAGAACCTTATTAAGGAAATGAAAACGCCCTTCTACCCTAACGCCTTTTCAGAAAAGATACATAATTTTAAAATAATAGGAAAGACTGCCCCCATACATACATTTCTTCTGTAAAAGGGTTCTTGAAATTACTAGGAAGGTCATCTGAAGAAACAGAATTACAGCTGTATATGTAAATATGATTTTATGTTGTATTCTTTGATCTTAGGGCAAAGTGGGCAGTTTCAGCCAAAATGTGGAACTTCTCAACTTGCTGCCCAAGAGGGGTCCTCACGCTTTTGATGCCTTCTGTGTGGCCCTGAGGGAGACCAAGCAGGGTCACCTGGAGGATCTCTTGCTGACAACCCTCTCTGGTCTTCAGCATGCACGCCCGCCGGTATGGAGCCCTAGACATGTGGTGGTGTGTTGAGAAGGGTTAGTTTGGTGGGAAAGGAATTTTTGAGACAAGGTGGGGTAGGCTAGGTTATGGTTTTGTTCAAACTGCACCATCTCCCTAAGTCCTGGCATGGTGGGTCCTCATTTCTTACAGTTGAGCTGTGACTACGACTTGAGTCTCCCCTTCCCGATGTGTGAGTCCTGTCCCCCTCACAAGCAGCTCCGCCTGTCTCCAGGTGAGAATCAATGAGATGACACATCCCACAGATTGACTTTTTTCTTGACTGATATCTGACTTTGCCCTAGCATGATACCTGTTTTCATTCATACTGGGAACAGTCTTCTTTGCAAATTTGTTAGGGACTAGCAGCAGAGTTTAGTTAGGGGATTGGCTGGGCCTTGCTTCCGCTCTGTCACAGATGATTTTTTTCTTCTGGCATTTGGTCCTTAGAGCAACCGGTCCAAGTAGGAAACTCCAGCCCATGACTGGCCTGGCTCCTTGAAGCTGCTCCTTTAGGATGAGCTGTCGCATTATGGGCCATTAGCCTGCTGACTGAGTATCCTAGTGATTAGAACAAGGCTTTTATCAGATAGCCCATGCAGTCATTCAGTGGGTTAAGCACCTACTGTGATTGGGCTCAATGCAGAGGACCCAGTGGTGAGCAAAAGCAGACGGGGTCTTGGCCTCATGGAGCTTCTAACGTAGGGGAATGAGCAAGACCAGTAATTTGTCAAACCCCAGTTCAGCAGGGAGCCTTAGGTTAGAATGAAGTCCCGGGATTGACACACAGATGGTACACCAGTTTTTCGGCTCTCTGTGCCACAGATACTGTGGAGCACTCCCTAGACCACGGAGATGGTCCTCCCTGCCTTCAGGTGAAGCCTTGCACTCCCGAGTTTTATCAAACACACTACCAGCTGGTGAGTCCTACAAAATGCAAGAAGAAAAGTTGGGAAATGAGACACCCTTCCTGGGCACCTGAACTTAGTTTACACATATACCCCTTCCTGCTTTGTTAGTCAGAAAGTCCATACTGATTGGTTATCTTCTCTGAGCATTTCTCTATATTGACTTGGTGGGGTTAACAAGAATATGATGGCTTTGTTTACTTGAAATGTCTCATTTAGTTGGGGAAATGGTTTCTATCCATAAGAAGCTCTAATTGGCTCCCCTTTCCCCCAGGCCTATAGGTTACAGTCTCAGCCTCGTGGACTGGCACTGGTGCTGAGCAATGTGCACTTCACTGGAGAGAAAGACCTGGAATTTCGCTCTGGAGGCGATGTGGACCACAGCACTCTGGTCACCCTCTTCAAGCTCTTAGGCTACAAAGTCCATGTCCTACTTGACCAGACTGCGCAGGTACATGTAATGTGTACAGTAGAGAGCTGAGCAACACTGGGGCCAGACACATCCTCTGCCCCTCTGCCTGCTGGATAGGTCTTACTTGGTTACTTTCTTCTCCCTCCCTTTTTACTCGTTCTCTCCTGTCCTACCTTGCAACCTAGTTTAAAAAAAAAAAAAAGAATTAGGGCCAGCGAGCTGCTTCAGTGTTAGCTTCTCAGAGTCACTGTGCTCTCCCTGGGTAATACTGGTCCCAGATTGGGTTGTTACTCTCATATACCAGAGACTCAATTCCTAGTCACTCGGCATGTGAGGAGACCCTGAGATTCACCCAACTAGTCAGGAAAGATATTTATAAGCTGGGACAATACAGGACATTTACTCCTTGGTTTGACATTGTCGCTTACAAGCCCAGTTATTGATCAGTTATTATTACTTCAGCAGATGACATTCTTGCAAATGAAAGTTTGCTAGAACTGTCCATGGCGGTTTAATGAATGAATATGGGGAAATTCCTTACTCTTACCAGTTGTGTGACCGCAAGACAGATCTTAGGGGAGATTACTTCTAAACTGGATTCCTGCAAATCACAAGCATTTTCATTATTCCCTGTTAACCCTTAATTACTGAGCTATACTGCTGATTTAGTTACCTTTAGGTATTTCTGTTCTGAAATTGATAGTAGCCTTATTAGTAAATAGATACTAATTATTCATCTTTTTTCCATTTCTATCCTTTTCTCTTTTTTAAAGTTTTAATTTTAATTCCAGTTAGTTAACATACAGTGTTAAAACAGTTTCATGTATATAGTACAGTAATTCAACGCTTCCGTACATTACTCCCAAATCCCCATCACCTGTCTCACCCATCCATCCCCACCCCTAATTCTTTATTTTGATTCCAGAATAATAGCACTTTCCTAAACTTGCCTTTGGGAGTGTCAGTGGTAAAATCAAAGTTTCTAGGACATTCACTTTGATTTGTTGAGGTAGAGAATCTGTTTTGTCTTCAGCGTTGTCTGTGGTTTTTAATTCTGTATCTTAGCTATCTTTCATGGGAATGATTGTGTAAGAGCATGTGACTCTTGATCTTGGGTTGTGAGTTCAAGCCCCATGTTGGACATAGAGGTTACTTTAAAAATTAATTAATTTTGAGTACTTTATACTGGTGGGGGGACTCTGCTTGCTATACTAAAAATGTTTTTAAATGTGAATCTTAAATTCATAGGACCTCAGTTAGATGAGGGAGTCTTGACATCAGCAAAAGCAGAAGTACTTACCCTTATATTCTGAAGGACCAAGCAAGAGTAGACAGTGCATTCTACAGCAGTTAAGAGAATGAAACAATCCACCTGGGTAGATGTGGTCAGAAGGATAAATGGAGGGTGTGAGACTTGAGCAGGACTTGAAAGAAGCTACTCAAGCACAGAGGAGTGATGAATGGGTCCTAGGCAGAGAGAATGGCCTACGGATAGGAAATGTGTGTGTGATGTTAGGGACCTAATGGGTAAACCAAATGTCTAGGACAAAGGAGTGCCAAGAATAAGATAAGGATCTGAATGCCATGACCTTGAACTTCCATGTTTTAGAAAAACAGTAGGGGCACCTGGGTGGCTCAGTCGTTACGCGTCTGCCTTTGGCTCAGGTCATGATCCCAGGATCCTGGGATCAAGCCCTGAATCGGGCTCCCTGCTCTGCGAGGAGCCTTGCTTCTCACTCTTCCTCTCCCTCTACTTGTGTTCTCTCTCTAGCTGTCTTTCTCTGTCAAGTAAATAAAATATTTTTGAAAAAAAAGAGAGTAAGAGAAAAACATTAGTAATTCTTTTAACAGAAAGGTGATACATTCACAGTGATGATTCAAGGCACCATTGAAAAGAAAGAAGTAGAGACCAGTGGCAGGGAATCCAGTGTGGAGTTGATATAATGCCAATACAAGATGTTGGGAGCCTGGACAAAACAATGGAACAAGAGGGAAATAATATGTATGGAAAATAGCACAATGGCATGATTGTACTATAAGAGCTTGGTAGTTAAATGATTGCATATGGAAGAAGACAGAAAAATTAAGTAAGGAATTGAGGGTTCTCAAGAGATGTCAGTACCAAAAATGTAGTTTGGGCATTACGTGTGTAGAAGAAATACTTTAAGTGATGAGAGTATGAGATCTTTGAGGAGAGTAGAGTAACAAGCAGAAAGCATAGGACTGAATCTTGGGATATAACCCTCCCTTTGCAGCCTCGTCCTCAGCTTTGGAGATTCAGAAATGTGAGGAGGACATTGCAAAGTCGGTTTCCAACAGTGGCCAGTCAAATGCTGAGATACAATTACAACCAAGTAGTTACAATGGGTATGATAATTTGGTTCTTTGGGCATCTGCACAGAGTACTTTCTTCATAATATGACTTCTCAAGAGACTCAACTCTTTAAAAAAAAAAAGAGAGAGAGAGATTCAACTCTTTTATCATCTGATTATTTGATGAGCCAAAGAGAACCAAAAAAATTAAGATCCTCCGCCCCCCATTATACCTTTTGACTTCAGAAATAATTGCATTTAAGTATAGTCTTAGCTAACCCTCTTCACTTGACAGTGCTGGACAGTGCACTAGTATTCTCACCGCTTGTGTGGGTTTTCAGTTTTTCTCTTTGTCATCAAAGTCTTCTGTCACCATGCCTCCCTCCTGAGGTTTCTAGTTCTAGAATTACAGTTTATCCTGTGCTAGGAAATGAGATACATTTTAAAGTGGCAAATTTCCTTTTACCATGTGGTATCGATTTTTAACTTGCATATGGGTTACAGACTGCCTTGAAACTGTAAGGGTACACTAGGGGCCATCCCTGGAGAATGCAGCTAGCCATAAAATTTTGCATATCATCTCAGAGGGTTTATAGTTTATTCCCTTGTGTCCCCCCAACCTCCAGTCAAAAACACAGGCAAGAGTGAAGAACCTTGCTATTTTTAGAAGTGCTATAATTTTATCAGAAATAAATCTAGAGATTCTGTTTTAAGCTGTGCTACTTTTGGAAAACTTCCCCCCAAATAAATAACGCCCGGTTACCAGTTGAGTACTGTTAAATTCAATTACTGAGGACGTGTGTTCTTTCTTGGGCTTTGTTGTCCTCTGTTTACTGATCTAAGAGTCTCACTGAAGTTCAAAATGCTCATGAGTAGGTGCCAAACATACGTTTTTATTGCTGCCTTCCAGCAAAATTAGCATCAACTACTCTGTGTTAAGATTCCAAATAAATAAATGAAATCTTTACAAATGAGAATTCTATTATGGTCAACTCCAGAACATTCATGCTTCTGCAGTCTCTTGAGATTATATATTCCTGAAATAAATGAGTTTGGACATCTTTTTATTATCTTAAGATTTCCAATATTATGATTGGCTTCTCTTGACCCAGAAAATGTACATACTTTTCAATCAAGCCAATTTCTTCTTCATTTCCAGTTTAGTTACAGACTTCCAAGTCTTCTATACAATTGTCTCTGTTAACCTGCAAACAGAAGTATTCCACACAGACCAGTAGTTCTCAGACTTCAGCATGTCAAAGTCACCTGGAGGGCGTATTAAAACAGTTTGCTGCGACCCAAAATTTTGCATTTCTTGCAAGTTTCCAGAACTACTGCGATGTATTATAGAGTGTGCTTTTTATGGGGAGCTGTGCCTGGTAACTATTAAGTAAGGTGATGCTGCAACTATCCTCCCTAGTTTGCTATCATTGTACTCATTATAGTTCACTAAAATTCATAGTAAAATGAACTTGTTTTCTCTCTTCGGGTCTCAAATAGGAGAGACCACTCAGACTTCTTGAGTTGTAGAGGAGGCATAGGTTTAACAGTTTGTATTGGGTTATTTACTATTTGGTGCAACTTTCCGTTGGATGGGCCAGTTGCTTAAGGCAGAGTGATACTCGTGTATGGCAACCTGGTACACCGTAAACAAGAGTCTTAGTTTGGACTAAAGATGGACCAGTAGTAGGTTCTCTGAAAAGATAACATTGCTACTCCGTGTTAGATATGTACGTTATAAGAAGGGCGGAATGGCAGAATAATGCAGTATGTGCCAGACATTGTTATAAATCCTTTCTACATAGTATTTCATTTAGTCTTTATGAAATTGGAGAACATTTACTCTTAATTATCTTCTTACAAAATGAGTATTAGAGATTTGAGGGGCCAAAAAACTGAACTCGTTTCAGTTTGTGAACCCAGGGCTCAAACCCAAGTCTTTCTGCTCCTGTAGCCCATGTATGTGGCCATGGTCCTGTGCAGAATTCTCCAGACGGTGTGCTCTTCCGTGCATGGAGCATTTTACCCAGACACTGTCACGTCCCCGGGGAACATAAAATCTCGGGCCGAAAACTGCGTGGAAGTACTGCCATTCTCTATTATCATGATTCCATTAGCCCTTTGTCAGAACAATTTATTTCCTTATGGCTGGATAGGTGTTTTACTCATTCATAGCTCACCTGGTGGTCCGCCTTGTGCCATTTATGTTTATAGAGAGAGCCTTTGCTCTAAGAAAGGGATCAGATTGATGATTGGGGAGTGGAGAGAGTTATCTAGCACTTAATTAGCTTTATAAGTGTCTTGGTTTAGTCCAAGAACTCTTGACATATCTCAGTGAGTCTGGATTTTGTGAGATAATATTCAGAAAATTCTGTATCTGAAGTCATGCATCTTTCTGATGAGTCCACAGCCTTTTTTTAGCCTTTCCTAGGGTGTCTGACTTTTCTTTTCATTGACCACAGTAATAAACAGCTTAGGGTTAGAATCCAAAGAAGGATTCTGTTGGTGCTGACTGCAGTGAACAACACTAAAATGTGTTTTTCCTCCAGGAAATGCAAGAGAAACTTCAGAACTTTGCCCAGTTACCTGCCCACCGTGTCACCGACTCCTGCATTGTGGCGCTTCTCTCTCACGGTGTGGAGGGAGGCATCTACGGTGTGGATGGCAAACTGCTTCAGGTGTGTGTCATCCTGTGGCGACAGCTGTTCATGCTCGATGCCTTCCCCTCCTGCCCACCTGCCTCTCAGTACCTGGAGGACTCAGAAAGGCCTGCAGTTTACTTAACCTCTCTTCTCTTTTCTGTCTTTCTGGCAGCTTCAAGAGGTTTTTCGGCTCTTTGACAACGCCAGCTGCCCAAACCTACAGAACAAACCGAAAATGTTCTTCATCCAGGCCTGCCGTGGAGGTGAGTGCCCTGGCAGGTCAGCACCTGGGTGGTGGCTCCTGGGCAGCCTCCCACCAGCTCTCACTCTCCTGTTTGCTCCTCTCAGGTGCTATTGGATCCCTTGGGCACCTCCTTCTGTTCACTGCTGCCACCGCCTCTCTTGCTCTGTAAGTGTCTCCCAATGCATGGGGTGTGCTGGGCCTTGGGCAGCCCATGGCTCTCAGGTTGGTCAGCTCTCTGTGCACCACCATCTCCTCTCCTCAGGGCTCTCTTTATCCGTGCCTTTGCCTTCTTCCCGGAGAACTCTCACTTCTCCTGTGCTGTTAACTCTGCTGTGCTCGGTTTTGTTCCCCACTGCAGTTGAGGAGCTTCTGTCTGTCTCTGCGTTCTCTCTCTATCCCTTCGTACCCGTCCTCTGTTCTCCGGCCTCTTCCTCCTTCTCTCCTCATCCACGCTCCGTCGTGGCCGCTTCTCTGCTTCATCCCTGTAGTGCGCAGCCCGGGAGTACAGAGGCCCCAGGCCAGGCCGTGGCTCTCACTCAGCCTTGAGCTGCTTCCATCCCTCTTCTTTCTCGCGTGCAGTCTCCTAACCGCGAAGAGCCGGGGCACCGAGGCTGTGCGCCGAAGACATGCCGGCATACTTCTTCTCCTAGCGGGAAACCGTAATATTTAAAAGCTCTGACCATTTTTAGCTATATCAAGTTAGAGAAGTTCTTTGATGGCCCTCCACCTTAATTTTCTCCATATAAACTGTAGCTAGTAATCAGACCTACTTCATAATGTTGCTGAGATAACTGAATGGAATAATATGTATGAAGGGCTTATTTTGCATCTGGCTCATAGTCAATCCATAGAAGAGGCCGAGCTGTGACTGTTACGGCATGGTCCGTGCCCTCAAGGGGCTTATAGTTTGGTTTAAAGAGCACTTTGTCCTAACATTCAAATAATTCTTATCTCTCATGTAGTCAACAAATATAAATGGTTAACATTATCTTTCTGATATCACCAAAGAATATAATTTATTATGGTCGTACAACATGACTAAGTTACTATCAGAAAAGCAGAAGAAAATGTGTGGTCTCTCAGGAGACTGCTACTATCTAAAAAAAAGGAAAAAAGAGAAAGAAAATGTGTCTCTTGAAAGAGCCTTCCAGTTACGAAAAAGATAATGCAAGTATACACGAAGTAGCTTGAGAATGATTCGGAGGCCTCAAGCAAGGGGAGAATTAGTTACATACAGGCCATGCATATGAAGGAATAAGCAGTAAGGAATAGATTGTTTTAAGCCGGCTTAGTTTGAAGACCTTTCATAAGTATTTTAATGTGGTATGGCTTAATTTGGACCCAGAAGGATAAAATCTGCATAGGTGTGGAGTAGTCAATAGGGCCTTTCAGAGGAGACAGGGATACAAGATGACAAGCACACCAAGACTGAAAGGACATGGAGGGATATAGTGAGGAAAGAGTTTGTGAGGGCAGGAACTTACTGTTTATTCACCGGCTGGATGCACAGACCCAGGGCACTGTCTGATACATGGTAGCACTTAATAAATATTGAACAAAGGGATGAAAATTAATCTTCTCAAAAATTGTAGCAGTCACACAGAAAATAGATGGGATTTGTGTTACTGGGAGAAGCAATAACATTTATTGATTAATGGATCTGAACCTCAAAGCCAAGAAAGAAAGTTTCCTTTTCCTTGAGGGACACATTTAGATTGGCCTATTGCCTTCAGGAGGTATTACTGGCAAAATAAAATGAATTAAAGACATTTATGATCATTTTCTCTTACTATATTCAGAGATATATATACAGTGTCAGATCTGGATAGGGAGAATTGCTCTTTCCTGGGGTAATCTGAATCTTCTCTCTAAAATGAAATCCTTCAAGAGCTGACCTTGGAAGATTTGAACTCCCCTGTCTACTGTCGTACTTATTAGTTACTAGAACTGATGTCTCTAAAATTACTCTCCTTTCTGCAGCTGCCTGGCTCCTAAACTAGAGTGTGAGGTCTGTAAGGGCAGGAATCTTTAGATCCTGGGCCTTAATGCAAAATAGTGCCTGACACGTGGCAGTTGCTCAATAACTTTTTCTGGGATCAGCAAATTTTGGTCAATTCCCCGTAATTCTTCAAGCTTCACTTGCCTTTTGGGCTCTCAAGTGTTGCCTGGCGTAGGAATACTGTAAAAGGCTTCGCTTTCTTATTTTTGGTGTGTTGAGCTGTGTGTGTTCCCTGTCTCTTTTTCCTCTTGACTGTATCCTACCGACCTCCAAAATAAAACAGCAACCTCCAAAAAAGAGTATGTCTGGGCATAGGTAAGGCCTGGGTCAGGAGGTTGGACATGTAGTCCAGGTATGTTGAAAATTGCTAAAATTTAGTAAGTGTTCTTTTTCAATCATATAGAAGAAAATAATCAAATTATCCCAATTTTTAAGTTTTTCCTTTTACAAATTTCTCTTAAATCTTGGATGCCTGCCACAATTTGACTTATGAAATTAATAAGGAGTAAGTAACCTAAAAATACCAAAAGATTTAGAAAGTGATCACGTTCGGGGTTTTTAAAATTTTTTTTTATTGATACATAGATTTGAAGTGATTTTCATACATCGTGCATGTAGTAATAATATTATCCACTTATTAACTTGGTTTTCCTGTTTATATATAAAACTGTTTTGTCAGCACTTAATTATGTATTGTCATAAAAAGCACTGTGACTTCCAGGTGTATTGCTAATTGAACAAATATAGACATAGGATTTTTAGTTCTGATCACAAGGAGTGTTTGATTGGCAATTTCCGTCTTGCGCAGAGTGGATGAAGCTGGGCAGGAATGGGAGTAATGATGATTTTTTTTTTAATTCATCAGCCGGAGATTGGAGGCAGCAGCTGGAAATGGCTCTTCCCAGTCAAGGTGACAGGGAACTCTGGCTTGCCTGTGGCAGGCTCAGGAGCCACGGGAGGAAGTAACGTCTTTGTCCATTCTGTCTGCCTTTGCTACAGATGAAACAGACCGTGGGGTGGACCAGCGAGACGGAAAGAATCACACGGGATCCTCTGAGTGCGAGGAGAGCGACGCCAGCAAAGAGGAGATGCTGAAGGCCCGACTGCCCACGCGCTCAGACATGATCTGTGGCTATGCCTGCCTCAGAGGTATTCGGAGCGCCCAGAGGGAAGTCCCGTGCTGTGCTCCCAGAGTCGGGAACATTTGCCCCCAGGCTCTCTGAGTGGGGAGGGTCCAGGATGCCAGGGAAGTCCAGTTCGGGACATCCAGCCGTGTAAGCTGTCCTGGGACCTTCACGCCGTGGGTGGCACCCTCCTTGTTGCAGGGACTGCCGCCATGCGCAACACCAAACGGGGCTCCTGGTATATCGAGGCCCTCACCCAGGTGTTCTCCGAGCGGGCTTGTGACATGCATGTGGCCGACATGCTCGTGAAGGTCAGTCATCTCCGTCCGGCTCTGTCTGCTCAGGTTCTGCCCTCCTGCCTCGCCCTGTCTGTCATCGTCTCTAGCCTGCCCCTGCTGCCGACAGGCTCAGACGGGGCCACGGTGGGTTTCTGTCTCCGCAGGTGAACGCGCTCATCAAGGAGCGTGAGGGCTACGCCCCTGGCACGGAGTTCCACCGCTGCAAGGAGATGTCCGAGTACTGTAGCACCCTGTGCCGCCCCCTCTACCTGTTCCCGGGCCACCCTCCCACGTGACGCCGTGCCCACCGCCCTGCTGCGTGGAGGCCTGATGGGACATGTCCTCTTCTGGTGTGCGGTGTCTCTTCCCCCTCAGGGACTGGGAATCTGCGGGGCTCGCGGAGCACCCCTGCCCTCTCCGCCTGCGTGCGCAGGGCCACGGGCCAGCCCCTCCTGTGGCAGCTCCCTCCCTGTAGAGCGGACTCTGGCCGGACGGGCAGCTGCAGTAGAGGAGCCTGGCGGATGATATTAAGAGCACAGTGTCTTTATGGGGAGAGGACATGTGGGTTTCCCCATGGTTTGTGTTCACTTCCCGCCCCAGGTCTTTGGTAGACAGCACTTTGGTGATTGCTTTTATTACGTTAGCTAAGACGTTTCGGAGACCATCCCCTGTCTTTCTTTTTTCTTTCATATTTCCACCGCATTTATCCCAGACTGAGAGTTTGGAAAGCGTTCTGATTCCAAGTAGGCATTTTTCATTTTGCCTCAAAAGGGCAGACAGGACTGGCGGCACGTTGCTTCCGCGTGTGTGGTCGGGACCGCAAGGCCAGCCAGTGGAAGGCCGGCGTTCTCCGCTCCACAGTTGGCTTCTTTGGGCTCAAGGAATCCTACTGAGGATCCCTGGTACCTGGAACTCCTTGATCTTTGCTCAGGGAAGTTCCAGAGTTTTCTTAATCAGAGATTCTCTTTCTGAGCTTGGTTACTGAGATGAACCTCAGCAGCGAGTGTTAGCAGAGGCAGATAAGGGTGGTGTACTTCCTCATACTCGAACCTGTCACCTTATCTTTTGCTTCCTCTGAAATGTCCATTTTTTTATAAAGCATCCTAGTTGTTATCTCCCTACTTCCTGTTTCTCCCCTTTCACCTTTTCCTCATCCTGTTTACTGCTGCCGCCAAATCTGTCTAACATACTGCTCTAAGTGGATCATTTGGCTGCTCACAGATAGAATGTGGTAGCTTGTTCCTGCTTTCTGTTTCAGTATTAAATCCCCTTTGATTTTCTATGGCCCGTTTTCCCTTCTCCCAGGCCTCCATTTTAGGCTGTTGGCTGTACATGCTGTGTCCCCTAGAAACCTTCTTTATCTGTGCCACGTGTCCTGCTTTCCCTGTTCTTCAGGGACATCTCTTGTCCCTCCAATCAGATCTCTACATGACAGATTTTGGTTTGGGGTTTTTAAATATAAATCTGATCATCTCACTCCCCTGCTAAGATTTCTGTCATACCTGAAGCAATGTCCAAACTCCTAACCTCGGCCTGTATGGCTCCTGCCTTCCCCTTGAACCTCCTCAAAGGCTGGTTTCCTTCGAAGTGACTGTCCCGTGCCATCCTCAGTTTCTCAAACATTATGAGGTCCTTCCCGCCCTGGACCATCACACACTTTCCTGGGGTCTGCTGAGCTCCGTTCCTCACAAGTGTTGGCTTACATGCCACCTTCTTGTGGAGGCCTTCTTGGGTCATTCTGTCTAAATAATCTTCCATGTTTCTTTATTACTACATCCTGTTGAATTCCTTCATTGCACTTAGCGCAATTTATAATTACGTTTTTGCTTGCTTCACTTGGTCATTTCTGTTACCCCTACTAGGCTGTAAGCTCCCTGAGGATAGAAATCTTGTCTCTGTTTCTTTTGTTCACCAGTATATACCCAGCACCTGGCACGTGGTAGGTCTTCAATAAATGCTTTTGGGTAAAGGAAGAAAGCAACCCTGACCAGAACCCTACTTCTGGACAAAATTTCCCTTGAACAATATACACAGTTTAGTATTTACACTCTAGGTTTTTCCAGGTGTTTTGTTTTATCCACTGATAGTCCTAGCTCGGGAAGACAGCTGTCATGTGTCAGACGCCATCTTCCGCATCTCCCATGATCGCTGGCACAGTGCTCAGCCTGTAGTACTTCAGGTGCTCAGTAAATACTTGTTGGGTGAGCCGGGGGCGGCGGGGGGGGGGGGGGGTGTTGGACACTTCTGCTGAGTCCTGCTCTTGGATCAGTATCATATGGAAGTATTTAGGTGATAGAACCTTTCCATTTCCCACTGCCAGGATTTTATATTGCCTCCAGGTGCCAAATAAATGCTCGTATTTATTGCTGATGTGTGCCTGACATCTCTTTTTCCACAGATAATCTTCTGAAGTTCATATATTCTCATTTTCTTGGCCCTTTACAGCACTCCTCACCACCTCCCAAGGCAAACCGAGCTGAACACCCTTCTTCCTTTGCTGCCACGATCTTTGTGACATATACAGGTGGGGGCCCATCTCCGCTGTCGTGGCCATAGGCAACTGCCCAGAATATAGCTGACACTGGGATTTCTCAGGGTCAGAAGAGACCTGAGAGTTATTAGCAAGCAGTGTTGGTTCTGGATTATGTAGATTATGGGATAGAGGCTGGAGAAAGAGATTGGGCTGGAATTACAAAATGGTGAGGATTATAGGATCTCTGTGGCCCCAAGTTGGATTTAAGGTTTTCCAGAGTGGACATGGACTGTGAGAGAACTCAGGGCAGCAGGAAAGAGATCTAAGCAGTGGGCTCTGTAGGTTGGTAAATTCTTGGGTTGCGGTGTGTCCAAAGTATGTGCATGGAGAGACGAGTATGTAAGTGCATGTGAGCCATGGAAAGAGATGGAAAATTCTTTAGGAACATGTTGGAAGTAAGCATCAGTGGGACCTGGGGGAGAGCGGTTGGGATATAGGAGGAGGAGGAAGATCAGAAAGGGATGAAGTTGAGCCGAGGCAGATGAGCACGTGGAGGGAGGAGAACAGGCTGAGGAACACAGCGGTCCGGGTCCGGAGGGAGAAGCCCCTGACACTGCTTGGCTGCACCGCGGGGGGGAAAGCGGGCCGTCCTTAGGAGAGGAAGGGCTGCAGAGTGTCGAAGAGGTTAAGAAACTACTGGAGCCATAGGAGTGAGCGGAGTGCCCATTTCCAGCATAAGCAAACTTTTTGGAAGTGTACGTTTGTGGGAATTAGAGCGAGGCTCTGGTTTCTGACTCGGATCGCGTGTCCTTCCCACCCCGCCCTTGAAGGAGAGCATCAGGTCGAATTTCATAGCTCTCTTCCCTTCCCCCCTGCTACCGCTGCCAGGGATTCTCTGCTAAAATTATCCCCCTCCCTGAGCTGGGGGCTGCCCTTCTCTGCTGCTCTCCTCCGTCCTGCTTCCTGTAAGGGGGAAGAGGACGCGCGGGTCAGGAGAGCGGAGCCCCGATTTGAGGGGCGGGCAGGGCAGGCATCTGGTCTGGTCAGAGGAGGAGCACAGCAATGATGGCCACGGCAAGGGACCACTCTCACCTCCACAGTCTGCCCTCCCTGCGGCCCACGATCGAGTCATTTTCCCAGGCGTTTTTTTGTTTTGTTTTGTTTTTTCCAGAAGGAAATGAGTTTCAAAGACTTCAAATACACACAAAAAAGGAAGAAATGTAGCTTTAAGGCCACGAACTCTAGACTTAAATAGGTTTTGAAAGCTGGCCCAAACCTCTTGAGATACTGGAGACCTTGGCCAAGATACCTAAGCTCATGGAGCCTCAGTTTCCCTTAGCTAAGAAGGAGGAAAATTACTTCTCCCTCAGAAGGTCCCTGTGAGGATTAAAAACATGAGGCAAACTCGCAACATGGTGTTAGCAGGGGTTAGCACTACAAACACTTGAGGCTCTGCCATAGTGAGTTTCAGTTCTGTGACGCCTCCATACTCCGCGCTTACTCTCGGGACAGACACTGGTGGGTTTTCTTCTATTACCGGAACCCCCCAAGTTACTGCCTTTCTGTAGAAACTGAGGTCAGGATGTGAAAATGTGACCTTGAGTGTATGCTTCTTGCTAACAGTATTGCGTTTGGGGCTTCCTAGCATGAGATTCCCCCCCCCCTCACTTTTTGGGGAAGAAAGATTTTCTCCCACTGAACTGGGAGAATGAGCCTGAGACCAAAGACTATTACATCTTTGTGCCAGCTAGGTAGAGAGTCGGCAAAAAGTGTATCATGTTTGAAAAACCAGAAGGGGGAGAGAGAGACCTGTCCAGGGCTCTCAGGAAGGCCTTCTGTAGGCCTTGGAAGGCACCAAGGATTTGTCAAGATCTGTGGGGCAGGGTCCAATGGGGAGCAGAGGAGAAATGACTACCAGTGAGTACATCTAGAGAGAAAGTGTGGGGTGAGGGGGTCACTGCTGCCTAGGTGACACTAGGAAGGAGGCGGTCCAGGTGCCAGGCTGGATGTGCAGAGGGAAAGTGACAGCCAGAAGCCCTTAAAAGAGTAATGGTGTGTCGTCCAGTGGGCTGGGGGGTCAGATTTGAAGAGGTCTGGAAACAAGGATGTAACCCAGAAAGTTCATGCTTAAATCGATGGAATGCCAAGGGGCTGGCTCGCTCACACCCACCTATACTCCCAGCACACACTTTCTCCTCCGCACGTGTTCCGTATGGTTATTTTTTACAACCTTCCTTCCAATAGCAATTCCAGAAGCCTCTAGGTTTTATTTGGTATCATGGACCTCAAGAAAATCAAAATATCAGAAGAATACTTACCTTACACAATATACATACCTAATAGAATGCATGCATGCTTACAAGTTTGTTTCCAGATTTCGGAGCTTTTCACAGAACTCCCCAGAAACCCATCTTCCAAATAAGACCCTAGGCACCGGTCCCTGGGAGTTGTTGGGTGGAGGGTAGTCATAGTTTACATTTTATTCTCTTGTTCTCTTAAAGGATGGTAGCCCATGAGATTTTTAACTCTTTGTGATGTCAAACTCAAGATAGTTACAAATCCTTACTCTCTAGCATTAGCCGCTGTACATTTCCTCGACCCTCCCAATTTCAGGAGCTGGTCTTTAGCATTACAGCTGGCATTTCTACTTGGTTTTGTGGAATGAGGATTTTCCTGGTCCCACTGGCCTTAAGATCTTGGAATCTGTAACCAGGTCCTGATTTTCTAAGGAGTAGTAAAGAAATAGTAATTGTGTTCTCGGGATTATTGATGTCCTTGTAAAAACTGGCTCCCTTCAGGAGAGCCATGCCCCACAAGCAGGTGACAGTCTTTCCGTTTCTGAAACCCCCCAAAGAATCCACCTTCACCTTGGCACTGTACTGTCCTTATTAAGAAATATTCCTTTCATTTTATACCTCATACTTAGATGTTCATTCTGCCTAGAGAGAAGGTGAAATTCACAGCCTTCAAGTCCCTCAAATTGTCATGTGTTTTTAATCATTGCTGGTGGATTATAGGCCTTCAAGCTGTAGGATTTATGTTAGAAAACATGCTTCTATTTAAAAAAAAAAAAAAATTTTATTTACGTAAGTAATCTCTATACTCAACACGGGGCCCGACTTACACCCCCAAGATCAGGAGTCATATCCTCCCCATCAGGTGAGCCAGCCTCGTGCCCCAGACAACCTGCTTTTAACAGCATCTGTCTCACCTGCTTTGGGCAGATTCAGTTAGCTGAGATCGAAATTTAACTGTAGACCAGATGATTGGTGTCCCTATTCTGCTGTCCCTGAACTTGGAATATTCTGGGGCAGATCCTACTTGGTGACAGATTCTAAACTATACATTGGCTCGTGTTTGTAACTTCTAAGGTGAAGAGTTCACAGGGGAAGGAATGTCCTAGGAAAATCAGTTTTTAAAAAAAGTGACAGCAGATAAAGTAGTTTGGCCTTGGCCAAAATCTGTTTATTGATCGGAAAAGGGAAGAAGAGCAGAGTACTTCCCCGTCATCTTTTATGTTTGTGGGCCTCATGATGAGATAAAACTTACTCCCTCCCCTCCGACTCGGGCCTCCTGCGGCCTCTGGCCCACTTCCCCTTCTCCCCTGTTATCTAACCTGCCCTGATAGACCTAGGCAGGTGCTCCACAGTCTAAGTAGAAGCTCAGTCCCTCCGTGAAGAGTCCAGAATTCTGGTGTGATTGATATATCTGTCTGGGAAGTAGGAGAAAGGCCAGAATCCATGGCTGTTACCCCTGCTTCCCACACCCAATGGGTAATAAGGGTGGGGTCAAGGGGATGACACCAAAGCATTATTAGCATCTGGCAGATAGAAATAGCAAAGCTGGAGGAGAAAACTGAAAATCTTGGGAGAGCTGGTCCAACAGATGAGGACTCAGTCTTGGGAAGATACTGAGCTGGGAGCAGCCCAACAGGAAAAGATGGCAGAAAGGCACCAGTTACTCTCTCCGGTGAGTTACCCTCCCGTGTTCCCAGACGTTAGAGTCACTCCAGCGGCCACCCCTCACCTCTCCACGCGTGGAAGAGGGTGCAGGTCTGCCACTCCCTGGGAGCACACAGGTTGGAGAGCTGCTGAGCTGCTGTCTGTCCTGGTCTGAGCAATATTTAGAGAGGGCCCAGTGCCTTGGGGCTGGAAGCCTCCTTGTGGCTATGGAGGGAGACAGTGCTGCTGGCCCTGCTGAGGGAATTCCCTGTGGGGCTGTCCCGCAGGTTCTCCTCCCAGCCCCTCCCCCATACTGCTCTCACACCTGCTTCGACCCCAAGCAGATCAGATGTGGCAGTGGGGGGGGGGGGGGGGCATGTGACAGGGAGATGCCTAAAAAAGGGGGGGGGGGGGCATGCTGCCCCAGACGCCTGGGGGACCGGCAAGAGGACAGGCTTAAGGAGCTGTACTGGGGGGAGGACGGGGGCAAGCAGGCCAAGGCCCGGCCCAGGGAGGGAACATGGAGCCAGCTGGGTCCCTGCGGCGTGGGGGCGAACAGAGCTGGTGGGGTAGTGCTCCCCAGTACCAGTATATGCCCTTCGAACACTGCACCAGCTACGGACTGCCCTCCGAGAACGGGGCCCTTCAGCACAGGCTCCGGAGGGATGCAGGCCCCCGTGCCAACACCCGCCCCACACAGGTAAAGTCCTGCGGGGGAAGGGGTGGTGGAATCCAGGAGATAGTTGTGTGATGGATT
Organism: Mustela nigripes; assembly: GCF_022355385.1. Lineage (NCBI taxonomy): Eukaryota > Metazoa > Chordata > Mammalia > Carnivora > Mustelidae > Mustela > Mustela nigripes. The sequence continues at coordinate 11,219,397 of NC_081560.1, read as the reverse complement.
GGGGGAAATTAGGAATTAGGTGAAAAGAGGCAAAAGTGTTCATCTTTTAACTTAAAAAAGTACATGTAATGTGTTCGAAATACGAAAATCCTTCAAAGGGCCAAGCTCAGCCAAGCATGCACTTAGAGACCCATGCAGTTTTATATAACCCTGACTAACGGAACACCCGAATCCTGGGGCACCGGCACAGCGACGCATGCTGGACTAGCTCGTGCTTACATAACGTGCGTGGAGTGACAGGCATGGGAACCCACACCCCTGTGTGTGCAAGCTGTGTCTTACACCCTCACCCCAATGCAGACACCGCCAGAGCTCTCCCTCCTGACCCTCAGCAGAACACGCACAAACACTGCTGAGAAGGCAGAAGGAAGGTGCTAAGAGAAGCAGAGGAAACTAACTGGATTGCTTGTGAGTGATCAAAGATACACCGGGGTCAACAGGACCAGAAGAAACGCATCAAACTTTTAGGTGGGAAGGGTTGATCAGATAAGAACCTATTCATGGGTAGGGGCCTGGGAAGGTAGAGGTGCTTGTTCCCGGGGAGAGGGGATTGGGAGTGTCCAGGAATATCCAGGAATAACCTCCCTGCCCAGGAGTGGGGAGTGGTGCGGCGCAGACATCTAGAAAGGGAAAATGGGAGGGCGCAACCACAGGGAAGCTTCGGTTGCCGGTTGCCGGAGGTTGCCCGTGGATCGACAGGGAAGTGAGGGTCAGTGAGGAAAGGCGGTTGCAGAGTATCAGGATGGATCCTGTCAGGACCAGGAAGCCAGACTTGAAAGGTATTTTATCTAAAGATAGGTCCAGGAGCGATGAAGGGGATCTAGACAGGGTGGCACCTGAGGGGGACTTCACGGGTGATCTCAGCATTGGGGGCCACAAGTCTATGAGATTCACGCTGCAGCCTTAGTCCCCAACGTGAGGCAACCCTGGGGAAAGGGGGCAGCGGGGGGATGGGGACACCAAGTCAGAGGAGGCTGGAATATGAGTGGAAGGGAAGGTGCTTCCTAGGGAAGCTGGAGCCTGCTCCGGCCTTGGAACACAGGATGGGAGGGGACAGAAAGACCCCGCGCATGGCCTCGGGCTCCCCTCCCCCGGCTCCTCTCACCCGTTCACCAAGCTACCTGGGTGGGGAGAGTGAAAAGTAAAAGGCACTTTCTGCTGACAGTGAGGAAACCAGGCAGATTAACATGGAGCTTCATGCGGGAAAGGGCTGGTAAATTAATTTGGGAAGTAGAGTTGGCTTGAAAGCAAAGACAAGGGGTTTGGACTTCATTTTTCCTCTGTTTAATTTTTATTATGGAAAATTTCAAACTTAAAAATAGACCCATATGATGAATCCCCAAAGCACCCCGTACCCAGCTGCAACCATTAGCAGTACTTGGCGACATTGCTTCAGCTGTCCTTCCCAGGCCCCGCCTCCCGGCTCCACACACTGCTGCTTCTGTCCCTGAAGCCCAGACGCGGCTTCCCCGCAGCATCCCCTTCAGACTTGGGTCGTCCTCTCCCTCCCCAGACCTGCTTTGATGCCGCGCTCAGCCCTGAACCAGCTGGCTCTGATTTGGCTCTTTTCGGTGTTTCCCAGCCAGGGTTTGGTTGGGAGGACCCCGTCCCTCACCTCCTCCAGCCTAGGACCAGAGGCCGCCGGTGGAGAGGGATGTGCCCTAAGCTGCTCGGGTAGTGTCCGCCCTCTGAGGCCAGGTGGGACAGGGAGGGACACACTGTCTCCCTCAGTCACTAACCTCCTCCCAGAAGATGAAACAGCCGTGAGCCGGGGCCGTTAGTGTGCGCCTGTCCAGAACTGGGGCGTAAACCCTGCCACTCATATTGTGAAATCAGATCTCTCTTACCCAGGCTCTCCCAGAACCAGCAACACGGCCTGGCCTGACCCTGGCCTCGGAGGACAGACCTAGTACAGTGGGGGAAGGACAGACTAAAAGCAGTGAGAGCCCTTGCTCCCCCTGCCCCAAACACACATGTTCTGCACAGCTGAGAGCAGAGGGCTACCAGATCAGAGGGGTGCCGCTCTGCCCTCCCCACACTTAGTGAGCACCTAGTTATCCTGGTCCAGGGAGTCCCTTACCAGGACTGGCTCCTGTTTGTGCACATGAGCACAGGGAGGCAAGGTGGATGGGCTTTCTCTGAGCTTGGCAGAGCATCTGAGGGGCCTCAAGAAAGGCCAGACACACCAAGATGGAAAAACCGAGAGGCACCTTCTTGTCTGTCCTCATGAGTCCATGTGAGGATTCCTAGGAAGGAAGGGGGGTAGCTAGGGTGGTAGAGAGACAGGGGCTGAAACACCGTAAGCTGGAACAAAACACCTCAGTGACACGGATGTCCAGTCTTAGCAGAGTTCCTGTGTCTCTACTGCAGAGTAGGACTTGGCCTCCTGGAAGGCCTCCCTTGACCAAGATGGGCGCGGACGGAGAGAGGGTGAGGACGGACGGGTAGGTAAGGAGTAGAAGCATGCAGAGAGCTCAGGGCGGGTTCTGCCACAAAAGGGTCCTAGGCCAGGCCCTCAACACCCAGGAGTTTAAAAAGCTGTTTTCCCCGCAGGTCTCTGCACTTCCCTCTTACCTATTTCTTCTACCTCCAGCAAAACAGACCTTTCCCATTCTCTCTGTGTCCAGATTTATGGCCATTACAAACAGCAATTCTCAGACAAGGAGCAGGACACAGGGATGCCCAAGAAGACGGGCTCCAGGGAGAGCGTGGACAGCGAGGACGAGGATCACTCTTCTAAATGTCAAGGTGATGGGGCCTGCAGGCTAAAGGCATCTGGAGTGGAAGGAAGTACAGGCACTAAGAGAGTAACTGGGAAGTTCCCGCCCTGCACCCTCCCCCTAGCCACACTCGAGCCCTCCTCCTAGCCACAAAGAAAGGCTTCCCTCCCTGTCTCCTCTGGCTTTGCCTTATTCCCTACTCTCCCACTCGCCCCCCAGGAAGCAAGAGTTTTAGAAGGCATTCAAGTATCCCAAGGGGAATTGGACTGGGGTGCCTTTGGAAGGGACGGGGCACAGCTGGCAGAGAGGTGAATAGAAGCTTGCTGAATGACCCAGACAGCAAGACACCCCCCCCCCCCAACCCCCCCCCCCCCCCCCCCCGCGCTCTTCCAGGCCAGCCCTCGGTCAGAGCCCACTGGGGACTGGAGGGCCTCTCTCCTTTCCCTTCCCTCTTCGCAGGCTGTGTCCACCGCCTGGGACATGTGATGAGAAGAAAATTAGGAGAAGACTGGATCTTTCTGGTGCTCTTGGGACTGCTTATGGCTCTGGTTAGCTGGAGCATGGACTATGTCAGTGCCAAAACCCTTCAGGGTAGGTTCACCGTGGCCCTTCAGCCTCTCCCTCACGATGGCTATTTCTTGAGTTCCTGCCTAGGACAAGTTGGGTGTTCGGGGAGGTGGGTGTTGCCCAGAGGAGATCTGGCCCAGGCTAAGACCAGACCTGGACCCAGATCCATTTCTCCTGCCCCTTCGCCTGCTACCAGCCAAGCTGACGGTGCCCCTCTAATTCGGTGACCAACTCACCCCCATTTTCCCAGGACTTTTTTGGTTTGAGCACTGTCCGCCCCGAGTCCCAGGTACCACTCAGTTCTGGGCCAACCGGCACAGTTGCTAACAGTGTGCCTGCTCCAGTGGGGTTGGCAGCACGGTCGGGGCATGAGGACGTTCACGGCACACCGGTGCGCTGCGGCCGTGCGGGAGCGGCAACATCCCCGCCACCCTGGGACTGAACCCAGGCTCGTGTCTCTGCAGCCTACAAGTGGAGCTATTACCAGATGCAGCCCAGCCTGCCTCTGCAGTACCTGGTCTGGGTCACCTTCCCGCTCACTCTCATCCTCTTCAGCGCCCTCTTCTGCCACCTCATGTCTCCCCAGGCTGTTGGTGAGCGCTGACCCCGTCCTCCCCGCGCCATGTCGTCAGCACAGTCTCGCTGGCCTCCAGACCTTTCCAGTCCGCTCTCTCCTCCTGCCAGCCCTCCTGACAACCCTTTCCCCCGCTCTGCCATCGCTCCCCCCCCCCCCATCTCCAAGTCCACTGTCTGGCCATTCCTCTCCCTTTGAAACTCTTGCTGGAAGCTGCGCATAATCATTCTTTGACCCTTCTAGGCTCTGGAATCCCTGAAATGAAGACGATACTCCGTGGGGTGATCCTGAAGGAATATCTCACCCTCAAGGCCTTTGTGGCCAAGGTTGTGGCCTTGACTGCGGGGCTGGGCAGTGGCATTCCTGTGGGGAAGGAGGTAGGTCCGCTGGTTCTCCAGCAGAGGGCAGCACTGAGCCCAGAGGGAGCCCCGGGCACAGGAAGAGGCAGTGCCAAGGGGCACCGGGAAGGAAATCAATACTCAGGAAGTTCCCAGTCCTGACGCAGAATGACAGACCTGTCTGAGCCGGTAGGGACTTAGAGTGGAGCCTCCAGCCTGGCCACTGTGGACATTTGGGGCTGGATAATTCTTGGTTCTGAGGGGCTGCCCTGTACATTATGTAGGAGGTTAGCAGCACCCGTGGCCTCTACTTCCTAGATGCCAGGAGTGCCCCCCCCCCCAGTTTTGACAATCAGAATAACTCCAGACACTGGCAAATGTCCCCGGGGTTGGAGGGAATAGAGAGTCTCCCCCAGTTGAGCACCAGTTTCCTTGTTTTAATATGTGGAAGCTGAGACCCAGAAAAAGGCTGTGCTTTTTCCAAGGTTCCGCTGCTGTGCATTCTTGCCCTGCTACAGTCGGGGATCCACATGGCAGCCAGAGTCGTCTTTTCAAAAAGCAATCAGTACTAGCTGACGTCTGCTTCGGAACTTCTAATGGCTGCCCAGTCCTCTCACAATAAAACCCCAACTTCTTACTGGGGCCTAGGAGACCTGTGCTGATCTGGCTTCCCTCTGGTCTCTGGTCCTCTCAAGCTGCCCTTCGTTCACTGTGTTTGGGTGACAAGCTCTTCCCGTCCCTCAACCACACAAGCTGTTCCTGTACCAAGGCTCCTGCCCCTGCTGTTCTCTGTTGCTCCTGACATGCATGTGGCTCCCAACCCCCTCTCAGCGGAGATTCTGCTCAGCTGTGATGGCTGAGCGCCCTCTCTAGTCCCCCACTGCACCCTCGTCTGCCCTGCCTCCTCACCCTCCCTCACCCTCCCTCCTCTTCTGTCCCCAGAGCTTCCCCGAGATGCTGGTCCACCCCACCCCTTCCTCTCTGGATTGTAGATCCCAAGGGCACACCCTCTGTCTTGCTCACTACTGTATTTTGGGCACCTTGCTCAGTGCCTGGAGACACAAATCTCCTATCCGGACCCCCAGCCCCTGACCTGTCCACTCCTTCTCTCTCTCAGGGCCCTTTTGTCCACATCGCCAGCATCTGTGCTGCTGTCCTCAGCAGGTTCATGTTGATGTTCTGTGGAGTCTATGAGGTAAGGTTGAGAAAGTAAAATGAGGGAAGGGCTGTGTGTGTTCGGGGCCTGGGGGGGGGGGGCTGTCTGTGCTGGGCTGGACGCGATGCTGATGTGGGGCACTGCGCTAACCCACGCTCCCTTATCCTCTTCACACACACCCCCACCCGCCTACCCCAGCCACCTGTTGCCATCCCCAGGACACCCCTCCCTTCTTGATCCACACCCCTGCTCCAGACCTGCACCCTGCCCAGTTCCTCTGCTGCCCTCCTGTCTACCCCTGTCCCTTGGTCTCCCGAGCCCCCACCCTATCCCTTGTGAACACTGCTGCCAGCCCCAGCGCTCCACTCTCCTCGTCCTGCGTGCTTCTCTGTTGCAGACCGTGTCTGGGCAGCTTGATCTCCTGGTGTCAGCCTGTGCGGTGGGCGTGGGATGCTGCTTTGCAGCCCCTATTGGAGGCAAGTCCCACTTCCTCCCTACCCCGTTCCCCGAGCACGACTTGGAAGGGGGTTGGAGTGGCTGCCTAACCTTTGGGGTGGAGAGGGTGCTCGCCAACGGGACTAGTGGGTGGGCATTCAAGGAGTGACCCAGATCGCAGCCCCTGGCTTGCAGGCACCCATACTTCTCTACTATGTAGAGGGCTGTGTGTTCCTTTGTGGCTGGCGGCTGGTTTATGCAGGCTTTATTGGTACTGTCCGGAGTCCTTTCTGTTTCTCTTGCTACTGACACTTCTTGCCCTGGGCCGTCCCCATCTCCAGCCTCTCTCTGATGAGCACTTATTGCCTGACGTGCCTTCCACATAGTTATCTTTGATTTCATTTTCTGTGTTTGGACTTGCGCTATGAGGTCACTTCCTGTTTGCCAAACTAACTGAGTTTCACTTGGCCTGGGAATCACTGGGGATGAGGGGGCCACTCTGATTCCCTGTGACTTAAGCCTCCCCTTCTGCCTTATTCCCCACCCTTGCTTGTTCTCCATTCCTCTCTGGCCCCCTTCCCTGCCCCTCCCATCTGTCTGTCTGTCTGTCTCTCCCCTAGTAGCAGCCGTACTATTACACTGACATGCTGACGGTGGGCTGTGCGGTAGGAGTCGGCTGTTGTTTTGGGACGCCACTTGGAGGCAAGTGACTCACCCCCTCCTACATCAGTCCGCTGCCCAGGCTGGCTCTCTCCAGCCAGGTTTTGTCAGCATCCCCAAATGCAATATTGCCAGTTAAAACGAAAGTATGGCAAGAATAGCGAACTTTTACTGAGCATTTACTATGTGCTAGTGACATTCTAAGTGTCTCTCTACATTCACTCCTGCTAAAAGCCATATGAGAGCCACAGTGCAGAGGAGAGGAAGGAGAAAACTGATCACAGAGAGGGTAAGGGACTTGAGCGAGCAGGAGAGGCAGGAATGAAAACCCAAGCAGCCTCCCTGGTTCCGTCCTTGTCTTAAAGCCTGTGGATATGGTTGGTCGTGTTTGCCCTCCATTTACAGCTACGTCTTCTACCAGGGGACTCTCCGTAGTTTGTTCTCCAAGGAAAAAATTCCATTTGTGCGTGTTATTAGGACACGGGTGTGTAGGTGGGCCTTACTTAGACCCACGGTCAGCTTTCACGAGGGCTAAAGATGGGAGTTAAACCCTGTAGCTCCCTGAGAGTAGCTTAAAGCTGACATTAGCTCTTTCTGCATGTGGAAGGCCAAGGGTGGCTTTTCGGACTGTCACCTGTGTCCTGGAACGCGAACAAAGGGGTCCGGACAGGGAGAGCAGCTGTACCCATTTGTTTACGACTCGGTGTACGTTGTAATGGGATTGACGCAGTGGGACTACGCGCATCATTCCTCGGGTCATTGGTGATAAAAAGGACACCCAGCTGACAACTGGGGGAACAAAATTGCTGGAAAAGCCTATGCTTCTTCCACACACCTGCTGTGAGAGCTATCTCTTCAATTATGACAATGTCATCAGTGCCTTCGTAGAAGAGTGTCCAGGTAGCTAACAGGACCTGGCTCGGGAATGACGTAGGGATAAGCGTTCAGAGTGAATGGAAGTGCGTCCTGCTCGCTTATCCTGACGCTACAGCAGCCCACGCAGCTCAAGGAGATCACATCAGCTAGCATCCTCTGCACTCTGGCTCTTGTCATTGAAGTCACTAGGCCCCCTGAGTGAGGGGTGTGTCTGAATTTCTGTACAGGTTAGACATTACACGCTTACACTTATTCCCACTTTCACCTTTCCTTACTCTTTTTGCCTTACAAATCCAGAAGATCTAAACAACATTTTCAGACAGGAAGACTTTTTAAATTTTGGTTTTAATTAGCCAGATTCTTTTAAAATGAAGAGAATCTGGGTTTGGGGTTTTTTGTTTTGTTTGCATAAAACTGGAATTTCTAGGATGAGCGAGGAAGGTTCTCTTGGAGACTTCAGTGGAGACTATAGGAAAGATAAGAGAGTTACAGATAAAACACGCCTCTTGATGTGAGAAAAGGTTCAGGACTGAAAAGTTGAGGTGCCATTTTCAGGATGTTTATATTGAGTACAAGTAATAAATGTCCTGGCAGGTCGTTTTATTTGATTGTTTTCCTTTTTTTTAATGATCATAGAATAATCCTGAAAGAAAAACAATTAGTAATAAGGTAATTTATTCGCTATGTAGCCAACTCTTAATTCCTTACACCACTGCAAAAAATCTGCTTCCACATTCTGCTAAAACGGCAAGCATTCTTTTTCTTCCGTCACCTGTGCTCTGGGTGCTGTGCTCCCAGGCGCTCCCAGCTGAGAGGGTGGCCCGGCAGACAGACCGGTCTCTAGCCCACTCAAAGACGCGTCTCCAGGGCCTCTTGGGCAAAGTGCAAAGAAGGCTGTGAAGACAGGGTGCTCCGGACAGAAGAAAAGGCCTCGCAGAGTCGCGATCTGGGGGCTCTAATCACAGGAGATGAGAGAATCGCTAGAGGATGCAGGGGAACTTATGAGGCTGCATCGTGAGGGTCCTCAGCGGCCACACACAAGAACTTAGATTCTGTCCTCCAGACTAGACTTTGTCCAGATGTGTTTTACAGAACATAGTTCTCTGCGGCGTTAATAGATATAACAGGTGAAAGGGCCCCAAGGTCAAATAAGTTGGAAGATGCTATGTTAAACAGACCGACTGGAGAAGTGACCAGAATGTTGGCTCTGCCGGCAGGCATTGCGACCATGCAAACTCTGGCTCAAACACAGCGTTTCCCACAGAACCCCTTTAGCGAGGAACTTCTCATGAGGCTCCTAGTATCTCACAGATGGACTTTGGGAGATTCGGTCATGGGCGAAGGGGAGCCACAGAAGAATTCTGAACAAGGAAGTGACATGTCAAACTGCACGTTCGTCCGATCCCTTTGGCAAAAGTGTGCGGAATAGAACTGGCCGTGGATTAACAGGATTCATCTGAGATTAACAAGAAGACTATTGTAGCCCTACTGCTAGATGATGAGAGAGTGAACTGGATGGGGACAGAGGAGAGAGAGAGAGAAGGGGATGATACACACGGAGTGATAAGAAGTCAAATTGACAGACCTGGAGGCTGATTTTGTGCAAGGTTTTATAAAGGATGAGAGAGGAAGAAGAATTGGGGCCAGTTCCCAAAGTTCATTTTGAAGAAAACTGGATGGCCAGTGGTGCCAGTAAGCCAAACAAGGAATAGAGGAAGTGAAACAGGTCTGGAGGAGTTGATCAATTTTACTTTATTTTTTTAAAAAAGAGAGATTTGTTTGTTTATTTTGACGAAGGAGAGAGGGGAGGGGTGGAGGGGCAGAGGGAGAGAACCTTCAGGCAGACTCCCTGCTGAGCCCTGAGCTCCGTCCCTCCACCCACGAGATCATGACCTGACCCGAAACCAAGAGTCAAGAGTCAGACGCTTTACCAGCTGAGCCTCCCAGCTGCCCCCGGTTTTACTGTAGTTGGTTGAGTTTGAAGTTCCTGTGGCAGATCCAAGTGATACCAAATAGGCAGCCAGATGGGTGAGTTTGAAGTTCAGGAACCGAGCTGGAAACATCACTCTGCGACCCAGTAGCATGGAGGCGGCACTTGAAGCCGTGGGCATAAATGGAGCTACGAGAGTGCGTCTGTGAGTAGCAAGGACAGGACACCAAGGCAAGGAAGGCCCTAGCCTGGGCCGAGGCAAAGGAGCCAGAGCAGGGGCACAGAGAACATCCAGGGTGCCAGGAGAGAGCCAACTCCAGAACCGTAGACACCAGAGAGTTTCCAAAAGCTGTTTGTGTTTGTAAGGCTTTGTTTGCTTTTAGAAGCACATTTTTTTCTGTTTGGCTCCGACGAAAATTAAAATCAGTTCTCATTCCTGAGGATACAGTGACAGACTGCTAGGGAAAGCATCCCAGAACCACCTCGTAGGAAAGAAAATCTAGCCTAGGGTTTCAAAAAAAAAAAATGGTTGTAAAATATGCATAAGTTGGATAGCTTACACCCCCCGCAAATCAAAGCTGGTTTGGTTTTATTACTACTCAAGAAAAGGAGAGACTTGCCCCACCTGCTTCCCCACTGTGTCAAATCGGTCCTTTTAGCCGGAGGACACAGATGCCTCACCTGATGTGATTTGAGGAGCAGGGGCAGAAGGGGTGGCTGGCAGCTCTCTCTGCCCCCAATTCCACGGTCCCTCGCTCCGTTTTCTGAAATTTCACCCGTTCTGTTCTCTTTTATTCTCTTTCCTTCCCATCCTCTCCTCACGGTTCACACACAGACTAGGCTCTAAGGCTTGATAATGTACCAGGCATGGGATTACTTAGGTGGGGGGTTCCAAGGAATTTTTGATCCTGCAGAGAACTCTGAGATGGAAACAAATCACTCTGTCTGCAAGTGGCAAGTGCCCAAAAAGTCCCAAACTCTGAGACAGGAAGGTGAGAGGGACCTTTTCTACTTGATGAGGGCTGCTGGGAATGCCTTCTGGGAGAGGGTGGCGTTTGAGCTCACCACTAGGGCCCTTCGGCCAAGCGCCGCAGCTACTAGACGAGAGGGTAACGGTTGGGCCACCACCCCCCCACCCCCACGCTGCAAGTAACTTCCTGTGACTGTGAAATAGAGGGGGGACTCTTGAGGAATATGAGAACTGTAACTTGGAGTACAGAACAAGGAGAAAAAGTGGCTGGGGTGTGAGATGCTCCCTGAAGGGGTAGAGGGGAGCTGGTGGGGGCCTCAGGCAGGCCAGCAACTGTCCACCATGGGCAGAAAGGAGGAGAAAAACCTCATCTGGCTCATGGCCTCTCATGGGGCCAAGTTCTTCCCCATTTATCTGATGATATGCCTCAGTTCCCTGGTTTCTCCTCCTCATTTCTGATAAAGATGAAGTGTAACTAGGTCATTTTGTCACCAATTTTTACTTTGGTTCTAATCAAAGTCCACTCCCTTATTCTTAATATGTTCAAAGGTTACTTTTTTTGCCGTCTCTTGAATTTTGTTTTTATGCCCTCCCTAGCGTTCCTGACTTTGTCCCTGCCCACGCCTACTGTTGGTCTGTACATCTACCAACTCCTTTTCCAGTGCACCATCTGCTCTGGGAAACAGTAGTGCTTAGGGCTTTCCATTAGCTCTCCTCCTATCTCATTCACCTTTTTCTTAAGCAAAATCGTTTTTAACTTCTAGCCTCTTGGTTTTTCTCCTTGTTTGGTTCTTTTAAGTCAGGTTTTTATTTTATTTATTTATTTTTTAAACTCTGGGTGAATCTTCTACTTTCTTTTCTTGGAACATCGAGTATTATCAGCTCTCATGAAGTTTTGTTGTTTGTTTGTTTGTTTTTAAGATTGTATTTATTTATTTGACAGACAGAGATCACAAGTAGGCAAAGAAGCAGGCAGAGAGAGAGAGAGGAGGAAGCAGGCTCCCCACTGAGCAGAGAACCCGATGTGGGGCTCGATCCCAGGACCCTGGGATCATGACCTGAGCTGAAGGCAGAGGCTTTAACCCACTGAGCAACCCAGGCGCCCCTCTCATGAAGTCTTTTTGTGTTCATTTTGGTTATTTGTTTTTTATGAACTTGCCCTACGGTATATGGCGCATGGGAGGAATGTGAGGGAGAGTCCCTATAAATCCCGAGCTCTGCTTCGCAACTCTGTGGAGCACCTGCTCTGGAAAGGTTCTCTCTCCTAACTTCTCTGCAGAAACTTGCATGACTGTGGACATGAGAATCCCACCCAACCCTACTTTCTAAGGGAGAGAGAGGGAGGACCTCCTGATCTTCCTGGTTTGTGGGTTAAGAACCACCCCCCTCCCACCCCATCCCTCTCCCTCCCCCCCCCCACCGCCCCCCATCCCCGTAATCTTTGATGGACCACATCCCCGGCCTGCAAACCACTGCCAGCAGGAGCCAGTGTATGGTTTAGAGCATGAGGTTCCAGGAGACCATCACTTCCCACTACTGCTTCCCTCACGACTTGGGTTTCAGCAAAAGCACCTCAGGCCCGCAGGAGGGAGAGTGTGGGGGAGAGCTGCTGGCTTTCCTCCGCGCCTGACTACCCCCACGGCCCTGCAGGAGTGCTGTTCAGCATCGAGGTCACCTCTACCTACTTTGCGGTGCGGAACTACTGGCGAGGATTCTTTGCGGCCACGTTCAGCGCCTTTGTTTTCCGCGTCCTGGCCGTGTGGAACAAGGACGCAGGTACCTGGGCAGCCTGGGCTGGAGCTGGAACTGGGCTGGGGAACAGAAGTCCTTGGGGCCATTTAGAGAAGGAATGGATGCCATTATTTGGAGAGAGGGCCCAGGGCCCAAGGATATAGGGCAGAGATCTAGGTCATAGCCTGGGCGGAAGGAAAGAGCTGACCCGCAGCGGAGGACTCCAGCCTCCCCCCCTCCCCCCGGCTCACCCCCTCACCCCCAGCACCGGGTTTCTGTGGTGCTCCCACCGTGATGCCTGGCTTTCCGTCCCTCAGTCACCATCACGGCTCTCTTCAGAACCAATTTCCGAATGGATTTCCCCTTTGATCTGCAGGAGCTCCCAGCCTTCGCCGTCATCGGGTCAGTGGGCTTGGCCGCTTGGGAGTGGTGAACAGGGCGCGGGGCGCGGCTGCGGCTGGAAGGAGGGGGGCAGGCCTGGCTAAGGGTGCATGGCTGAGGGCAAGAGCGCAGGAAGGGAGCGTGCACGCCTGGAATTTGTCTCCCCCCGAGGGCGGGTCCTGAAGAGGGTTCCATTGCTGTGTAACTTACGCCCGCAGGATTTGCTGTGGCTTCCTGGGAGCTGTGTTTGTGTACCTGCATCGCCAAGTCATGCTGGGTGTCCGAAAGAACAAGGCCCTCAGCCAGTTTCTGGCGAAGCAGTGAGTCACTGCCCTCCTGTGTCCTACCCGGTTCCATTCTGCTTTCTCCATGAGCCCCTCCCTTTTAATCTTTGTCAAAGGCCGTCCTTGGCTTTAGGTGGCTCGCGATGAAATATGGGAGCCCAATATACCACACAGGGGGGAGCAAGGGGCGTGGCCTGCCCCTTAAAAGTTGCTTTTTGGTGACAAGAATGTCGTGTGTTTAAAGAGCTGAGGCTGCGTGGGCCCAGCTCGCTGGCTCAGCGTGGCCTCCCCCGGGGCTAACTCGCAGGGTTCCAATCTGTTTCTTTTTCAGCCGCCTGCTGTATCCCGGGATAGTCACCTTCATCATTGCCTCACTCACCTTTCCGCCAGGAATGGGTCAATTCATGGCTGGAGAGGTCAGCTCCAAGGAGTCTGGGGGGTGGGAGGGGTCAGGTCACTGAGCCCAAGGCCAGACGCAGCCAGGGCAGGGCCACAGCAGACATTCCTCAGGCTTCTGAGCTCTTTTGCTCAAAGGTAGAACCTCTCCCCCGAAAGAAGAGCAGGAGAGTCCCTCAAACAATGAGACTGGGGGAGCAGTTCTGTACAGAGCGCTAGTACCTGACATGCTTGGAGACCTCCCCCTTCTGCTTCCTCCTCTCACAGCTGATGCCTCGTGAAGCCATCAGTACCCTGTTTGACAACAACACCTGGGTGAAGCATGTGGGTGACCCTGAAAGCCTGGGCCGGTCGGCTGTGTGGATCCACCCACAGGTCAATGTGGTCATCATCATCTTCCTCTTCTTTATCATGAAGGTACCCTTCCTTGCACTCCTAACCCCTTAAGCTTCTGTCCCTTTTCAACCGGGAACCCACGGTTTGCCTAAGAACTTCATTGGGGCTTTGTCCGACCTAAAGAGAAATAGCTATGCTCCCATAGCCTAGGTGAGTTGCTCACCTACAGAAGTGAGCCCATATCTGGGTTAATTGCTCCCTTCATGTCAACCTAGCAATGTTGCCATAATTACCATAAGCCTGCTAAAGGTTCTACTTGCTAAATGATCAAGACGTCACAGCAGCCTAGTAAATGAGGAACAGACAAGGTTGAGCAACTTAGATAACTGTGTAAACACCCGGCATAAATTAACCAAATCCCCCACATATTAGATAATTAGGTACTTCATTCTCCTATATCCAGTGATCTATCTTTAGATGATTTGCATATCCATTTGTCCCTACCTAGTGGGTAATCTCTTTTCTAGAATTGCCAAAGAGATTAAATATTTAACTCAATTTTTTAGTGACTATAAATAATTTTTAAGACTTTATTTATTTATTTAGAGAGAACATGCTCTTGAGCTCAGGGAGGAACAGAGGGAGCAGGAGAGAGAGAGAATCTTACCCAGACTCCCTGCTGAGCATGGAGCCCAACATGGGACTCAATCCCACAAACCTAGGATCATGACCTGAGGCAAAATCAAGAGTCAGACACTTAACTGACTGAGCCACGCAGGCGCCCTATAAGTAATTTTTATACATGTTGTTATTTCCCCTTTTGCTGGTGAGGCCATGAGGATTTTGCCACTTGCAAGCTATTTTCTCTTCATTTCAATTAGGGAACCAAAGCTGGCCTCTTCCACGTCTTCATAGGCTTCTCAGTCACTGCTTTATACAAACACACTCTTATTTCCACGCCCAGTTGTACATCTATTACAACTGCTGCTTTCCCCATTTTGTTTTCTTTCTCCGTGATTGCCTTATTACAAATCCTATGTCTTGCCTGAATGATCCAGCATTTTCCTCTGTACATTAAGGTTCTCATTCAAAAGTCTGTCCACACTGAACGTTCATGCTTTTGAATATTCACTTATTCATGACACATTTTTTGAATCTATATTTTCCCAGGATATGAGTCACTAAGTTATATTTACATTATAATAGCTGTCATGGGATCATTTATTCCATAAATGTTATTACACACCTACCGTGTGCCAAATATATAATATTTGATTGTTGTACTTTGGCAAATCTCATGCTTATGGTTGAAAAAAATGTCTTTGTTTTTGGCTGCTCCTTTAATGTACTTGTCAAGGACCCTGTGATTAAAGACATCAGGTGCTTGACACACCAGGTTCCAACTTTGTGACTTATATTCTCAGGATTTGCTCTGGGTTTCTGGAAACTGCATCTCTGCATGTTCTTTCCCGTTCTGCTCCATGGTGGGTCGGCAGCTTCAATATTTTGTACACCCACTTTATTACCTTCAAAAGATTTGATATTTTCATCGTAAGTTCGTTCTCAGCCTTGTTAAGGAATTGACTTTAGGACTTTCAATACAGACTTCCTCTTCTCTAACTTATAAATCCCAGCTTCCTGTAAGTAACCAAATCCAAGCTTTGATAGCCTCTCAGGATTTATTGTTCAAGGATAATGATTGCGTTTTCCTGTTGTTCCTCTAGACTGAACTATATGGTAACTTTGGGATCATACATATTTTTAAAATGTCAAGCTCTTGCAAAGTTTTGTAGAAACAAAATACCATATATTTTTCGCCATTTCCCCTACACCTCACCTCACCTCCCCAGATTCCCAAGTATGTATCTGGATTTGACTTCACAGATTAAAGTTTATTCTGGGAGGCCTACTTGGATTATACAGCAGGACTCAACTGTATGTCGCTATTATTAATTTCTCACTGAATCACATCCTTGATAATGTTTACATCATGCACGTAACAGGGGAAGAAACTCACATACTTCCTGGGCTATATTTCAAGCCTCACAGTTTGCATCAGGCCTATGCCATTCCATAATATTTAAAAATGTAGGGGCATCTGGGTGGCTCAGTGGGTTAAGGCCTCTGCCTTCGGCTCAGATCATGATCTCAGGGTCCTGGGATGGAGCCCTGCATTGGGCTCTCTGCTCAGTGGGGAGCCTGCTTCCCTGCCTCTCTCTCTGCTTGCTTGTGATCTCTGTCTGTCAAATAAATAAATAAAATCTTAAAAAAAATAAAAATAAAAATGTAACTAACACCACTCATTGCTATAAATCCATGGTGTTGTCCAATTATCACTGTTTCCAGCATTTTCACTTTTCTGTAATTGGACCCATATGCATCCATCCCTTTATCTGTTCCTAAGTGTAGATGATAGGCTACATAACCAAATTAGAATATGAAAGTGACTAGAACTGTTTTTCCACAGTCTGGTTTGAAATTTAGCCTGTATGGGCTTCCGGCCGGTATTCACACAGGCAGATAAGGTTCTCCCCTATTGATGAAGGGAACTTCCATCTTCCCCAGTCTTAAGACATGGAAATATCAGCATGCTGTAAGTTAACAGCTGCTACAATGGGTATGAATAAAATTACAACTTCTCAGTTTCCTTATTTAATAAGTCTAAAGTCATTACCTAGTATCACTGACCAGCATAGCCTGAGGCTCTGTAGAATTCTCCGTGGCACTCCTTCTTGTGAAGGGTCTGACTAAAGTAGAATCTGTCATGGTGGGTCTCTAGCTTCCGAGTTCTCCAGCGCTGGATGTTTAAATTCTTGGGAGTTATTTGTGTTCTACATTATTTACATTGCATCTGGATCTTTCCTTTGGTGTGCTAATAGCTCGAAAAGTTTGCTAACCTCGGGTCATTCTTTGTCCTTAGGAGTTGTTCACTTCAGGGCCCTCTGATCCTCATCTGTTCTTACACATATCTTGGAGGATAATCCAAAATTCATCCTCTGAAATCAGACCTATCAGCCACCTATAATCTGTATTACTGGAGCTTTCAGATTAACCCGAGCCTATAAAATCCCATACGGCTTTCATGTGCTTATTCCAAATAGATGGTACAAAGTAGTTCAAGGGGTCTCCAGTTGTTACATGTCAGAATCATTTGCAAAGGTTAAGTAAGCTACAAATACCCAGAACTCCGTGTCCACACTGACCTACATGGTGTCTGGTCATCTGCAGGTTCAACAAATTCCCCAACGAGCATTTCTGTGGGGCGTTTCAGCAAATAGTAGCTCTGAGAAGCCTTTTCTGTGCTGCATGGACGCTATTTGACCAAGCTCTCTTCTTTCTTTCCTTCCTTCCGCCTTCCCTCCCCAGTGGCCTACCTACATGCTACCCGCATTGATGAGCACCCCACCAGGACTGAGAGCAGGCAGAGAAAACAAGACACAAGGTTGCTTTATACTCAAGACTTTCTCAGTCTATAATGTCTTCATCTGTACCTTTGACTTCTCAGCTGGTCATATTCTGACATGAAGAAGTATGCATTTTTGCCTCATCTCAGAGCTTCTGGGATGCAGCCTTCTTAGAGCCTTTGGCATGGCCTCTTGACATCAGCCCTAGATCAAGGGAATCTTTCTACAGTTCAGAATAGTAAGAAATGTGTTTCTCATTAGTTTACAATGCACTTGGTACAGATTTTCAATTACAAATATTTAAATCCTGGCAATTTGTTCTAATTTAGCTGCTACCATCTTTCACTACATGAGTTTGAGATCCTTTTGTAAGATTGGCTTACTTATTTTAGAAGTTATATATAAAACCTGTTTCTACATTTTCATGGTGTATCTCTTATTTTTATTTCTTTTACAGGTATTTTAAAGGTTCAACCAATGCTCATTTTTCCATTCTATTTCTTAATTCTTCCACATTTCTTTGCCACAGAATGTATGTGTTACTTTTGCTAAAATTGTTCTGGTTTCTTTTGGAATATTACCTGACAAAGTTGACCTTCGAGATCTTTTCTGTTGTACTGGCTAACTTTCTCAATGTGTCCTTCCAGTATGGCTAGGATAGATTTGATCTTTTGAACCTCTGTTTAATGTGGTTTGATGTTAAAGGAAATGACTCAGGCAGGACAGTCTTCACTCCAGGTTCCTTTGTGAGGTTTGCCATATAAATGGGTTTATAAATAACTGTATCATTAAATTAGTCACATAGGAAGTCACTGAGACTCTAAGATGTCTGACACTTAGAGCTGAGCTCTTTTTCAGAGACAATCTGACCAGGAAAAGATAACCCTCCAGCTTCAAGAGTTTCAGGCTGTTATGCTGAGGTGAACTTTTTGGGCTAGGACGGTATAGTATAGGCTATACTATACCTTCTGAAGCAGTGACAGGAATCTTCAGGGGCTCCGCTTCTTGTTCTAGATTGCCTAAAGGCAAATATAGTCACTCCAAGGGGAAACGATCATCAAGAGGAACTCTTACAATGTTGTCTTTGGTGGTTTTTAGCCTGGGTGAGCACTCCACATTTTTTGATTCTGAAGAAAGAGTACAGACAAGATGGCTTCTGGACAAATTAGCTACCCCAGGGTTTCTGTGACTCTTGAGGCAAGAGGAAGG
The DNA here is from genome assembly GCF_022355385.1 of Mustela nigripes. Classification (NCBI taxonomy): domain Eukaryota; kingdom Metazoa; phylum Chordata; class Mammalia; order Carnivora; family Mustelidae; genus Mustela; species Mustela nigripes. The sequence goes on along the minus strand of NC_081560.1, from coordinate 11,201,430 downwards.
GTTGGAAGTGGGGAGGAAGTAGAATAGGGATGTGTGTGTGTGTGTGTGTGTGTGTGTGTGTGTGTGTGTTGGGCAGAGTTGAGAGGGTGTCCTGATGCCTGTTTTTACCCCAGTTCTGGATGTCCATCGTGGCCACCACTATGCCCATACCCTGCGGAGGCTTCATGCCTGTGTTCGTGCTAGGTAAGTTCTGATGGGAAGCCTGGGATCTTGCTAACAGCTGCAATCTCGGGTACTGGGCAATTAAGGAAAGGCCTGGAAGGCCAGGGGTTGTATTTGGTCTTAATGCCCAAGAAGGGCTTGGCTCTGAAATATAGAGGATAAGGAACTTGGATCTTTCAACACCTTCCTTCCTTTTGTCTTTCCTCTAGGAGCTGCATTCGGAAGGCTGGTAGGAGAGATCATGGCTATGCTATTCCCTGATGGTATCTTATTTGATGATATCATCTACAAGATCCTACCTGGGGGCTACGCAGTAATTGGTGAGACACATTCCACCCTCTGGTAACCCCTAATAGCCACATGCAAACTCTCCCATGACATCTTTATTCCAGACAAACTACATAATGTGGTTTTAATTTTATGCTATTTGATTCAACTTTCATTCAAATAATCAACCCTTGGCTTTGACTCTCATTAGCTCTTACTGAACGTTTTTGAAGCTCAGTTTCTTTATGTAGAAAAGGGATTATGGGAATTAAATGAGATAATAAGAATGAAAGCAACTAGGATTGTGTCTGAATGTTTGGTAAGGGTTTTTTCCTTCCTTCCAAAGAATTACAGAAACCGCAGTGCAGGTGACTGGCTTGGATACTCCCAAACTGCAGATGGGCTAATACTGACAGGACTTTAAAGTACCTGACTAAGAGCAAAGAAACATGGTCTCTACTCATCCCTGTCACTTGTCACCTGGATGACAGTGGAACAAGTTACCTACCTTTCTGCACCAGAGTTTCTTTATTATAAAATGACTTCTGAGATATCTTACAACCCTCACATTCTGAGAATCTGTGATAATCTTTTTCTCATTAAATCCAAAATCCCATCCAACCAAAACCCTGTCTAACAAACACAGTGGCCTGTATAATCCTCAAAATTATTATGCCTCCCCGCTCCTGCTCTTCCCCATCAAAACCCCATAACACCTACAGCCATGCCTCCCTTAAATATAGAAGCATTAGGCAGCTTTCCAGTGCATATGGTGTCCTTACCCCTCATCACAGACCTTTATGAAAAGCCTCTTTCATCCATAAGAATCCTCAGCTCTCATTCCCCATCCTCATGACTCTCCAGTGTCACCCATCTCCCCTGGTGGACATTTCCCGGAATACGTATCTCTTGTGACAGTTGATGTTCTGAAGTATGTCATGTGTACCATCTTGCAGAATTAGTCCTCCCAGTATTTCCCTTTTGTGACTTTTCTTATTTTTTTTTTTAAAGTAAGCTCTACACCCAACTAGGGACCTGAACTCACGGCCCTGAGATCGAGAGTCACGTGCTCTCTCAATTGCGCTCCTGTCGTTTGTGTCTTTTTCCTGTTCTCTTCTCTCGTGTATCTTCTAGTGACTATTTCTGTTGATGGGAAAACAATGAAAAGTAAGATTCTGTTTTCAAAGAGTTCATAGAATCATAACATTTTAAATCTGCAAGGGCTTTACAACTTATTCAATGACCTTTTTTTCCCTTAGAGATGATAGTATGGGATTCCAGAAGGATCAAGTTCTACACACACAGTTGAGAAACTATAGAATCAGAATCTGACACAGGTGTTATTACTCCAAGTCCACACCATGAGTCCTGGGTTTTGACTCCCTTCCCTCATATATTGTTGACATTAAAACCCGAGGTCCAGTAGAAAATGCTGTCACTGGGTTTTAGAATGCTCAATTAAGAATGATCCAAACTTTTGGGGGTGCCTGCCTAGTTCAGTCAGTAGAATATGTGATTCTTGATCTGAGGGTTGTGAGTTTGAGCCTCATGTTGGATATAGAGAATATTAAAAAAAAAAAATGATCCAAACTTTCAAAGGCAAGGAATAGATAAGACATCACTATTTTCATCTTACAAAGGAAAATTTGGGCACACACAATGATTTTGTAAATTGCCCAAGGACACAGAATGAGATCAAAATGATTTGCTGACAGTTTTCTAGCTCCTACTCTTGACAGATGGTTGTGTCAGGAGTGTTGGCACTGACCAGGATCACATCCCGCATGTGGCAGCCCTAACCCACTGGTACATTCCTGTGTCATTCTAGGGGCAGCCGCGCTGACCGGTGCAGTATCCCACACAGTCTCCACCGCTGTGATTTGCTTCGAATTAACGGGTCAGATTGCCCACATCTTACCCATGATGGTGGCTGTCATCTTGGCCAACATGGTGGCTCAGAGCCTTCAGCCCTCTCTCTATGACAGCATCATCCAGGTCAAGAAGCTACCCTACTTGCCTGACCTTGGTTGGAACCAGCTCAGGTCAGGGCACCAGCTGGAATTAGTTCAGGCTTGATGGGGTGGAGGTGGGAGCTACTGAGATTAGGATCAACATTTGGGAATACTGCTTTTTACTTATTTTTATGTTCCCATGTACTTAATGAGTATTATGAGTGACATGATGCATGGTAAACCTCATGGGAAGAATGGAAGGGACAGCAAAGGAACAAGTTTATGGTGGGGCTAACGCCCCATGCCTTCTCCCCCCGTAGTAAATTCACCATCTTTGTTGAGGACATCATGGTACGTGATGTGAAGTTTGTTTCAGCCACTTGCACTTATGGGGAATTGCAAACCCTGCTCCAGACCACCACAGTCAAGACTTTACCACTGGTTGATTCAAAAGGTGAGTGGGAAGAAAGGAAGCAGACTCCTGAGCCAGTGACCTGAACCAGGGCTCCACAGAGCTGGAGGAGGCACTGTAGTGCGGGCTTATCTTTAGGGATCACCCAGTCTGCCACAGGATACCCAGCTTGTGTTCCTAGTCAACACGATCATCTTCAAGGAGGAAAAATACTGCCAGAACACAAGCAAAAGAAGGAAGTTAAAAATACAGTCAGAGAGGGGCACCAGGAGGCTCAGTGAGTCGAGCACCGGGCTCTTGATTTCGGCTGGGGTTGCACTTTCTGGATCATAATCTCTGGGTCGTGAAATCAAGCCTGAACTGGGCTCCATGCTCAGCGGTGTGTCTGCTTGGGATTCTTTCTCTCCCTCTTCCCCTCCCCCCATTCTCGCTCTCTCTAAAATAAATGAATCTTTAAAAAAAAAAAAAAAATTCAATTAGAGAACTAAAGAGCCGATGCTCTTTAGTCACTGTAGCTATGTCCTCTAAAGTCACTAAACACTGAACTAGGGTTACTATACTGAAACACTGCCCTGGAAAAAATACAGGGTTAGTTTCCTCCTGTCTCATTTTCTTCAACCGATGAATGCATAAACTTATTTTATGTGTGTCTTTCTTTATATACTGTCGATTCATTAACTAGCATTCATGGCCAACAGGGCTACACCTCATGCCTGAACGAAGCTTACCTAACAGGTATATTTTCTCCATAAGGCACATCACAGCCTTCTTGTTTGGGGGGTAGGGGGTAGGGGTGGGAAGGATGTCAAACAGCAGAATCACTAACACAAAACCAACAGAAGTGTGAAAATGTGACATCAAATGGACAATGAAAAGAATGCTTGCTTATGAGGGCTGAGAGAAGAAGCAGAATGTTACTTTTCTAACCTCAGCTGGGAACATGTGTTGGGGGAGGCTCCAGTGGTTTGCTGCGCTGTGCAAGTCTGTGAATGATGGTGGAGGCATCTTGAGCCCTGATTGGGGTTTACAAATACCTGGACTTCAGCCAGGAGGCAAATTGGCAAACAGGGCATTCATGAAGAGTGAGGCCCCGCTGTAAAACCCTAGCCCCTTATGTGGTTCTCTTTGCTACTCAGTTGAATGGGAGCTGTTCTTCAGTGCCCAACTTGAGGGGCAAATGAAACGGTTCCATATGAAAGAGTGAGTGGTTTTACTCCTTTCTAATTTTTTAAGAGAATTTATTTATTATTCTTAAAGAGAGAGAGAGAGCGAGTGTGAGAGGAAGGGACAGAGGGAAAGGGAGAGAGAGAAATCCAAGCAGATTCTGTGCTGAGCCCGGAGCCCAGCACGGGTCTTGAGCTCATGACACTGAGATCACAAACCAGACTGAAACCAAGAGTTGGACCCTTAGCCAACTGTACCCCGAGGCACCCCTTTTTAAAATTATTCATTTGTTTGTTTATTTATGGAAGTTTGTTTGTTTCTGGAAGTTTGTTTGTTTCTGGAAGTTTGTTTGTTTCTGGAATGGCCTTACAGCAGCTCTTTCCCTTCCTTCACCATCCTTTTCGTCCACCTTTGGCGTTTAATTCTGCTCTGTATTGTGATTTTTTAAGGGTTTTTTTCATTTATTTGACAGAGCACAAGCAGGGGGAACAGTAGGCACAGGGAGAGGGAGAAGCAGGCTCCCCACTGAGCAGGGAGCCCTTTGTGGGGCTTGATCCCAGGAACCCGGGATCATGACCTGAGCCAAAGGCAGATGCTTAACCGACTGAACCACCCCGGCACCTCTATATTATTTCTTATTGGAGTTTATATCTATGTCTCACTAGGCTGAGAATTCTTTGAGGGCAGAGACTATAACTTCTATCTCCTTCAGACTGCCTCCTTCTAGGTATTTACTAGATATTAAGTAAACACTGCCTAATGTTTGAATTCATGTAATTAAGAAGGATCATGTAGGGCCATTTGGAGCCATTAAGTTTGTTAGTTCCTGATTTCAGATAATCAGAATGTCCATGTTGTTTAAGTTAGATTCATTTTAATATTTTTCCAAAATCCCAAATACTTTGTAAGTGGTCTCTAAAGCAGTGGCTTTTCACTGGAGCAGGGGTACAGCCAAGGAGGTACAGGGTTTTCATAATAGTGACTAAGACCTAATGGTAAGATTTATCTTAATAACACTGTTGTAATTTTATGGGCTTAAAACAATGAAAATACTCTTCCATATATGAAAGATCTTCCCAGGAAAAGGAGACATTTTGTTTATATATCCTAGACGGACCCACAGTCTTTAAGTGATTAAACCTCAGATAGCCTTCTAGACTTCTTTCTAAGTATATTTACATCTCAGTCTATATAAATGGCTTTTGAAGTCTTTCTTTCTTTCTTTCTCTCGAGATAGGATTGATTAGCCATTTTAGTACCAAGTTCACCTATTTACAAACAGCCTGTATAAGGAAGGGCTTGCATCAAAATAAGTATAAATTAACACCAATTAGCATACTACCAATTGGGTCTCTAAGTGCTAAATGAGTGAAATAAAAAGGATTGAATGAGGTCAGTCCTGGAAGATGTATGAAATGAATCTTCAGGAAGAGAGGGGAAGAGCTGGAAAAAGAAGCAGGGGTGCTTGGCTTCTGTCCCCAGCTCAGTCCTGCAGAGCATGTTGGAGGGGGCAGGGAACCATGCAGGCCCTCAGGCTGCGCTTGGCTCTCCCCCAGATTCAATGATCCTGCTGGGCTCCGTGGAGCGGTCAGAGCTGCAGGCCCTCCTACAGCGTCACCTGTGCCCCGAGCGGAGGCTGCGGGCGGCCCAGGACATGGCCAGGAAGCTGTCCGAGCTGCCCTTCGACGGGAAGGCTCTGCTGGCTGGCAAGGGGCACCAAGGCATCTCCCCTGAGGGCCGGAGGGAGTCCTTTGCCTTTGTGGATGAGGATGAAGATGAGGACCTCTCTGGGAAGCCTGAGGTGACCAGGCAGGGATGGGCTGCGGGAGGGGGATGGATCGGGGCAAAGGGAAACTGGGAGGAGGGAGATGGGATGCTGCTCACCGAGGAAGTCAAAGCGCCCAGTGCACCCGGGGCAGGGACTGAAGGAGATCAGGTTGCGGGGGATGGCACCAGTGAGAACTGAAAGGGATATAGGAATTCTGAACGGGTGTGAGGGTGAATGGACGTAGATAGAATTCCTGGGACACCAGCCTCTTCCCCAGGACTGAGAATTTTTACTGTTCCTTATAGCTGCCTCCTCTCCCTCCTCCTCACCCCTTTCCTACTGCCCCGTTGTCCTCCGAAGAGTCCAATGGGCCCCTGCCCAGCCACAAACAGCAGCCAGAAGCCCCGGAACCTGCAGGTGAAGATTCTCCCAGCATGCACCCGCATTCGTGCCTCCTGGGCTCTCGCTGGGCTCTCCTCCACCCAAGGGCTGTGGGAAGGGAGTTGTGATCATTGAATCTCCGTATGACTGTCCCGAGTGGTGGGAGCAAGGGCTGATTCAGGAGGGTAGGATAGAGAGTATCTGTAGAGGGAGGCATCTGGGAAGAGCACACTGTGTGTGACAAAGTGTCAGGGGCCCCTCGCTGCCTCCCATCGCCCGTGGCCCCGGCCCTTTCCTCCCAGGACAGACAGGACTTTGTCTCCATTTCCACCTGCTCGCCACTCCTCTCAGGTCAAAGACCCTCTGTCTTTCGGTCCCTGCTGCGCTGCTTACTGGGCAGACCTCGCCCCACAAAGAAGAAAACAACCCAGGTAAGAGCAGATGTGCTGTAGAGGGTGGACAGGGAAAGGACCACGTCTCTGAAGACTGAGAGCGCCATGGTCCTTAAATCAAGGGGGAGGAGGTTCCAGCACAGGGACGCTTCATCACAGGGCAGGAAGGATGAGCAGGAAAGCAGGCATCTGTGGCCCTGGCCTGTGAGGGTTGCTAATGGTCAGGGGAACCACAGCTGTCATGGGGAGAAAAGGGAAAGAACTTGGACCTGTGGCTTTCTTCTCTAGGAGTCCACGGATTTAGTGGACAACATGTCGCCTGAAGAGGTAAGAGAAAACAGCCGTCTGGGATGGATCGTTCTGTCAGGTGAAGGCTTTGCTCACTTGCTTCATTGTGTTGTGACAGTAAGATGCTAGTCTAGGCCAGAAGGCATTCTGAGAGGTTGGGAATGAGACGTGATTATGGAGAAAGGGATGGGCCCATTGCTCAGAGGTGAGGGAAACGTGAAGGTCTCAGAGGGATCAGAGGAGAAAGACTGTGAGCTTCCACGCATAGATGGGACCAACAGTGCTAAGATGAGCCTTAGATCTTTTAGACATTAGGGACGTTCTGGACCTGGAAAAGGCCGTGCAGGAAGGACGAGCTTCACCTGAAGTAAGAGGGCCCCAGGCAGCCTGCAGTTACACGTACTAATGTGGAGGAGCAGCATGGAAACTAAGGCGGTCAGTGCCTGCTTGAGGTTACGATACCGGACTGGACAGGGCCTCCAGACAGTGGACAACTAGGAAATGCCAGGAAGCGAGACTGGAAAGAATGGAAAACGGAGAGCCAATATGGACAGTGGCGTCTCATTGGGACAAACACCTGTTTCCTGAAAAAGGTAATTATTGAGTACATGAGAGAGAAAACCCAGCCCTGAATGGGCTTGGTTGTGAGGAGGGGACAGACATGGAGCCATGATTTGGAGGCAGCAGGGCGGTCCTGATCACAGTCCTGATGGAAAGAGACCCCAGGGTTGCAGAGAAACAGCAGAGTCTATTAGCAACCTTTCTGTTTGGTAAAAGAATGCAGGCCCCCTGTGGAGGCTGAACAGCCACAGCTTTAAAAGTATGTAGATGACAAAGAACCTAGCAGGTGTTATTTTAAAATAAACTTCTCCTTGGTTGTGCAGACTGGATGTGGGGGGAGGGAGTCATAGGAGAGAAGGAAGCCTTCCCCTTCTCCCCTTGTCACCTCTCAAAACACGCACTTTTCTGATCAGTGCTTCATGGAAAGTTCGATGAGCACAGAGGAAAAAAATAGCTCTTGCTTCTGCCCCCAAGCAGGAATCAGATGGGTCATAACTATGGTTGAGGAGGGCCTTGCTAAGTGCTAACCCAATAATCATACTCTTCAAAGAAGCACACCAGAGGGAAAGCTGGCTAGCTGACCCAGTGAGGCTATTTAACAACCAACGAGGGGTATAAACAAAGCATACATTTTTAGCTTATGTCTTTCCCAAAGAAGATTTCGGGTATCGAAGCTCCCCTGTCGCTCTGGGATATTCTAGAGGGATAAGATCCCATAGGAGTAAAAATTCAGGATATTTTGAAACTAGTTTTCAGACAAGATCGAGGAGGCACCCTTGGCAATATCCTGGTGACGCCTGCAGGAAGAGCTCAGTTACATGTCACCAGAAGTGTTTCCTTCTGCTCCCTGGTTCGGAGCACACACAGAGCTCCGGTCTGGTAAAGGGGCTGAGCCTTTGCAAGTAGTGGGACAGATCAGACCCTGAGGCAGACAAACCCTGCCCCTTGGAGACAAGCTGGGGCTTCCTGGAACAGGATCGTCAGCCAAGGTCGGAAGCCTGGCTCCACCTCTGTGTCATCTTGGGCAGACTGCTTACGTACTCCATGCTTCCGTCTCCTCATCCGCAAGACAGAGACAATGAGAGCCTGTTGGAGAAGATTCAATGAGTGAAGACATGTACAGTAGCTGGAATAATGCATGGCCCAGAGGAAGTGCTTGGTGCATGGGCACTGGGAAGGGCATGAAATGGTCCAGGAGGACAGGACCCACCAAACCAGGGTCGGCAAAGGTCCTACAAATAAATCGTATCCACAGCACATCTGCCGAATGGTCACCCATCCATCCATCCGTGGGTCCCTGTGGTGTGAGGGCCAGCCAGACCTGGTGTGAACATTCAGCCAGGGAGAGTGAGGTTTAGAGGAGGTGGGATTGCAGTCCAGAACTGCCAGGAAGGGACAGATGGAGGGCACCCCACTATGGACTCCACACTGGGCTTGAGAACTATGAGGCGGCCTTCGGAGATTCTCTGATGCCTGAGACATGCGAATTTGGACATTAGGAAAATAAAATAGTACAGAGTTCAGAGGGTACCGACTGAAAAGAGATTTCAAGAAATTTTCAATTCAGTTATGAAAGTGAGAGCTCTCCTGGATTATTTGGAATCTTGGGGATTTCAGCATGTATCTCTAAAATCAAAAAGAGGTTAAGGCCTTCATGCCTTCATGCTTCTGTCACAGACAAAATACAATGGTTTTACTCAAGCCAACCAAGTGCCGCGTGATCCAGGACAGCTCTTCAAACCCAATGGGTAGCTGCTATGTTCTGTAAGAGACAAATGTGCTAGATTCTGCACAGCATTCCGGGGGCAACCCCACAGAACACGCTTAAGGGGTTACACCCTCACCCCTGTCCTGTAGGGAGAGAGAAGACAAACACCAGTAAGAGCCCGAGCGCAACCCAGGTCATCTCGGAAAAGGAGAGACCGGCAGAGTACGATAGGGATCCTCAGGGGGACAGCGTGCGGGCAGGTGGAGGAATAAGGGGAATCCAGAAGAGCAAATGCAGATCCGAGAAGACATGCCTGGTTTCACTGAGCACCGGGTATTGCAGGAGTGGTGGAAAATAAAACTGGGCAGAAGGGCTGGAAATGACCAAGTGTTGGAGGCACGGGGTGGGGAAGGCGGGAAGACAAGAAGACAGAGCCGCGCTCTAAGTGCCGAAGGGTGAAGGTGATGGGGACCTGGTGAGGGAGGAGAGGCCCCTGGGAGGAAGGGAGCAGGTCTAGTGATCCGGAGCATTTGTGAGAGTTCGTTGCAGAGTTCAGGGTCTGGGCTGGGGCTGGGAGGGCTGAGTGGGGTCAAGCTGCAGATCTGAGGCTGAAGGGGGCTCTAGGATACTGAGTGACTGCCCTACTCCGCCTCACAGATTGAAGCCTGGGAGCAGGAGCAGCTGAGCCAGCCTGTCTGTTTTGACTACTGCTGCATTGACCAGTCCCCCTTCCAGCTGGTGGAGCAGACGTCCCTGCACAAGGCAAGTGCTTGCCCCCTGATCGTTCAGGGCTGCCGAAGGCAGCGGAGGTCTGGGGTGAACATGCGCTGACGTGCTGCTCTTTCTCTGCAGACCCACACGCTCTTCTCCCTCCTTGGCCTCCACCTTGCTTACGTCACCAGCATGGGGAAGCTCAGGGGCGTGTTGGCATTGGAAGAGGTAAAAGGGACAGGTCCCATTTGAGCAGCAGGAGGAAGAGTGGGCCCAGGATAAGGGTGCGGGGGTACGGAGGGGAAGGTTTAACTTCTGGGAGGTCCCCCAGAATTCCCTCTCTATTGCTTAGGCAGAGATTGGAGGGGACGGAGGGAGCAAGTGGCAGGTGGAGAGGAATGCTCCAGGGTTTTCCATGGCCTGGGGGTTTGGGATGAGGATTCTAGGCATGAGTCACAGTTTCATGTGTTTGCTCTGGGGAGGGGCGTGGAAAGAGGGAAGAGATGGGGTGTGGCTGAAGGATGCCTGAAGGTCCCTAGGAAGGGGCCTTGCCAGCGGAGCTTGAGATTGAGATTCGCAGATCCACAGGTGCCTCCCCCCTGCCCCTTCTCGTGCCCCTCCGCATGAATGGGTCCTTCTCACACGCCTGTTTGTCTCACCCCGTCCCATCTTCTTTCTCTTCCCGATTTTATACCCCCTTTCCCTCTCCCCACCAGCTGCAGAAGGCCATTGAGGGGCACACCAAGTCTGGGGTGCAGCTCCGCCCTCCCCTCGCCAGCTTCCGGAACACGACTTCCATTCGGCAGAACCCTGGGGGCCCGCCCCCGCCCACAGAGGCCTGGAGCCTGCCTGCCGGTGGCACGGGGGCTTCTGGGGCGGGGGATGGGACTCCCGCCTCCCCAGAGACCCCCGTGCCCTCCCCCTCCCCAGAGCCCCCTCTGTCCACGGCTCCAGACAAGGCAGAGGGCGAGCTGGAGGAGCTGGAGCTGGTGGGGAGCCCGGGGCTGGAGGAGCTGGCCGACATCCTGCAGGGCCCCAGTCTGCGATCCACTGACACTGACGAGGAGGAGGAGGACGAGCTGATCCTGTGACCATCTCCAGGACCGCCTCTTAAAGACTGTCCAGAGCCCCAGGCCAGTGTGCGTGTGGAGGGGGTATGTCCTGAAGCTGGAGAGAGCACACCACCGTCCCGACCCCTCCTGGGAATTTTAAAAGGTGATAGTTTTAGTCTTAGAGGAGGGTTAAAATTTGGGCAGAGAGAGTAGCCTCAGTCAGTTCTTTAGGCCACGCCCGCCTGTTAGGCCATGTCCGGACAGGCGGGGGTTCCAAGCCCAGTGGAGAACCCGATATTCCATGGGACTTCCTGAGCCTTCCTGGAACATGCCTGGAAAGTCCCCTGCCTCTCTCAGCCTTCCTTCAGTCCCCCGCAGTCCCCAGTGTCGTGACCCAACACCGCCCTGGCTTTGCCCCTGTGACTGACAGGGTCTGCAGGGGGAGGCCCACAATGACTGTGGCCTCGGAGGACAGGGTCACCTCCCGGCCTCACAGAGTGCCAGCCCTGAATATACTCACCCACGGCCCTCCCTCACAGCCCCCCCCCCCCCACCCCATCCTCCGGCTTGCGGACCTCCGCTCCCTGAAATGTGTCTCCCACTCCATTCTGGCTCCCACTCCCTGTCACCGGGCAGGGGCCATCACTGAGGCAGGGAAAGGCCGGTCCCACTGGCCCCTCTTCGTCCCAGGGTGTAAACAGTGCGCTGTGGATGAAGGAGGAGCGGCCCCTAAGAGCAAAGGGCTCCGTGCAGGAAGCACGTGTCTTGTTGCGGAACATGCATGCCTCCTTCGGGCACAAACCCAGCCCATCTCACACCAACGACAGCTTCCTCACCCTCCAGTTTCCAGGACACCCTGGCAACTTCATCCCCTCTCCACGGTCCTCATGGACCTCTCCTGCCCCAGGGTCCGCCGTGCCCTCCAGTTGCTGCCGCTGGGGCTTCTCCTGCCAAGAACCAAGGCTCAGGGCAGCCGGGTCACTGTGTCACTCAGACACCGGCCTTTCTAGAGGTGGGGAGATGGGGGTTCAATGTCAAGATGGCAAACCTCTTTGACGTTTCCCATGCCAGGGAAGCCAGAGACTTATCCTCCCCAAACCAGCGATAGGGTGCCTGTCGTTAGCCTGTCTCTCCTCGGAAATGGGCCTGGGTGCTCTGAGCCCCTGGCAGCCCTGGCTTCCACACCCAAGGCTTTCTTCCCTCCCTCCCTCCTTTTGGTCCCTGTCTAATTCTACGAGTTGTACTCCTTTTCCCACATTCTCCTCCTTCCCCTCCCCTGTGCCCACTCTCCGTCATCCCCCAAAGAAGACACTCATAGTCAGAGGTGCCACCACATTCTGTTTAGTGCCATTGAACACAGCCTGTAGCCCTCTCCAACAGGATGTCCCTTCCACGCCCGCCCCCAGGCCAAGACAAGGTGCAGCCTGGGCAGGGGGGCTGGCAGTGGGCATTTGAGCCCGTGCCCATGTGTATATAATCTATGATATTTATATATATAGATATATTTATATATAATTCTCTCTGTAATATATGTCATAGAATCTCTCTTGGGCCTGGGGTAGGAATGTCACATTAAGAAAACATGCTAAGACTGGCCGTAAAAATGGTTATTTCCCAGACCTGGAAGACAGAGCTTGGGATGTAGAGGTGGGGACAAAGAAAAGGTCATACGCTCATTCGCCAAGAGCCGCCCCCCCACCCCCCACCCCCCACCCCCAGCACAAGGATAAGAAGGGAGGCATTGGGGGAGGTGGGGCAGTGGAGGGGGAGGAGTGGGAGATTTGGATTTTTCTTTAATAAAGTGATTCGAAAATGAAAGTGCACCCCCCCCACCAAAGGAAAATCATTTAGCAAGAGCAGTTTCATTCACAAGAATATAAAAACAGCCCTGTTCCAGGACTGTTGGAAAACGTGCTGCACAGCCTTTAACCCCAAAGGAAAAGCAACCCTCCCCCACCCCACCCCACCCCTGACAGCCTCTTCCTGCACATGCCCCTCCCCTCCCCCTGAATAGGCTATAAGCAAACCCCATGCACCCTACCCCCAGCACCAGAGAGGCAGTTCCTCCCTCCAGAAGAGTCCTAAGAGGGTCCCAGGCCAGCTCCTTGGCTCTTCAGAATGGAAAATGCAGGCCCCCACCTGACCTCTGGTCTGCGAGCCCCCTCCATGAGTAAAGTCTGCTAGATTCCCTCAAGGCTTCAGCCACTGTTGCAGGGACCATTTGGCTTCCTTTGGGAAGGGAGGGAGGGAGGAAAGAACACGGCTTTAGTCCACCTTTCCCGACGCCACAGGCCCTGAGCAAGGACAAACTGTACTGAATGAGCCCACTGGATTGGATGTCCGCCGCGGTCTCAGGGCAGAACCTAGGCAAGAGGCTGTGAGACTGAGCGGGAAGGGACGGGGCACTGAGACAGCAGGTGACGTGAGGCGAGGAAACAGGGACCAGTGGGAAGAGGGAACCGTGAGCATGCCAAGCCCGGAGGTCCTACGGCAGGAGGGCAGGACGCTCCAGTGAGGGGCAACCAGCGAGGGCATGCAGGACCACCTCCCCGAGCCGCTCTCTGCGCCCTCCTGCGCCCTCCTGTGTCAGGTCCCATCACCAAACACAAGCGAGGCCTTCTGTTGAGACAGCTGTGGATAAGGTGACCCCCTCCCCACGCTCACCAGGCCCACTCCCGGGTCCTCCAAGGACCAGCCCCAGGAAAGCCACCGTCCCTCTCCTCTGGAGGACATGGGATCCTGGCCTCAGCTGCATTGCAAGAGCACATGTGAATGACTGTGTGAACTCAGTGCGGGGTGGGGTCCAGTCACCGAAGGACAGAAACACCCCGACTCTCAACCTCCTCATTCCAAAGCAATAGAAGTCTGGGGCATGGCGGGGGGGGAGGGCAGTTCTGTCCAGGGTCTGGGAGAGAGTGACAGTGCCCCCTTCCTGGCAGAGGGTAAAGAGGTGGGACCCCTGACGAAGTCTGGGTAGGACACAAGGCCTTGGAGCTGGAGCCTTAGCCCCGCACGAGGCAGGAGGGAAGGCAACAATGAAGCTCTCAGCTTCTCTCTTCTACCCGGAGTCTCCCTGTGCCCCTGCAGTGGGAAGGGGCAATGTGCCAGCATCTCCACAGCTGTGGCGTCCTTCTCTCTCCCCCTGGGCCTCTGCTGGCAGGATCTCTCACAGAAGGGCTACGCAGAAGTCCCCACCACAATGGAAACAGGGAGTGCGAGGACCAGCCCTTTCGGGGCGTGCGCCTCACTGTAACCCGCCCTGGAAGGAAGAACACTCTGATTCTCCTCTCTTCCTCCACAGGGGGCCTGGGGGGGGGGAGGACATCTGTGAGGCCCTCCTTAGAGTCCTGGGAGGAGCTGAAGAAGGGGCAAAGGACCCGAGGGCCCACACTGCTCCTCAGCAAACAGCCCGCCCTGGCCGGGACCTGACAGCACCGGACTCCTCCCTCCAACCCACTCAACCCTGAGTCCCCAAAGAAGTTATAAAAATGTAGAAAAGGCAAAGAGAAAAGTGTAAACAGCTCCAGAGAATTAGAGGGTGGATGGAAGGAGACACAGCCCTCATGCTTCCCCATTTGGCCAGGACACCTGCATTCTGTGTCACCCCCTCAGGGCCAGGGCTCCCAGAGCAGGAGACAGAAGAAGGCAGAAAACGGAAGCAAGAGCTGGGGCAGCCAGCCCTGGCTGGGCCCTTTCCCAGATCCTTGGATCCTCCTTCCAGACAAGGGAATAATCAAGATCTCGGAACAGGCGGCCATGTTTGTTCTCGGTCTCATCAACGACTTTCTGGTCTCTGAGCAGGCCCTGTTACAGAGAATCACGTTTGTGTCCCTGTGCGTCTCAGCTGCCACTTCCCCCTCCCCCATGACTCCTGATCTCAGAAGCCAATTTCTCGCTGAGGGCAGACTCTCCACCCTCCAAGGGCCCACGACTTTGGGTCGTCGAGCCATACCAAGAGCCCCCGAGGTCTGTTCCTCATAGTGGGGATGAGCTGGGGCCACAGTCAGAGAAAACAGAGAGTCAGGAAAAGCAGGAGTGACACAGAGAAAGGAGGCATTCCCACAGCCACAGTCAAGGCTCCTGGAAGACGAATCAGAGGGTGAAGAACTGAGGTCCAGTCGACGACGACGAGCTGCTCTGTGCTCCGGCCTTTGGGTGCCACATGGGAGCCGCATCATTACAGACCCAGAAGCCTGCCGCCAAGCAAAGTTCAGGGCCATCTGGTGGTCTGGGCCTCAGTTCCCGGACCTGTGGTTTCTACAGCATAAGCCTGGGTAAAATCCCATCCTGGCTCTCCATTTTCCCAGCGAGGACTGGCAACTCCTGGGTAACCTCATGGTCTTCTGCCCGGGTTTCAGCTGTGCCGCTGGGGTAGGGAGGGTTTTGTTGCAGCCGTGCCCCTCAGGTGGGAGTGGAAGGCTGGGCGTGGAGTCGGGGGAAGCTAGTTGTTAGCCTCGCCCTCCTCCTCATCGAAGGACTGCACACCTGAGGATGTGACGTCAGACACCTTCCGACTGAGAGCAGTGGACATCTCGGGGTCTTCTCGTGGGGACAGTGACTCCAAGTCCCGGCATCCTGCATCCTCTTCCTCCTCGGGGGCCAATGGCCTCTTCTCCTCCTCGGCAGGGCCCCTTGCCAGGTCCACTCCCCCCACCCCCGGAGCCCAGTCCGTGTCTGACCCCAGCAAAGGTGGAGGCTCCTGAGCAGAGTATCCACAAGCAGGCTGGGAAGGTCCCATTTCATGTAAGCTAGGCTGGGAGTCATCAAATGCAGGGCCAAGATAGGATCCCGTGGCGGGAGAGGCGATGAGGGACTGGTCGCTGGCTTCCCAGGCATCCGATGACCCCAGACAGTACATGCCCTGGGACACATAGGAGTGAGGCCATCCATCCATGGGGCCTTGAGCCAGGGCATCTGTAAAGAGAATCAGGGAAGTCAGCAGGGTCACAGAACACTGACGGCGGCAGCAACAGCCCACAGAACTGAGTAGAGAGGGCGACAGCGTAGGGAGGAGAGAAAGAAAGCTGAGACGAACCGGGAGCCCACAGGAACGGAGGGAGCCCAGGGAAGTCGGGGGGGCCTCTCAGACCTCGGAGGGACCGTCCCTCACCTTGACTCTCCATCAGCTCCTGGTAGTTGTCACTGTAGTTGCAGCCCAGGGGCTCCTGGGTGGAGTTGACACTCATGTCCTCGCCATCCATGGAAGACCAGGCCATGAGTGTGGCCTCAGAGATGGCGAACTGTTCCATGACACCTGCAAGAAGAAACAGAGTTGGCACGAGGTACCTCTGGAACTCTTGGACACACGTGCGGGGTTTGGTGACATGGGGGCAGCACTGTCCTAGAAATACAATGCAAGCCGCCTGTGCAATTTGAAATTTTCTCACAGCCATATTAAAGAAAACATAAAAGAAGCAGGTGAAATGAATTTTTATAACATATGTTATTTAGCCCAACATATATCTTGGATTATCTTTCAACATGTCATCCATATAAAAATTAACAAGGTATTTCACATTATTTTATTCATACACGTTTTTGAAATCCAGCTGGTCTTTTACACTGACTGTACATCTCCATTCAGATGAGCCACATTTCAAGCTCAAGTTCAAGTGGCTACTATATGGGACAGCACATACTAACCCCCACACAAGGCAAAACCGTGTGGGACTTCCAGAGGTCAGGTTAAGAATTCTAAGCTGAGAGAGTTGGTGTGTGTGTGTGGGGGGGAGGGTCTTCTAGTGAAATATCTAAAGGGATTAAAATGAGGAATTTCCAGAAGTTTCTCTTTGGACGGTTTTAAGAATGTTAGCCAGTACTAGGTCATCAAAGACAGTGGAAACTAAATGAGGGGGCTCGATTCCAATAGAAAATCCCCAAGGAAGCACCATGGCCTTGTAGGTCCACAGTGGTATCAAGAGGAAAGTTCCAGCAACTGGGAGAAGGGAGGTTGGGTAGATCTGTGGGTCGCCATTGCAGTCAAAGCTGACGGTTGAAGCTTACATTTCCAATTGCCCTAGACTACCCCCTACGAATACACGTTTGTCTCCCCCCTCCCTGCGGATAGTTCTTCTACCTTCATGCCACCGGCACAGAGAGACCTCCCTTCTCTTCCAGATCTATCATTCTTCCCAGCTGTCTTCCTGTAATCACGCCATATGCCTGTCTTGCAGGGATTCCACGTCCTGGACGGAAGCCTTTTCTGCCTCCCGCCCTCACCTCACCAAGCTCCCTTGATCTTCTAGTGGCTGTCATAAGCAATGAGTGAAGTGAGTGAACCCACTACTGCAATGTGCTGAGGGGGCAGAGTCTAGAAGGGACTTCCCACTGCCTTTTCTTCTTTTTCCTCAAGAGACATGAGTGGAAGGAAAGTCTTTCAGAGTTGAAGGCCCCTGCCTTTTTGTTCTATACTGATAGTGCTGCCATTTAGGAAAGAAGGAATTTGGAACAGGTGGACCCACAGTCCTATGTAATTCTCTTTAATTTCTGAGATAATAATAAAAATAAGTTTGAGGGCACTTACCCAAATCAGTCAAAGTACTTGAAATCGGAGCTGATGGGGAAATTATGACTATGCTCATCCTATGGATAGAGCCAATCCTACCATCAGGGATTGGGCTGGAAGGTCAGTCTCTAGTCATCCTGAAAACATGTCTCTTGAGGGTCCCCAGAATAAGTACCTGCTAGGAAACGTGCCTCCTTCTCGCCATCGCTGAGGTCCGAGTAGGCGTCGGTATCCCTGCGCACCGCCTCGTGGCTGTGTTGAGGCTGAATGGCTGGTGTCTTCCCCCAGCCCTGCCACTCAATCATGTGGGCCACCCGGCCTTGCCCCATGGCTGTGGGCTTCGTCACATGGTCCTTCATGCTGCGAGAAATCCCTGAGGGGCCAGACATTCTCCACATCCTCCAGAATAGCACACAATACCCATACAAGATCCACCCCGTGTCCCCACCCAAGTCCCACGGGACTCCATCCAATGGGGGAGCCCCATATGACGGGCAGCCCGGACAGGAGGCTTGATGGAAAGGGCAAATAGGTCAGGGGTAGGAGTCTTCTTTAGACCTCAAGGAGCAAGGAGACTGAGAGCAGGAATGCACAGGTATTCTCCTGTCTGGATGCATCCCCAGGTCAGGAGTCTCACCTGAGAAGGATGACTTGGCCAGGGCCCCAATGCCATAGGCGTTAGAGTTTCGCTTCAGCTTTGGAAGAATGGAAGTGGTGTCCTCCATGGAGAGCTGGGAGAGGGAACGTGGAGGAGGGGCAGAGAGGAGTTCAGAGCTTGCAGGAGAAAGGGTCTGAGTTAGGGCAGGTGACGGGGAAACATTATGCCCAGGAATCCCAAGGACGCTTATCCCACAAATGCCCTTGAAAATATGGGGAATCCTTAGGAAATGTGAGGCTCCTGGTGCCTGCTGTGGCAGACCAAGGGAGAGTATAAGGGAGAGGAGCGAGGGTGCCCGGGGAGGGCCGGCCGAGGCTGCACTCACATTGATGCCGTCCCAGGAGAAATCGGTCCGGCTTTGCTGTGAGGAGAGAGCAAATGGAGTGCGGCTCTCAGGCACTCCCAGGAATGCAAGTAGCCCGCCCCCTACCCCCATCCCAGGGACTTCTAGGAGTGTGTGAAGTAGAGAGGTTTTTCCTCAGCTTAATTTAGGGGATTAGGAGTTCAATGTGGAACATTTGGCCTGTGTTTTGAGGAAAGCAGGAGAAATGTTCCTTAAAAGTGTCAGTCTGAAGAAGTATTTGGGCTGTTCTCTTGGAATTTAGGGAGATAATTCAAGGATCAGGCAGCGGGGAGGCTTTGTTCATGAGGGTTTCTGGGGTCTTTTAAAATCCTTCAGCTGCAGCGCCTGGGTGGCTCAGTCAGTTAAGCATCTGCCTTCGCCTCGGGTCCTGATCCCAGGGTCCTGGGATGGAGTCCCACTTTGGGCTCCCTGCTCAGTAAAGAGCCTGCTTCCTCCCTCTGCCTCTGTGCCTCCCTGGCTCACTCTCTCTCTCACACAAATAAATAAAATGTAAACAAACAAACAAACAAACAAACAAAAACTCTTTTGGCTAGGGGGCAGCCGGGCATGGGGTCTCACCTCAGTGGATGGCCGGTGGAGACTGCTCCCGTGCAGCGAGCTGGTGCTGTCCATGTGGATCTGGTCGACATCCTTCAGGCCCTTCCAGTCCACTGCAATCACCTCATTCCCTGAAGAAGCCACAGGCTCATTAGTTGCTCCACCATCAACACCCCCTGCAGAGTGTTGCCCAGGGGCAGCCCCACCAGAACCTTCCTTTCCCTCCAGTTCCCACTCCTTCTGAAAGTACATTCCTTTCCGGTCCCTACTCTTCCCCAATTTTTGGTAGGACAAACCCTAATGCTGAGCCAGAATATTCCCTTTGAGCTCACCCAAGAATAGCATATTCAGAGAAAGTGTTGTATGGCCTTATTTGTGGTTGTTTAAATGGAGGAATCGGTGGTTGGGTTTTACCAGGAAAATCATTCTTTATTCTGTCCTGAGGAATCTTTGAGGGTTTCTATATGGGAGTATATGGGAGCGGTGCCTTTCATCCATTCTGTTTCCACAAATAAGGGCACAGCTTCTTTAGGGGTAAGCTTCCCTATATGTGGCCTTTGTGACTTGTATCTTGGAGTTGGTGAGTCTGTCTGGCGGGAAGGAGGCTTGGCAAGGATAGAGGCAGGATTTGGGTGTGTTCACTCAGAAATGATGAGAGGGGAGAAAGCAAAGATTGAGATGCCATCATCTGCCCTGACTGGTGGGAGACAAGCCATGGATGGAGGAGGAGCAAAATGGGGGAGAAGCGAAGGGGACTTTAAAAAAGAGGACCTAAAAGAATAGGCATTCAAGTCAAGGAGAAGACAAAAAATAATGAGGGGGCTGGTGCACAGGATTTGAGGGCGGACTGGAGAGCTGGAGGACAGAGGAGGCTGGGAATTGTTCAGGGGAGGCCAGAGCTTGTGGCCAAGGCAGATGCTGGCAAGAGGACAGGGTGGTGCCTCTCCTGAGAAGTTGGGGAAGAACCCCTTGGGCAGTTGGAAAGGGACTCAACCATCAGATGGTTTGCTTAAGCATGGGGAGGCCTTCAGCAGGAATCCACACAGCTAGTGCAAAGCGGATGGTGGTTAATGGGTGGGAAGGAGGTAGCCCCCTCCTAAGTGAGCCCCTCTCCCTTGGAGCTACAGGGGAGTGATGAGATGGGTCAGACCAGGCGCTGTGGTTGTCAGGGAAGAGGAAATAATTGACCCCTGGGGTAGGGAGCAGGAAGGGGGCAGAGATGAGGAGGGCAGAGAAGGAGGGGGGGGGTGGCCTTTGTAGAGGAGGGAGAGCTGAGTCAGAGCTGGGGGGGGGGCAGGGAGGGAAAGAGAACCCCAGGAAGAGGTGAAAGCAGAGGAGGGGAGTATCCATGGAAATAAATGGGGTCTCAGAGAAATCGGGCTTCCCGAGAGTGAGTTTGTTTGTAATAATAATACGATTTATTCTCTCAGCCTGAGGTCACTGGGTCGTGTAGGCGGGGGAAATTGGGAGTTGGAATGGGAAAAATTGGGGGGTTTGGGAGAGGGTTGGACTAATTCATGGAGCTGTGAGCGTGGAGTGGGTGCGCGGGGCGGGGGATAAGGGGGTGGAAGCAAGGCAAAGGCTGAGGGGAGAGACGACTTAGGAGGCGCCTGTGCCCGCCCCCAGTCCAAGGTAAATAAAGAGGCGGCCCCGCCCCGCCAGCCCCCGCCGACAGGTGCTGGTCCCCGTTCCTCCGGCCGGCGGGCCCCACCCTCCTGGGAGCGGGCTCCCCACCCCAGTCCGCGGCTCTAAATCCCCCAGCCTCCTTCCCGCGCCCCTGGCCCTTTCCTCCAGCCCAGCCCGGCCCCATTTTCTCCGGGCGTGGACCCAGTTCTCCTCCCCGAGGTACCGGGCGCATCCCGCCCCCGCCCCGGAGGGAAGATGCACGTGAACAAAGCGAATCGGGGGAGGCCGAAACGGCAGAAAAAGGCAACAAGACAGAGGGAAAGAGGTGGGAGCAAAACACCCAAGGCAGACGGAGGCGGGGGGGGGGGGGGGGCCGAGGGGGGGGCCGGGGGGGGGGGGGGGGGGGGCAGGGAGGGAAAGAGAACCCCAGGAAGAGGTGAAAGCAGAGGAGGGGAGTATCCATGGAAATAAATGGGGTCTCAGAGAAATCGGGCTTCCCGAGAGTGAGTTTGTTTGTAATAATAATACGATTTATTCTCTCAGCCTGAGGTCACTGGGTCGTGTAGGCGGGGGAAATTGGGAGTTGGAATGGGAAAAATTGGGGGGTTTGGGAGAGGGTTGGACTAATTCATGGAGCTGTGAGCGTGGAGTGGGTGCGCGGGGCGGGGGATAAGGGGGTGGAAGCAAGGCAAAGGCTGAGGGGAGAGACGACTTAGGAGGCGCCTGTGCCCGCCCCCAGTCCAAGGTAAATAAAGAGGCGGCCCCGCCCCGCCAGCCCCCGCCGACAGGTGCTGGTCCCCGTTCCTCCGGCCGGCGGGCCCCACCCTCCTGGGAGCGGGCTCCCCACCCCAGTCCGCGGCTCTAAATCCCCCAGCCTCCTTCCCGCGCCCCTGGCCCTTTCCTCCAGCCCAGCCCGGCCCCATTTTCTCCGGGCGTGGACCCAGTTCTCCTCCCCGAGGTACCGGGCGCATCCCGCCCCCGCCCCGGAGGGAAGATGCACGTGAACAAAGCGAATCGGGGGAGGCCGAAACGGCAGAAAAAGGCAACAAGACAGAGGGAAAGAGGTGGGAGCAAAACACCCAAGGCAGACGGAGGCGGGGGGGGGG
>NC_081560.1:11165195-11179806 GCF_022355385.1 Mustela nigripes | reverse complement strand
CGGGGGCCGAGGCGGGGGCCGGGGGTCCTTGGAAGGGGGCTGCCCCAGAAATGGAAGGGGAGAAAGGCGCGGGCGGGGAGGCAGGGTCGAGGCGGATGGCCGGGAGGTGGCGGGCGCGGGGACGCGCGAGTAGCGAGAGGAGGCTGCTGGAGAGATGATGGAGAGGGACCGCGGCGCGGGGGGAGGGCGGCGGAAGGAGGCTGGAGGGAGACGAGGGAGCGGAGCAGCCGGGAGGGCGTCCGGCACCGGAGGCGCGAGGGGAGAGCGCGGAGGAGAGCCGAGCGCGGGGAAAGTGCGGGAGCCAGGCCGGGGCGGGGGCCGGGGGGCGCCGGGGGGCGCCGGGGGGCGGTGGGGGAGGGGGTCAGGGAGCGGCGCGGGCCGAGCCTGCCTCCGCCCGCCCCCGCCCCGCCGCGGTACCCACCCACGGTCCGGGAGCCGATGCAGCCCATGGCTCGGGCGCCTCCGGGGCCGGGCGCTCACCGCCGCGGGGCGGGCGCCGGGGGCAGCACCGGGAGCCGCGCCGCCGCCCCAGCCGCTCTGCAGCGCCGCGGCTGTCTCCGCTCGGCTCCGCTCCCCCCTCCCCTCTCCATCCCTCCCCGCGGCAGCCTCCGTCGCCGCCGCCGCCGCCGCCGCCGCCGCCGCCGCCGCCGCCTGGCTCCCCCGCCCCGGCTCGGCTGGCGGCGGCGGGGAGGGGGCGGCCCGGGGATTGGCTGCGCGCGGCGCCTCCCCGCCCCTGCCCTCGACCCCGCCGCCGCGCTCCCCGCGCACCTCGCGGCGCTCCCCTCCGCCCGCCCTGTCCGTGGCCCGCTCGGGGGCTCCTCGCCCGGTCCCGGCCGGGCTGGCGTCGGGGGGTGCTGGAGACCCGGAGAACGTCCCCCTTGGGTCCCCGGTGGGGACCGCTGGGAAGGAACCCAGCGCCCGCCCTCCGGTTCTGGTAGATGGATTTCGAGGGCCGGGTTTGGGGATGCCCAGCGAGAAAGGCGCGGGATTGGGGGTGGGGGGGCGGCGCGCGGGGGACGTGCAATAGAGCTTGGATGAAGGGCCTTGGCCGCCTAATTCCGCAAACACTTGTTTTCTTCCTGGGGCCTCATCTGGGACACAAACGCGAGCGTGATTGGATACAGCTTCGGCTGCTCTGCGTTTCCTGTGCGCTGTTTTGTCCACCCAAACAGATCGCGGAGTCTTTGCGAGTGGATCGTGTGCTAAGCTTCCCTGTACTGGGCGCTCGCTGGAAACTCGGGGATAAGTATGGGTTTGGTGCAGATCCCTCCAGGCCTGCCTGGGGATGGGAGAGTAGAATGAGATAATTCCGTCCCAGCTAGAGGGGAATAAAAATCAGGATTCAAGACTGACTAGACGGCACAGTTTTATATCCAATTTAACTTTCTGTGCGATGATCTCCTCTGACAAATGACAGCATGGATGTCAGGAAGCAGTCGAGAGAAGGGAGGATTGCCCTCTGGCTGGCCAGAAGGGGTCAGGTAGGTACCAAGGGTGTGGTGGGTAAGAGACTGAGAGAAAGAGGGAGTGATCTATGTGGTAGGGGTCAAGTACTATAGTATAGCAGGGAGGAAGTGAAGTCCAGAAAAGTCACACAAGAAAGGGACCAGAGGCTCTTGTCAAAGCAGCGCCCACAAACCCAGAGTGTGAGAGAGCTGATGGGGTCAGCACCAATGACAGCAAATGCTGACCCAGGGTTGTGTGTTCCCCACCTGCGTTCATGTCTCTCCCGGGCTGGGCAGGGAGCAGGGCACTGTCCCTGGTGCGGGTGTGTAACAGGACAAAATACCAAGTCTCATAGATGCACCTTTTAACCCTGTATAGTTTGAATGGGGAGCTAAATTTTAGGGTGATAACCACCACGTTCTGTGGAGTCCCAGATGAAAGATAGGAGAGAAGGTGATAATAATCTAATTGTAGATCTGGGAGATGGAATTATGG
Organism: Mustela nigripes; assembly: GCF_022355385.1. Lineage (NCBI taxonomy): Eukaryota > Metazoa > Chordata > Mammalia > Carnivora > Mustelidae > Mustela > Mustela nigripes. Next base: position 11,177,865 of record NC_081560.1, on the reverse strand, counting down.
AGAGAGAACTGATCTTTGTTCTCTGTGCATGACAAAAGAAATCCAGTCTGCATCTATAAAAGCACGAGAGAGAAGAGGGAGTCGCCAGTAGGCATCTGAGATTTTAATCATCCAGTATCATTTGTGGCAAGATCTGATACCTTATTTTGACAGTGAGAAGAATTAACAAGTATTTTCCCCCCATACTTACTATTGTTGGTTATACAAAGGAGCATCATGTGGTTTCTGCCCTTCTGGAATATATTGTCCAGCTGCAAAGGAAAGAAGATGGAATGATGGAGGGAAAGAAGAAGGAGGAGAAGAAAGAGGAGGAGGAGGAGGAGGAGGAGGAGGAGAAGGGTAAGGGGAATAGGAAGAGGAAACAGCTTCCAGTACTACAGCAGCGCCACTCAGTCCCTTTTGCTTGTGGAGGGAAAGCACTGATGGGAATATCCAGGTCAGGAAGTAACAGACCAAGTGGCCAGCTCTGCTCACACCTTCCCACTTGAAACTGCTCTCCCTTTGGGGTGCTCTCTGATTCCAGTATTCCCACTATTCATCTGGTCCAAACATGGATACAAACCCCGCTCCTGTTCCCCTTGCCACAGCTGTACAAGGCTGGGTTTATCCTAATGATTGAAATCCAGTCAACAAAAGGGACCCCAGGTTTTAAGGAATCAGTCCTGTTTCCTATTCTGTTTTAAAGGTATTTCCAGCACGAGGGAAACACAGAATGTCAGAGGCGCAACACTGGCCTGCTTTCTTTCTGCTTCTAGTACAGGATCCTCTTACTTTTCCCCATTTAGAAGCATTCTTTCCCAGTCTTTTTGCTATCTTCAGAGCCAAGGTCAAAGATTCCAGTTCTGATATGAACAGGAACAACCTTTCTGGAGGATGATTTGACAGTACTGATCAAAAAATCTTTAAAATATGCATTGCTGTTTTTGCGCATTACTAAATTGTGACACAGCTATTCCATTTATAGAAATATTCTAAGGAAATAAAAATAGAATGTGGACAAAGATTTAATCTACAGCACCCATCAGAGCACTATTTACATAATAATGAAAGATGGTACACACCCCACATGCTCAAACCTGGGGATTAATTAAATAAGTTATGTATATGCTTATAAGAGAATACTATGTAGCCACTGATAATATTTGACAATTGAATTTGTTGACAAATTAGTCATGATATGACATTATAAAGAAGCAAGCTGTAATACAAGAATTAGAATATATCAATGTTTGTTTAAAAATCGCATACACACATTCTTCTGCCTTTTGTCAGGCTTTCCATCCCAAGTAATTTATGGGATTCCCTGAGGAAAGTCTATGTTTCACAGATGTCCGGGCTCACTCATCAGGTAAGTTTGGCTCTCAATGAAATCACCATATTAATGAGTCTATTTCCAAACTCTAAAAATAGAGGACTTTGGCCGAATGCCCAAGTATGGCATTGGTACTTCCTAACTGGTCCCTTTTGGAACACGACGGGGTGGAATGATGTTTCCCCCTTCTCTGTGGTTGCTGTTTCATGCCCCTAATCTCCTATGGATAGCTCTTGGACAGAAGGAATAGAACCGAGTTCAGAAACAGTGCTGTCTAGGGGTGCCTAGGTGGCTCAGTTGGTGAAGTGTCTGATTTTTTAGCCCAGGTCTTGATCTCAGGGTTGTGAATTCAAGCCCCACAGTGGGCTCCACACTGGGCATGGAGCCTGCTCTAAAAAAAGAAAGAAAGAAATAGCACCATCTGAAACAGAGACTCTAGAGGTGCCTGGGTGGTCCAGTGGGTTAAACCTCTGACTCTTGGTTTTGACTTGGGTCTTGAAATCAAGGCCAGGGTCAAGATCCACACTCAATGAAGAGTCTGCTCCAGATTCTCTCTCTTCCTCCTCTGCCACTCCCCTGGCTTGCTCGATCTTTCTCTCTCCCAATAAATAAATAAATATTAAATAAAACAGGAACTTTTTGTAAAGATTTTATTTATTTATTTGACAGAGAGAGAGAGAACGAGCACAGGCATGGGGAGAAGCAGAGGGAGAGGGAGAAGCGGGCTTCTAGCTGAGCAGGGAGCCCAACATGAGCCAAAGGCAGGTGCTTAACCAACTGGGCCACCCAGGTGTCCCTAAAACAGGAACTCTTGTCCCAGGATACACAGGCAGCATCCAGAGTGTCTAACTTGAAAGTTAGGAAGCACTTACATCTTTATGTTCCCTGACTTGTAACTGAAATTCTCCATGTCCTTCAGGTATGTGTATAGGCAGCAAAGCACAGTGGTATTAGAGCTGTTGTTCTGTGTCTTTACCGCCCATAGAAATCATAGATGTTTCTATTATACAACGGTTGTTGCAGATTTCTTACACTATCCTTTATGTTCATCACTACATTGAAATTATTGTGGTAGTAAACCTGCCTGTACATGTTCCTATTAAATGCTTTGATAAAGAAGCAAATATATTACTATGTCACCATTTTATAATAATTGCTTTTTTTATATTAGTTGTTCCCTTTTTATATTATTGTTTATTATTTAGTATTTAGTATTACTCTGACAGGGAAGCCATGGATTTTCTAGATTGCCAAGGGATCCAGACCAGAAAAACATTTGAGAATCCCTGGCCTCAGGGATGCCTGGCTGGATCAGGGAAGCTTCTGACTCTTGATCTTGGGGTTGTAAGTTCAAGTCCCACTATGGGTGTAGAGATTGCTTAAAAATAATTTTTTTGAAAAACTTAAAAAAAAAAGAATCTCTGGCTTCTAAATATATTTTTGGTGTTGATGGTGATGTGGGGTGGTCTCTGATTCTGCAGGAGTTTAATAATCCCGTTAATAGTACCGACTTCAATGACCAAGCAAGACAATTGACATCTCATTTTGAAGACTTGGTCCCCAAGCCAGGAACAAAGATAGGTCCCTTTTATCTGCAGGACTAAAAGAGTCACACTCAAGCTTCATGCCCGCCCCCAAGAAATCCAGAGGAAACCCTAAAACAACAACAGCTTAATAAAGAATTTCTTTGGTTTTACTGGGAGACACTAAATCACAATTAAGGGTGGATGAAAAGATCCAGCTGAGAGGGGGAGGTTCAAAGTACTGGAGAGGAAGGTTCATGAGGCAGAGCGTGAATTCCTAAGGCAACAACCGCAAGGGATGCACACCAGGCTCAGGAAGGGGCACTGGGCTCAGACCGAGAAGCCCAGCTATTCTTGCAGATGCAAAGATGGAGCAGATGCCAGTAGGTCGCACATTTGGTGTTGGGGAGTTGAGGGATTCCAGTCTGATGGTGTCTGTTTTCTCTGAGAAGTGGGAAGCAAGTCATCTACTAAGTCTGGGAATGGGGGAGATGGCATAAAATAATAATAAGTAATGTGCAAATATCACTGAGCAGTTGACAAAGAGTTTTCATTGTCTTCTTACAACAATCCAAGAGGGAAATCATTGTCTTTGTGTTGCAGCTGAGAAATCTGGGCTTAGAGGCCCATTAACTAACTATCTTCCCCCCCCCCCCCCCCCCCGCAAATTACCCAGCTGGAAAGAGAAGAAGCAAGAGCATAAACTCAGCCCCTCCGGTAGAAAATTCACTCGGGAAGCTGTAGGAAAACTCGTTTATGTGTCTGTTCATCTGTTTTTTAAATAATTAGAGCTACTTTGTTCAGGGTTTTATTTGCTACACCTTCTCTCACTGTTGTCTTTCTTTCATGAAGGTGGGGCCGTAAGCTGAAGAGAGGAATTGTCTATCCACACTCTTAAATTTTGAAATGCCAAGGGAGATTTGCAGCCCCTGGTGTAGGTCACGAGGCACAGATGACCAGAGTGTCGGTTCCTACTTATCAATGTCAGTGTTTTGTATCAGAGTCTCTGTCTCAGGGAGACAAGAAAGTGACTCAGGCCACCCCCACATTCAGTCAGCCTTGGGGCAGTTCTTAGTGGCTCACAGGAGGCCTCGTTGGCTGAAGGCACCGGAAGTGGGCATGCCATGCGGCTACTAGGGAACTTAGGGAACTCAGGGAAGGGGCTGCAGGTTATCTGGTGGTAGCACCTGGAATGGCAGTGCATCTGCGTGAGGTCAGAACAGCAGTGATGGCGGCAGGGATTCTTTCAAGTGGGAGTCATTTACTTAATCCTCGGGGAACAGGAAGACAAAGAAGGGAGCTGGAAGTTGCTGACACAGAGGAACAGGCTCAGAACGAAGTCATGAGTGGGCGGGGGAGTCAGTGGTGTGCAGATGGAATTTCCACGGAGGAGGAAGTACCCCTTGAATCTTCGGTGGTCTGTGAAGTTCTTTTCCCCACCCCACCCCCCCTTCGGCTGGGTTCCCCGAGTAGTCAGTTGATGAGTTTCCTGGCCATTGTGGGGGGATGGGGCGTTCCTAGGGCAGCGCAAGTTTGCTGAGGGAGAGGGAGCCGACTCGGGGCAGCTGATTATACAGGACAACACATTCCATAACAGAAATTCTCCGGCTTCAGTGTGGTTGGTGGGGGCAGAGAGACCTCACTTGACCAATGTCTGATCTGTTGGACGTTGAGGAAGATAAAACCTTTTAGATTGGCATAGGTCATTGCTGGTTTGACTTTTAGAGGAAGTTTGAAACTTTACAGAACATTAGGGATCAAGGTAAGGTGAACTCATGGCCACGTGTACTGAGATAAGGAACTTGGCAGCGAGGGCAGAGGCGGTGAGCTGTCTCTGGTGCAGCGGCTGGAGACACACCTCTGCGTGTGAGGCAAAGTCTCCTGCTTGGGCAGTTCACCATCACAGAATCCATTGTCCAGGGTCCTGTGGTTTCATTCAGCACAGGACAGTGCCTAAATGAATGTTTCCCTGGTGACCCTAATAGACTCTATTCTTTTTATCAAGGGGATGCATTTGCCCTGTTTTCTCTTTGAAAAGCAGCCCTGGGGGAAAGGCTATCAGAGAATTACTGAAGATTTGGGGTTTCCCTCCAAAGATTCTGATGAGAAAGACCAGCGGGTTCTAAGCCAACAAGATCTTACGTCCCTCAGAGAAGAGGAGGCTTTGGTCCAACGGGCCCAAAAGATGTCAGTGCTTTACAACTGCTTTCATGGTGGCCCCAAGTATATTTAGGGTTTCGGGGTACCATCTTCATCATGTCCAGGTCACAGCCAGCAGCAGATCAGGCAGGGTGCCAGGACCAAGGAAGCAGGCCCGAAGTATAGGCAACCGTGAGGCAACAGTTAAAAAGGGGAGTCCATCAATAGCAAGAGAGACGGAGCCGATGGGATCTTCAGAGGTCCAGCAAATTCTCAGCACTCACACATCCCAGAGCCCCGGACAGAGAAGGGAAGAATCAGATGGGGAACGCCGGGCAGCTGCTTCTTGCAGCCTACCTGCCAATGTCATAGTCTTCCGTCTGAGAGAATCAGGGAGAACCCGAAATTGGAAGACTGGGTCCTGAGCATCACTGATAGCTTGTGGGCCAGTATTTACTAACTCAAAGGAGAGGAACAGCCAAGCACACCATGCCTCTAGAGCCCTCTCACCCCCCTGCTGGCACCCCTCTGCCTGCACCTTTATGCCCAGCTCCCCCAGGAGAGCCGCTGCCTCTGCTTACAACACACTCTCCCCTGGTCTTACCTCTGAATCATGGCCTGCTGGGTGAGGCTCCATGACTACCTGCCAGACTTCTCTGTCACCAGCTGACAGTTGACAGCCCCCTTTTTGGATTCCCCGAATTTACCCCTGTTCTGGGTTCCCAGCCCCTTGCCTTCCTTAAATTTTGGGATGTCCTGCAATCTCAGCATGGATCCCTCTTGCAAATGTTTTCTTGGACAAGGATCTGTTTTGCTGCAAAGTCTAACTGCCTGGAACCTTTTCTTCTTTCCCGTGACTGGTCCAGATCCCCAATGATGAGTTTACTGCAAAATGGGTCAGTGTAGCTCCAGCTCTGCCTGTCTCAGTCTGTTTTCTTCTCCCATGAGCGAGCCAATCAGAGGCGTCTTCCCGACAGTGGAAGAGCAGAGATATGCAGGGCATTAAGTAGTGGTCTGAGAGTGTTGGAACTAGACAAGACCTTAGACATCAAGTCTGCTCCTAGTGTTTCACAGACACGGAAGATTGGTCTCTCCAGTCTTCACAATCCTACGGCTAAGTGGCTCAGTTAATGACCTAAATTCATGTTCTCCAACTCTCTTCTAGCATTCTTTTCCCTATCTATGATGCTACCTTAAATGTATGGTGGGTCATTTTTCTGGTTTATATTACGTAAAATGTGTGTAACACTAAACCCTGTTGAAATACCCTCAGACCCCCTACTCTTTTTGCTCATGTAGATGATCAGCTCCTTCTGGGACCTAAAAGGTAAAAACAACGTTGTTCTAAGAAGGTGGATTTCATGTTAAGTGTTCTTACCACAATAAAATTAAAAAAAAAAAAAAAGGAAAAAAAAGTAGAGAACATTGTTTTAACTTAGGAGTTCCAGAGGTTTGTTCTTTGGGCTTGAGAATGGGTGTGTACGGGAAAAGAAAAAAAAAATGGGTATGTAATCTTTATGTATATGTTCAGGTCATTGTTTGGTTTAGGTGTTTTTCATGGTGATAAGCTGCAGGGGACAAGGCTTTCCTTCCCTGGGTGTCGGGGTGGGTGGGTGTTCACTTGAGGGCTGTTCATGCACCAGAGTAATCACGATTGTCCTGCCAATGGGCAGTGGACCCACCCAGACGGGAAAGTCCAAAAGAGACTGGAAATTTTGAGCTCTGAGTGGTGTGTACATGTTTTTCTCAAACAATATATACTTGTTTTAGGGGGAAAAAAATGTACTTATTCTTAAGTTGGCTCCACAGCCCCACATGGGGCTTGAACTCATGGTCCTGAGATTAAGAGTCACATGCTCTATTGACTGAGCCAGCCACATCCCCCTCCCCACCCCCAGAAAAAATCTAAATACACACAAGCAGAAAGAAGGACACCAAAGCCCTCACCTATTTCTTACACTATCACTATTTTACAGCATTTCCTTTCAAACTGACTCATGCATCTATACGCACTGACGCGGTTGGTGGTAGTGGACACTGGATTTTATTACTGACGGTGGAAAATTGTGTTGAGGGAGGAAACAGGAACACTTTCTGCCTTCTAACGTGGGAGCTGGGATTTGCCACTTGATCTTTCTCTCCCTGTATCTCGAGTTTCCTTCATAGCCCAAGTTCTTGGCGGAGCTGCCAACATCCCTCCTCATTTCCTCACCTCCACTCCCTCCTCATCCCACTCCAATCTGGTGTCTTCACTTCACTGAAACAGCTTGCATGGTGGTCTCACGTCTCTTCCATGTCAGCAGATGGGGCTCATTTCTAATATTAACTTGACACATCAGGAGCATTCCACAGTTGACCACTCCCTTGTCCCTAAACATCCTTTCCTGGTTTTCCTCTTGTCTTTCTGGCTGCTCCTTCTCTGTCTTCTTTCTTTGCTCGTTCATTCATTCATTCATTCATTCATTCCATATTACAAGTATTTCTTGAGCACCTATATAACAGAACTATTCCAAGTATTATGGGCCCAAACTCATGCCTTCACGGGGCTCACAGTTTAGTGAGAAGTAGATGGGAGGCGATATCAATATAGAAATTAAATAAGTATTATAATTTTTTTTTTTTTGGCTATTGAAGCCCAGGACCTAATAGTAGAATATATTTAAGGAGATAAGTGCTATGAAGAAAAATGAAAGAAAGGAAGATAATAAATAAACAGGATTCGTGTATGTAGTTTTACTTTTTCTTTTTTTCTTTCTTTTTTCCTTTTTCAGAGAGAAAGAACATAGGCATGCACGTGCTTATGCATGCACTGGGGGAGGCGCAGAGGGAGAGAGAGGGCATCTTAAGCAGGCTCCATGCAAGACTTGATTTCACCACTCTGAGATCATGACCTGACACAAAATCAAAAGCTGGATGCTTAACTGACTGAGCCAGCCGGGTGACCCATACGGTTTTTTAGTATATAGTTTTAAGCATATGTAGTTTTAACCCTCAGTGAGGGTGGCCTCACTGAGAAGGTGGCATTTGAGGAAGACTATGAAGGCGATGTCGGAGCGACCCATGCAGATGTCTGGGGGAAAGCCTTGGAAGCAGAGGAGCGGCAGGAGCAAGGCTCTTGGGTGGGAAAATGTGCCTTTCATGTTGGAGGGGAAGCAAGGAGGCCAGTGTGTTTGGAGCAGAATGAATGAGTCATAGAGTGTGAGCTCGGAGAGTATGTGGGACCCATCTGGGGAGAGCCTTGTACTCTGGCTTTCATTCTGAGTGAAATGAGAAAGGAGAGTTTTGATCAGAGTGACATGATGTGAAACAAGATGAAAGGATAGCATTGGCGTCTGCATTTTGAGTAGACTGTAGGGAGGCAAGATCGTTCAGTAAATCAGGGGAGATGATGGGAATTCTGACCAAGAGCGTAGTGATAGAGATGGCGAGGAGTGGCCAGATTCTGGAAATGTTTTGAGGACAGAGTCAACAGGATTCCATGGATTTGGAGTGCCAAAGAAAGAGAGATGTCAGAGATGTCTCCGGAATGTTTAGCCTGAACCAAAGAATGGAGTTTCTATCAGCTGAATGAGGGACGGTTATGGGTAGAAGTTTTGGGGGGGAAGAGTAGAAGTTAGGTTTTGGGCATATTTGAAATGTCAACTGGATAATCAAGTGGGAATGAAGAGTAAGAGGTCAGATGTATGTTGTCGGGTAATAGGAAAGATCCACACAGAGGTACACATTTAGGGATCATTAGCATAGACGGCATTTACAGGCTTGAGACTGGGTATGGTCATCAAGAAGAGTGCCCAGATGGATGGACTCAGGGTGGACTCAAGATGCAAGAACTCAATCCCAACACATAGAGGCTGAGCAGAAAAACTGGAGCCAGAGAAGGGGAACGAGAAGTATGGACCAGCGAGGTGGAGGAAAATAAGAGTACATGATGCACAGGGAGTGAAGCAACAGATGCTTCATAAAAAAGAGAGTAAACAACTGAATCAAATATAGCAGATATGTTAAGAAAAGTAGGAACCGAGAGTTGTTCATTGACTGGCAATAAGGAGGTCATCACTAATCTTGAGAAAGGTAATGTTGGTACGGTGCTGGTGGTCAAAGATGACTAGAGTAAGTTAAGAGAAAATGGGAAAAGAGGAATTAGACATAACATGTATACAGAACTCAGGAAATGAGCAGAGAAATGGAGAGCTAGCTGGGAGGGGGGATGGGGTCAATTTTTAAGTTGGGGCAAACACTAGCAAATATCTGTATACTGCTGAGAATGATCTGGTAGAGAAGGACACTGAAATTCAGGGGAGTGCATTATTTCCTGGAGCAACATCCTGGAGCAGATGAGAAGTTGTAGAATCTAGTGCAAGAGTGGTGGTAGCTTTATGCATCATTTTATGACACTAAGAGGAAGGAGAGCAGAGGGCAGGAATGCAGACTCAGGTTGGGGGTGGACACGAGGGGAACCTGGGCAAGGGCTTTTCCATTTCGTCAATTTTCTCAGTGCAACAGGAAGCAAGGTCATCAGCTGTGGTGGGGGATGGGGAAGAAGTTGAAGAGAGGGAAGATCTAGAAGTCTTTCAAAAGAGTAAGGAGGTGAACGGACAAGAGAAATTTGGGTGCTTATGGGGAAGTAGAGTTGCTGAGTAGCACCTGAAGGCCTGTTGTCATGAATTTTAAAATGAGATTGGTCAGAAGGGCTGTGTGTTTGCCTCCGCTCCATAGAGCTGCCTGGCTGCGGTTATGGGTTTGGTAGAGTTGGGTTGACCCCAGGGTTGGGTTTTGCCCAATGAGGACCACAAAATGGGAGGCAGAAGGAAGTTGAAAGCAGGTGCAAGGGAGTACCTCCCATGATTGCCTGAGGCATTTAAGCTGGGTGGGGAGGGCATGATGTAGGGGGAGGTAAAGAGAAAAGCTGACATCAGTTGTAGGTCCCAGTGTGTCCAAGGATTGTTAAGGGTAAGCTAGAAGAAGGGAATAAACTGGAAACATATAAGGAGCTGGTTGGAGAGAGGGTTGCTTGAAATTGTGATTGGGAAGGGGTAGCACAAGGGCTTCTCGAGCTGGGCTGTCCATTACAGTAGTCGCTAGTGGCTAAGCACTGAAACGGGCCTCTTCCGAATCCAGATGTGCTGTAACGCTAAAATGCATACCAAATCCCCAAGGCTTAGTACAAAAAATGTAAAATGTTTTATTGATAATTTTAGAATATTGTTTACATGTTGAAATGATAATATTTTGGATATATTACATTAAATGTATTATTGAAGTTACTGTGATCTGTTTCTTCGTCTTCTTTTTTTAAAGATTTTATTTATTTATTAGAGAGAGAGAGGCAGAGATCACAAATAGGCAGAGAGGCAGGCAGAGAAAGAGGAGGAAGCAGGTTCCTTGCGAAGCAGAGAGCCCTAGGTGGGGGAGGGAGCTGGATTCCAGGACCCTGAGATCATGACCTCAGTGGAAGGCAAATGCTTAATCCACTGAGCCACCCAGGCGCCCCTCTTCTTTTTTTTTTTTTAAAGATTTTATTTATTATTTGACAGAGACAGTGCACAAGTGGGAGAGTGGCGGGCAGAGGGAGAGGGAGAAGCAGGCTCCCTGCTGAGCAGAGAGCCTGACCTGGGCTCAATTCCAAGACATTGGCTCATGAGCTGAGCCAATGGCAGATGCTTAACCGACTGAGCCACCCAGGAGCCACCCTAAATTTAGATTATTTTTAAATTAAATAATGGCTCATGTCACATTTCTGTTGGTCAATATTGGGTTAGGGTATTACCGTGGGAATCGTGGTTGAGGCAGAGCAAAGACATGGGATAAGAGAAGTGTAAGGAACAGAGAGATGCAGAGGGAAGGAAGGATCTTCTTTGTGATGTTGAAATCACCAAGACTTAATAGCAACATTGTTTTGGAGAAAGTGCTAGTGAGCTAGGACATGACAATCTTTGAGAAACAAGGAGAAACGGCCCATGGCAATAGACGGCTGCGCCACAGACGGGCAGGAGGTGGTATAGTTTGATGACGAGATAGACAAAGCTGGGGATTCTAGGGAAGAGGCAAGGAGAATAGTGTGGAAGTAGTAATGAGGATCGAAAGGGAGATCTGTGTCCACATCCAGTGCTACTGGTAAGAAGTCTAGGAGGAAATTTTTTACTGCCACTTGAGTGGGCTGCAGAGGGAGGTGTGTCCTCAGAGGCGATTCAGGTTAGAGCAAATGGGGAGAGAATGCTGGAAGAACAGGCTGGCAGCGTCTATGAGATCCTGAGGGCCAGGCACTGGTTTCCAGAGGTGGGCAGAAGAGCAAGCATGTGGGGTGAGCTGGGCACCTGGGGCTTCTTACAGTGACAGACACATGGGGTTAAGGGGCTTAATGCAATGGAGCACAAGGAGGCCAGGTGGGGAGGGGAGGAGAAGCGGGGTGGAGGCGGCCTTTCATCACTCCTACTGGAGGTGCAGAGGGGCCTGGATAGGGGCTTCCTTATTCAGAGAGTGGCGCCTCCTTATCCACATGTCCCACAATTGCTGTAATCCGTCAAAGCCCTCTCAACTACTCACAAGGCGGGTTTTTTTCAGTCAATAGCAACTTCACATTAGTACCTGGAGCCAGATGACTTGTAAAGGTGGATATTCGGGGGAGTTCGCTCTACTCTGCTCTGGACCAGGACAGCCCACTGCCTACTGTACACCCTCTCATTCTTGGCAAGTCCGGAGGAAAACACACGGTCTTCCTCCCAGACCTGCAGCTCTCAGTCCTGAGCACCACACTCTGGGGAGGTACCAGCCAGACGCGGTGCTGGGTCCACGATGTCTCTCTCTCCTCAGCGCCCCCCCCCCCCCCCCCGGACCCCGTCCTCTCCCCTCCCTGCCCAGGCATCAGATTCAAGCCATCCTTGGGTTCTGCCAATTATTCCTTCCCGAAACAGCCCTCGATCTATATCCACTTTTGTGCATCTCCACAAACGTCCTCCTCCCACATGAGTCTGTCCATATCTGTACCAGACCCTCCTGCTGTTCTCCACCTTGCCCCCAACGTGGGATTTTCAAAATCCCTGTCTTTTCATGCCATTCTTTTCAACCTGGAAGTCCGCAGTGGCGCCCCACGGCTCGCGGGACAAAGTGCGCTCCGCATCTCTGGCCCGCCCCTTCTCTACCTGTCCCGGAGCGGAGCGCGCTCCCGCCCGCACCCTCGGAGGGCCCGGCCCCGCCCGCCTTCCCTCCGCTCACCCGGGCAGCGCGTGCCTACAGCCAGCGAGGGCTTTGCTCTTGCTCCGGCCTCGGCGGGGACTGCCTTTTCCCTCCCACTTTGCCTCCTTAAGTCTTATCTTTCAGATCTCAGCGTGGCCATCCCTTCCTTAAGCTCCCGCACCAGATCGCATCTCCCCTGAGGCATCATATATGCTTCCCCCCACCCCCAGGTCCTAGTAACAGCTGCAGTTTCGCATTTACGATATTCGATTAATATTTCTCTCCCCTAGTAGCCTCTCCAAGGGCGTGGCCCTTCGTGCGGGCTTGAGCTCCTCGCTCAATATTGCATCTCTAGCGCCTGACAAAGTCCTGCACACAGTAGGTACTCAATAAATCTTAAATGGATAAACGAACGATTCAAGATAATTTAAAAGCCCTTAAATTCAGGCCTTTCTGATCTAGCATGAGATTTGCATGGCTCGGGAACTCACTTTCAGGCTGCAAGTGCAACAACCCCCCCCCC
>NC_081560.1:11053037-11160195 GCF_022355385.1 Mustela nigripes | reverse complement strand
TAGGACAGATGGTGCGCTGGCCGGCTTTCCGTGGCCAGGAACCTGCTTGTGCTGCTGTGGGAGGCCTGGGTGTCTTTTCCTGTCTGCCCTTCCCAGCTCCCTGGGCTGCTGACTCTCCGCCATCTGACCATCTGTCCTACTCCGCCCTCCATAACCACCATGCATTTCTGCCTTGCTGACACTTGCAGTGCCTTTGGGTGCCCATCTGGCTCAGACCTGGGGATGTATGGGGCCCTGACTTCTGCTGCTCATCTGACCTCTGTTCCCTGGATGACCTATGCAGGCTCTGCTCACTGCTGCTTGGGACCTGGTGGGATGATCATCATGAGGTTTAAGGGGCCAGAAGGCCACCCAGCTATTGTAAGGAGTGTGACCACACCAAGCAGCACTGTGGGGTGGGTGAAAGCTTCTTTCCTAACCTTAACATTTACCCTATTATACTAAAATATCCATGTAAGTGTTTTCTCCTCTTGATGGAGAGTTCCTTGAAGGCAAGAACTGGCTTTATCTTTATATCCAGAGTGCCAAGAATACAGACGTTATTAGGAAATATTGGTTGAACCGAAGTGAGAGAGGGAAGAGAAAAGTACATTGAGGATGCTGTTTCGATATCAGCCTGTTGGGGCCACCCTGGAAGAAAGGAGGACAAAGGGGGCATTTGTGGTTGTCAGTGCATCCGTTCCAGGGGGGTTATGTGTGTGTGTGTGTGGGGGGTGTGACTCCTGGCCGTGGCAGGACCCTCCGCTTCCTTGGCTTTGCCACCAAGCTTCCTGGGTCTTGTTGAGTACTTCAGCAGCTCCTACCCAGCCCCTACCCAGCCCCTGCCTGGTATCTATTCTTCCAGCTACAAGTTTATTTTGTACCCACAAGAAATGCAAGTGGGACCAGGAGAGGAGTAAATATTGGAGGAAGGGGGAGAACTGTAGACCATGTGCTCCCGGTACCCCGGTGCACGAGAGCTCTCCAACAGGAGGAAAGAGACCATGGCGTTGTCATTGCTCCTCTTTCTTTCTCTTCCTTTTTAAAAAAATTATAAAAGTAATGTGCATTCATGGAGAAAAAGACAATGGTTATAAAAGTCTTCTGCTCGCCCCCAGTTCCAAACCATAACACCAACCACTATTAACGACTCTTTGAGAAGCCTCCTGGAAACGTTCCATCATACAAAACTACATATTATACAAAAGTGTAATATACAAAAAGATTTCTTGTAGCCTAAGCATGTCCTCTGATAGCAGTTCACACTTGGGTATAAAGGCTTGTCTCATATATATATATATATATATATTTCATATATATATATATATGAAGTTTCCAAAGTGCCTATCTATATCTATATATCTATATCTGTATCTAATCTCACAAATACAAAACACGAGTGTGTATGCACACATGCAGATAGACAGACAGACAGATAGGCACCAGGACTTCAATAAGGGATGGAAGTGGAGGCGGACCTGAAGAGGTCGTCGATGCAGCAGGCTGGGGCTTTTCAAGGGAAGAAATGAGGGACTGCAAGAGTCTAAGTGGAGGGTGGGGGTGTCTTCAAATAGTAACATATTTGCATGGGAATTTTTCTCTTTTTTTTTGGTGTTACAATTTTTTTTCTTCTTTTTTCAGTTTTGGAGGTGAAGAAAATCCAACATCTGGTTGGCTTCCGTTTCCTTACCTGAAAAATGGGATAATAATGTACATTCCTCACAGATTTATTGTGAGGATAAAATAGGGGTATATGTTTAAAGTGTTTAGTTTTGTGCCTAGCCGCACACACGAAGCCTTACCTCATGTGCGATTATTAGTGGTGCGGGTGATGTTACACGTGGTGGTGGTAATGGTGGTTGTAGTTCCTGCTGTTGTCTCAGCAGCCAGCACCACGCCTGGAGCCCTGTTGACCCTCTGTCCATCGGCAGCCAGCACACAGAAAGAACTTCGTGATGACATCCGTGATGACGTCCCTCTTTTCATTACTGAATTCGTTGCCCTGTTCCCTTCTTCTTCTTCTTTTTTTTTTTTTTTCCCCCTTGACTGCCTCTAACTTCTTATTTATGTTGTGTGCCCTTGAAGCAAACTCTCTGAGACCTGGTGAATACAAATCCTCAGAGGTGTGTAGGGATGTTTTCTGTGGCAAAAGGTCACTGCCAGTTTTCTCCTGTCCTCTCTCTCACCTGGCCCCAGGCTGTTGGAAATGATTTGGTGGGAACATCTATACACTTGCTGCACTTTACACATATTACCCAAAAAAGCCAATTAGGACTGCTTACTTAAGAAAATACTTAAGAATCTGTAGGGCTTCTCTTATTCATTGTGTACGTTCTGATAGCATTGACCCTGAAGCTGCACTTAAGACATCTTGGCCTAGTAAATGTGTCCTTCTGAGATGCTCTGCAGTGTTTCTACTTGTATTTAGGAAAGCTGGCTTAAAACTCTTGGGTTTAATATTCTGTATCCCAAATGCTCTTAGTTGTCAGTAAAACTAAGCCTGCCCACGCACTCTTCTATTCTTGATTTATAAATAGGTTCAGCTGCCTAACAATTAAACGTACTATATTTTGCACATGCATATTCCTTAAGGAGACATTTGGAGGGTAGATGGCTTTTACTCTTGCGATGCTATCTGGAAACCATCTTCCTAACTTTTTTCCCCAAGTGGGCGTATAGTCGGCTGTTGAACAACATGGGGGTTAGGGGACCTGACCCTTGTGCAGCCAAAAATCCACCAATAACTTCTGATTCCCCCAGAATTCACCAACAGACTGCTGTTGACTGGAAGTAACATAAACAAACCATGAACACATATTTTATATGCTATATGTATTATATACTGTATTCTCACAATAAAGGAAACTAGAGAAAATGTGAACTAGATCTTAAGGAAGAGTAAATACATTTACAGTATTGTAATTCTCAAAAGACAAAACAAAATAACCCTGTTTATAAATAGACCTTCACAGTTCAAACCAATGCCGTTCAAGGACCAACTGTCTTTTGAAGGGTTGGCAATGAGACTTTGGGTCTGCAAAGCCCAAGACACAGTCTCTGACATGCACGGAAAAATCTAATATCAAATTTCCAGCAGATCTTCATAGGGACAGGCCCAGGACCTGCTCCTACGTGTCAGAGATCTGCACTGCAGGCTTAGTATTATACATGGCCACACATGCTTGTGGCTGCGAGAAATCCCAGTGACGACCGTAGGACGCTAGAGAAAAGAAGAGTGGGGTCATAGAAGGAGATGAAAATGTAGTCACAGGTAGAATAAGTTCTTGGATAAGGTGCATGAAAGGAGCAGGGCTTCGTGTGTACCAAGGCCCATGAGAGGTCTGCCTGCCAACCTCCAGGGGGAACTGGTTCTAGGTTAATCCACCAGAATTTCCCTTCTGGGCAGAACTGGGGCTTGAAAATAATACGGAGCAATATATAGCACTTTCAGGTATGGAGTTTTATTTATTTTTCCATAACACTGCAATAAGGTTGGTGGATTGAAGATCATCCCCTCTTTTACAGAGAAAACTGAAGCAGAGAGAATGAAGACAGTTGTCACTTATTTGGGGCGCTCAGGCTGGGTCTCTGAACCCTGACCTCATTCTGCTCTCTTGTATCCAGGGTTGCTTTACCTGATACCAGGGTGCAGGGGAATGAGCTCTCACATTACAGCCCTCAAGACACCTAGTTCTAGTCTAGACCCTGCAGCTGACTGGGTGGGACCTGGCCCCATCTCCTAAGTCCCCAGCCTGTTTTCTTGTGCGAACGTGAGGGCTGAGTCTGGAGGTCTCTAAAGCACAGCCCGGAGGCTCCCTGACTGTGTGGAATGGCCCATTCCTAGGGCCAAGGACTGACCGAGCACACTGAGTATGGTGCGCACAAGGGCGCTGACTGCCTTAGATGGCAGTGAAGGCTGGGAGCACAGAATGAAAGAAAAGGAAGCACCCGCGGGTGATATATTGGCCCCACAGGCCGAAATGCCCTATGTCTCCTACTTTGCAAGTAGTGATGTGTTGGAATTCAGGCGGCAATTTGGTAAATTTCCCATTTGAATTAAAAACAAAGAGAAAAAGAGCCTAGGTCTGGCCCTTTTTCGTAGCCAGGGGCCGAGTCCCAGGCCGAGGAATCCGGTCGGACCAGTGGGGGGCTCCACCGAACGCAGGCTCCGCTTGTCCCGGGGTGGCCTCGCGGCCCAAAGCCTCTCGGAAGGGTGGGTCACGGTGGGCGCTTAAGTACTGTCGAAGCCATGTTGCGGGGGTCCACCTCCGTCCTCCCCGCCCCAAGTCCGCCCGCCGCCCTGGCCTCGGGGGCCCCCGACCCCCATTCCCAGTCTCTCTCTCCCTCGAAGCTTCACCGATCCGCAGGCGGGGGCGCGGGTGATGAGAATTCCTAGAAGCCTTAGGCGGCTACCCAAGATTTTAAGTTAGGATCCTCCAACGACCCTCCAGGTTCATGCTCACACCCCGCCTCGGGGGCACAGAAGGACCCGGGGGACGTGGGCAGGGAGAATCCCCCACTCACCATCCCCGTCTACCCTGGAGCCCGTTTCCATCCCAGTCCTGCCGGTCTGGGCTGAGCCGGAGGGGACGGGGGACGTGGCCGGCGGCTGGGCAGGAGGAGGAGGAGCAGCTGGAGGTGGCGGGGGCAGGTAGCGGCTGCCCGGGAGAGGAGGGGGCTGGGCCCCTGCGGGAGGCGCAGTCCGGCTGCTTCGCCACCTCGGGGGCAGCCGCTCGACCTCCGCGGGCTTCGCCGGGAGTGGGGACGGTGAGTCAGATCTCGGGCACCCGCGGGTCGGGTCGGGCGGGGGTGCTGGTGGAGGTGGTGGCGAGTCAGGAAATGACATCAGAGGCCTGTGCCTGGGGAGGGGAGGTCTCAGCCCAGCCGGGGCGGCGGGGGCGGCGGGACGGGGGCGGGAGGACCTTGGCAGAGCCTCGGGCCCGGGGTCCGGAGCAGGGCCCCTTCCTGGGGGAGTTTCCTGCCGGGTCCGCCCTCCCCGCCTCTCCCCGCCTCTCCCCGCCCCCCTCTCCGGGCCGCTCCTTGTATGGTCTGAGCGCCGCTCTCTTCCCGCCCCCTCCCTCCCTCCTTCTTCCCTGCGTCCCTCCCCGCCCAGGCTGGAGGCTGCTCGGGACCCGGACGCAGAGTCCTGGGACCCGGCTGCGAGGCGGCCACCCGAGACGCGGCGCGCACGCTCCGGCCCGCGGTGAGGAGTGGGGAACCGCTCGGCGGCTGCGCACGGGGAGGGGCGGGGGCGCGGGCGCCGCGGGGAGCCGGGCCGGCCGGGGGTCCTCGGGCCGGCCGCGCGCCGCGTAACCTGGCCACCTCCCCCCCCAGCAGCCCGGCTTGGCCATGGCGGCCCCCCGCCCGCCTCCCGCGATCTCCGTCTCGGTCTCGGCTCCGGCTTTTTACGCCCCACAGAAGAAGTTCGGCCCGGTGGTGGCCCCAAAGCCCAAAGTAAATCCTTTCCGGCCCGGAGACAGCGAGCCCCCCTCGGCCGCCGGGGTCCAGCGCGCGCAGATGGGCCGGGTGGGCGAGATCCCCCCGCCGCCCCCTGAAGGTATGCGGCTGGGCTTGGGGCTGAACCCCGGCGGGTATGCGCCGGGCCGGGGGCAGGGGTTTCGGGAGTTTGGGGGTCTGATTGCACGAAGGGGGCTGGGCGCAGCTAGCCTGTCCCGAGCAGATGTTCTTACCTCATCGTGGAGCTCATGGCTGGGAGCCAGGGCTCCTGGGACCGTTCCAAGTCCCCCGCCTGGGGGTGGGAGGCGGGAATGTGGGGCACGAATCTTCCCCTCTGGGTCCGTTTTCCCCAGTGTAACGGGAGCTGCATCACTCCACTGTCGAGTCCCCCGCCTTTACTGACCCAGCGCTCCCAGGGCGCCCTGCCTCCTCTTTGCCTTCCCGCAAGCTCCGGGGCCCCGGGAGAGTTCTCGGGTTAGGGGTGAGAGCTGTAGAAGGAGAGTAGCTTGGGGAAGGGGTGGAGGGGTCGCCTGCAGACTGTCTTCTCACCAGACTGTCCTCTCTCGCTTTCCTACCTCAGACTTTCCCCTACCACCGCCTCCTGTCCTTGGTGATGGCGACGACTCGGAGGGTGCTCTAGGAGGTGCCTTTCCACCTCCCCCTCCGCCTGTGGAGGAACCGTTTCCCTCTGAGGCTCTGGAGGAGGAGATCTTCCCTTCCCCTCCGCCTCCATTGGAGGAAGAGGGAGGGCCTGAGGCTGCCGTACCTCCCCCACCACAGGTATGGGGGCTTGGGAGGGTCGGCCACAGTGGGACACCCGCTGGGGAGGAGAGGCAAGTCCTTACCTCTGACCTCTGCACCTCTGGCCTGATGGGGGTTGAGGTGGGAGTGGAGACCTGGGATCCCTGCTCTGACCCCTGACCCTCTAGCCCAGGGAGAAGGTGAGCAGTATTGATTTGGAGATCGACTCTCTGTCCTCGCTGCTGGATGACATGACCAGGAATGATCCCTTCAAAGCCCGGGTAAGAGATGGGAGAGTAGGAAAGGCCGGGCAGGGAGGAAAGGCACCCGCCCCTCTAACTGAGCTGCTTTTCCCTTCCTTCCCGTTCCTTGCAGGTGTCCTCTGGATATGTACCCCCACCAGTTGCCACTCCATTCGTTCCCAAGTCCAGTACTAAGCCTGCAGCTGGGGGCACAGCACCCCTGCCTCCTTGGAAGTCCCCTTCTAGCTCCCAGCCTCTGCCCCAGGCCCAGGCTCAGGCTAAGCCTCCCAGTCAGACCCAGTTCCATGTGCAGCCCCAAGCCAAGCCTCAGGTCCAGTTCCATGTGCAGCCCCAGCCCCAGGCTCATCCCCAGCCTGTGCCTTCGGCTAACACCCAGCCTCGAGGACCCCCAGCCCCATCTCCAGCCCCTAAGTTTTCCCCAGTCCCTCCCAAGTTTACTCCTGTGGCTTCCAAGTTCAGCCCTGGAGCCCCAGGTGGACCCGGGTCACAGCCCAGTCAGAAGTTGGGGTCCGCTGAACCTCCCTCTTCCAGTAGCACAGGCTCCCCTCAGCCCCCCAGCTTCACCTATGCTCAGCAGAAGGAAAAGCCCCGAGTGCAGGAGAAACAGCATCCGGTGCCCCCACCGGCTCAAAACCAAAATCAGGTGAGGAAGGGTAGGAGGACCAGGCTGAGACCAGGGAGCTGGGGAGGGGGCTAAGTCAGGAGCCAGAGAATGAGGGCAGAGGTGGCTTCAGAGAGGGAGGTGGACATGGAAACAGTGGGCTAGGACTTTTGAGCCTCTGAACTTGGCCTGGTGGGTCAGTGGTAAGAGAAAGTTCTCCGGAGGTTCTGGGTCTGGGTGGGGTCATAAGATCGACTTTTCCTTGCACCCTGCCCTCTAGAATGTTAAATGGAGGGATGAGATCATCACTGGTCCAATCTTGCTTCTTTCCTCTTCTTGGATTCTTGAGTTAATCTCTCTGCGGCTCTGAACCACTCTCAGTGCCCTGGGGCTCATCTGATGATAAGAGTCACAGTGTCAGTAAACACTGGCTGAGCCAGCGTCCGCTGAGTGCCAGGCACTGTGCTCTGTGCTCTGGAGGGAAGAGATCTCTCGAAGAGGTGAATTCTGAGTGAGTCAGATGGGCCTGGGATAGAATTCCTGGCTCACAAGACCCTAGGCAAGTTGGGTGAACTTTGGCCTTCAGTTTCCCCACCGTAACCCTACACAGTGGTTCTGAAGATTAAGTGAGCTAACTCATAGAAAGGCCTGGGATCTCTATCTAGCTCTTGAATGCTAACCATAGGAAAGTGATCATTCCTGTTTGACCATTTTTACCTTCTGGTGCAGGGGTCAAGATCTGAGTTGAGGGGAACCTGCCGGTCACATAGTCCTACGAACTGTCATGTTAGTCGATGCCACCAATGTGTTAGTGCGCAGGCACAGTTGAAGGGATGCAAGTGCCTGTGAGTTTTACAGAATCTGCTGTTACAGGAGCTCCAGACAGGCACCAACATGGGAGGCTGCAGGTTAGGAAAGGTGTGACAGCCCTAGTGTACCTTGAAGGGTTGGTGGGACTTGAGGTACCCGAGAGGAGAGGGAAGGGCATTTGAGTGGGAACGGCATGAGCAAGACTCAAGGGCTGCCGGGGTGTTTGGAGAAGAGAAAGTAGTTCCTGTGGCAGTAATGCAGAGCTGGACTCACAGAGATAGGTAGGTGGGGGTTTGAGGGAGGAGGAAGTAAGACAACACACCAAGGGAGCCCGTGAGTCCTGGAGAGTCGGTACTGGGTTTTGAGGAGTCATGTGGCCGGGTTGGAGGGTTGGTGACAGCTGTGCTTTTGGAAGCTTTGGGGGAAATTTTTCCAGCACAAGCATGGGCTAGAGGTAGGAGGTCAGTGATGCATGGGAGTTCACTCCTGGGCCACCGTGGTAGTGTTGGTTGCAGTGAAAAATAAAGCCCAGATACGAGAACTGTTAAAAAGGAAGAGCCTCCAGGCTTGGTAACCGATAAGCCGTGGAAGAGGAGGGGTGTGTTGGGGAATGATGGTATTGCTGACAAAATAGAGAAGTCCAGAAGGGGAAATGGTTTGGACGGGAAGAGGAGGGGCCCAGCTGTCAGCATGTTGAGCAACAGGTTCCAGGAGGACTTGGTCTCAGCTGGAACTGTCATCTAGTTAGAAATGGAGGACTGGGTTTCAGGAGAGGGCCTTGAACTCTTGAGGAGCGTGTGATGATACCAGAGGAGCAGGGGCTGCTGAGGGGCCCAGGGGATGCTGAGAGGAGGAGCTGAGGGTCTAGCAGTTGGGTGATGCTCAGGCTGAGCAGGTTGGGGGGGGAAGACGGGCAGCAGGAGGAAGAGGGTCACAAGTCAGGGTGGGGTCTCAAGACAGTGTGACGAGGGAGAGGTTCCTCAGCGGGGGTTTGAGGTGGACGAGGACTAAGGTCAGAGATTTGGCCATTCTGAAGTCCTAGATGACTTTGTTGTTGCCCTTTGGGGCCCTGTGTTGGGGACAGAGTGAAAAGAGGGGCGTCAGTAGGTGGTGAGAAATGGAGCTGCCAGAGTAGCCTGCCCCCAGGTTGGCAGGGAGGTGAAGCAGCAGGGAAGAGAGTGCCCATGTATGTGAGAACCGGGAGGAAGAAGCTGTTGGAGGAGGGGTTCATGATGCTTGCAAGCGGGGGCTGCTGCTCTCATGGCCTCCTGGAGGGGAACATGGTGATGCCGCCGCCCCAGGCATTCCCAGAGAGCAAGGGCAGTATGGCCACCGTGTTTTCTGGTAGGGGAGGAACGAGCAGGGAGCTGGAGCTGGCTGGCTTCCATCTTCTCAGTCATGTAGGAGGTGAGGTCATCGGTGAGCGAGGGGGCAATGCAGTCGGGGGCTCTAGGAGATGGAAAGGTTTGGAACAGCTGCTGTGGGGAAGGCAGGAGCTGGGAATCTGCAGGAGCCGAGTACCAGACAGCCCCCCTGGGGCTGAGGCTGGAGGGCACAGAGGGCGCTGCAGTGTTTCGTGAACTCACTCTGCGGTGTTCAGGATCTCTCCACCTACTTTCTGCAGCTGGGAGGCAGAAGCAGGAAGCGGGCAGTGCATGAGCCAGGGTTGAGATGGGGCCGGCTAAGCCAGCCATGGTGGCTGAGGGAGGCATGAGTAGCTGTGAGGGCCTTGTTGAAATAGCTGGTTCAGGGACCAGACCTGGGGGAGGCAAGCTAGGAGGTTTTGATGCACAAGATACGTGGGGACGGTCAGGAAGCAGAGGAACCTTTTCTGAATTGGTGCATTCAGTAGGTACGGAGGGGAAAGGAGAAAGGAAGGTGATTGTTGGGAGGTCAAGACCAGGGTCTTGGAGGAAGATTGACCTGAGACGGGTGAACCTCGGGTCCGAAGTGTTCCCGGCGGAAGGTGCCCGAGACGGAAGGACATTTGGAGCTGTTCTAGTGGAAGAGCTAGGGGTCTGACCATGGATGTTGAGGCTGGGACATTGGTGCTGGCAGGCAGAGAGGGAAAACTGTGGCTGGGTACCCACGGGGAGCTGATGCGTATGAAGAGCTCATACTTAAAAGAATGGGATGGACACCTCAGGGGACCCCAGAGAGCAAGGGCTGGCTGAGTGCCCTTCCTCTGTCCCCAAGATGCTAGGAAGGGAAGACTGGGAGAAGAGACAGAGAGGCTTACATTGGAGAAGGGGCTCCGCGGGGCCACAGTCGCGGAAGGGCAGGAGGTGGTCAGAGTCTGTGGGGGAAGGGCCTAGGAGCTGGAGCCTCCGAGAAGCCCTGCTTCCCCAGGCCGTGGCAGCTCTAGATGCAGGCGGGTGTGAGTATGGGGGAATCAGGGCTGAGAGGGGGCTGAGAGGCTTTGAGGTTGCAGGCGTTACAGAAATGAAGGCACTGGCAGGTAGAACATTTGGTGGTTGCAGCCTCAGTCCTGGCTGGGCTTATCCAGTACAGAGAAAACCAACCTAGTGTTTCTGTTGGAGTGTCATAGAAATGCTGGTGCAGGCCACAAAGCCCCTGGCACGGCTCAGGGTGACTGGCGGTGCCCCCCTAACCTTACCGGCACCCCCATCCCCGTCTCCAACTCTCTCAGGATGCCATTAAGAGAAGGGTAGGCAGGTCTGGCGAATGGTCCTCTGAGGCCTGCGGGGAAGGGAGTGGGGTCGGGTACTCCTGGACCCCTGCTTGGGGAGCTGGGGGCTGGGCTCCAAAAGATGGCCCTGGGGGTTTAACGTGTGATTCCCGCCTGTGTTGCATCCTCACGCTGACAGGGGCTGCTCGGCAGCAGGCGGGCCGGGTAGGTGTGTGTGCACCGGGGTGCACATGCCATCACGTGCCAACCTCTCCTGTGGGGGGCCATGTCTGCGCATGCTCCGTGGACTTGACGCGTGGCCTGGTGTGTCGGGTGCTTCAGTAACCTCAGCTGCTGTGTGTGTGTGGCCTTTGTCTGCTCAGTTGTTCTGGCCTGTCCGTCACTGCCCAGGGGGGGTTTGGGCAAAGTGGGCGGAAGCGGCATCCCCTTCCCCTGTGGTGCTGGGGGTCAGGGAGGGAGGAGGAGCAGCTTTCTGAGTCCAACCTGAGTGTCTGGGAGATGGGCGGGGAGTTAGTCGGTCTTGGAAGAAAGCGAGTAAGCTGGCTGGGTGAAGTTCTTAGAGAGGGCGGCCCTCGGGAGAGTATGAAGAGAGTGTTGGCGTTTCAGGGACGCTCCCCTGGGGCCCCAGGACCTCTGACTTTGAAGGAGGTGGAGGAGCTGGAGCAGCTGACCCAGCAGCTGATGCATGACATGGAGCACCCTCAGAGGCAGAACGTGGCTGTCAACGGTGAGCTCCCTGGCGAGCCGTTGGGACCTCGCCCCTGGCCTTGCAGTGCTGCCCAGCACCTTGGCTCTGCTCCCTGTCGGGGTGGCCGGACCCTTGCATGCTTCTTTCTCCCCTTTACTTCTGTCCTCTCCGGCCTTCCCAGAGTCCTGTGGCCGGTGTCGTCAGCCGCTGGCACGCACCCAGCCCGCGGTCCGGGCTCTGGGGCAGCTGTTCCACGTCCCCTGCTTCACCTGCCACCAGTGTGAGCAGCAGCTGCAAGGACAGCAGTTCTACAGCCTGGAGGGGGCGCCCTACTGCGAGGGCTGCTACACCGTGAGTCCCTGTTGGGGCTGAGAGGTGCTGCCTGGAGCCTCCGCCAGCGCGTGGGGGGCAGTGCGGGGCAGATGCGCCTTCCCGGCTGGTTTTTGGGTGCCAGTTCCCTGCCAATGCCCTACTGTTGCCTCCTTAGGACACTCTGGAGAAGTGCAACACGTGTGGGCAGCCCATCACGGACCGCATGCTGAGGGCCACGGGCAAAGCCTACCACCCGCAGTGCTTCACCTGTGTGGTCTGTGCCTGCCCCCTGGAAGGCACCTCCTTCATCGTGGACCAGGCCAACCGGCCCCACTGTGTACCTGACTACCACAAGTGAGGACCCACCTCTTGTCTCCTGGGCTCTTCTCTGAGGTTGTCTGAGAGTTAGGCTGCCCTCCCACAAGTCCAAGACCACTTCAAACTTCTGGCCTCACTTTCTGGTCCCACATTCTGTCCAACAGCAGGAGCCCCATTTGTCTGGATGTAGCTGTCCAGCAGTCTCAGAACTTGGTAGCAAGTCCCACTCCTGGTAGCGCCCCCCCCCCCCCCCCCCGCCGCCATTGGTTCACTGAGGCTTCTTTTGGGTGTGGTCTTAGGTTCAACCTTGTGTGCTGGAATGACTTCATTTCACACACAAGCTGGGCTCTGAAAGTTCTTTTGGAGATCAGCTTTTTGGAGTTCTGGTGTTCTCCTAGAAACAGTGTTTACAAGGTGGCTACTTCCTAGGTCCTCAGCAGGATCCCACAGTGCATCTCGAGGTCGGTGCGGGAACATTGCACAGTCTCATTCCCACCTCTGCCAGTGTTTGAGGTGTACGTTTTCAGAATTCCACCTGACGTGTCCAGAACTTCACATCCCTCCCTCCACCCACCCCACCAGTGGAGCGGAGATAGCTGCATGGCAGGGGAGGCTAGGGTCCCGGGTCCAGGCATGGGGGGCTGGAGAAGGGCGCCTTTGGCTGTGGTCTGTACCACCAGGTAAAGGCCTCATGGCAGAGGTCCCTGGAGTGGATGGGCCTTTGGGAGGATGGGGGAAAGGCAGGAAATTCCCCTTGATAAGGGCCCACGAAGGTGGCTTGTCTTAGGACTACCCTGTTGAGCTTCCTCTGCCTAGGGATGTGAAGCAAGTTGGCCAAGATGTCTGCCTGCCCCATTGCCATGCAACCAGCATGTCATCTCCTTCCTGCACTTCGATGGATAACCCTGGGTACCCTGTGCCCCCATTCTGACTCCTGCCCCACTTTTGGGCCCCTCCAGGCAGTACGCCCCTAGGTGCTCTGTCTGCGAGGGACCCATCATGCCTGAGCCTGGCCGCGAGGAGACCGTGCGAGTGGTGGCTCTGGATAAGAACTTCCACATGAAGTGCTACAAGTGTGAGGTTGGCTGTGCCTCTGGACCCCCGGGCTGGGTGGTGGTGGGGGCGATGCCCGAGCCTGCCCCATCCAGTGCTTCTGTCCCTGTGCAAGGTGAGGGGGAGGGCTGTGGGGTCCCTGAGTTTGGATAAACCAAGAAAGAACGTGATCAGTGGGAGGTAAGGGGCTTGTGCTTTGCTATAGTGGAAGGGAAGGGGCAGGGGGATGTGCTGGGTGAAGTTAAAGGAGGCAGAGAAGGGAGCTGAGGCATGTGGGAGAGGTGAGGTCCATGTCTTTTATTGGGTGGGTGCTTTGGAAATGGCTCTACCCACAATGCCTGCCTTCGGTGGGAGGAGTCTAGGCGAAACGAGTGGCAATAGTGGTGAGGCTAGGAGTGGGGGTGCGTGTGGTTGGGGACATAGGAAGTGACCTGGATATCAGCCAAGCCCTGAGGCATTTGGTCTTCCTACTTTAAAGATGGAGGTGTGGGGGGACACAGGGGCCTTCCACCAGCAGACTCTTCTTCCTGTCTCCCAGGACTGTGGGAAAGCGCTGTCCATTGAGGCAGATGACAATGGCTGCTTCCCCCTGGATGGCCATGTGCTCTGCCGGAAGTGCCACACTGCCAGAGCCCAGACCTGAGCAGGGGATGGACGAGTCTCTTCCCCATCAGCGTACCACCCACACTGAGACCACCCTGCCCCCCCTTCAGTTATTTTTTTGATGTCCAGCCCCTCCTTCCACGCGCCAATCCCCACCCCAGGATCCCAAGCACCCTGTCCGGGGGTCCCAGCACGGCCTAGGGCTGCAGAGTTCCAGCTCCGGGTTTCCCCCCCCCCCCCCCCACCCCGCAGGGACCACGCACCATCCTCCGGTGTACCCCACCTGTGGGGGCACCAGGTTGAGCGCTGCTGCTTTCACTGCTGCACCCATGCCCTTGGCTGGCGCCTGAGCAGCTGCGTCCTCTGCTTGCTGAGGCCAGGAGATGCCCGGACTCCAGGAGGCTGGACTGGGCCGGGCAGACGGGCCTGGACATTCCCTCCCATCCCCATGCTGCCAGGTTGTGGCTACAGCTACAAATAAAAAACCCTGTTTTCCAGAATTCTTAGGAGTCAACTCTTCTGTGCCTACAGCCCTCATGGGTGGGTTGGAGGAAATAACAAGGATAAAGCAGCCAGGGGTAAAGGAGAAAACTGTTTATTTACAAAAATATATATGTATATGTGTATATATTAAACCCTTCCCCAGGTCCCTCCCCCAATTACCTTTTTATTTCTACCCCCACCTCCCTTTTTAACACAAAGGCCCCCAGGCCCAGAGGGGAGTTCCTCAGGGAAGGGTGGGCAGGAGCAGCACCAAAGGCCTACATCTCGTAGGTTGAGGGGAGGACTGGGGGGAGTGACCACGGCCCTCATCTCTGCGGGTGAGGGAGGGGCTCAGTCCTTGAAACCCTGAATACTGCAGAGAATGCGCTTCTGGTGTCCTGGCAGCGTGATCCCCATCTGTGCCAGGTCCCTGTGGGTGACGAAAGGGGAGTGTGAGTGTGGGCTTCCCTCCCAGCAGCCCTCCCAGCCCAGGCCCGCGGGGTCCTCACTCAGCCGTCAGCTCCAGCACACACTCCATGGTGTCCAGCCCCGCTGAGCGGAAGTGCAGGATGTAGCGTTTCATGCGAATGGACTCCAACCACTCCGGGACACTTCGATAGGGGATCCCGTCCGAGCCGCTCAAGCTGGGCAGGCGAAGCGTCACCCTGTGGGATGCAGGGTACCTCAGTCCCATGGGAGAGGCAGGCGCTGTCCTCGGCCACCCCCCTCCAGCTTCCCTGACATCCGGACTCAGCCCGTGAGCATCTGCAGCCAGCATTCAAGTTGGGTGTCTGAACACAGAGATTATCTGGACTTTGTGGATTAGCCTGGCCATTGTCTGTGAACTCATTTCCTGGCCCGATTCCTGGTCTGCTCAGGTCAATAGGCAGGCTGACAGTCCTGCTGCACTGACGGGCCCAGGGGAAGTGGCCGCCCTGGGAGGCCTGCACACCAGCAGACCGCTAGCCCACCTCCTGTCAGAGGGACTGGTGCTGCCTGATCAGGGGCTGATGCGCAAGGGTCAACCATCCCAGCCGAGGGGACGCAGAAGGCAGAAGAGCAGAGGCCTGGGAAGCCGGACAGGCTCCTGCCATTGTCAGAGTGGCCCCCATCAATGCCAGGAGCAGCCACTGCTCGCCCCCTCCAAGCCTGGCTGTTATTCTTGCCCTCCGACACCCACAAGACAATGAGTGTTCCTGTGCTAAAGCCAACCAGAGCCAAAACCATTAGCAAAGTAAATCTGCTGGGGGAAAAATGTTCAGCATTCCAGAAAGATTAGCACATGCACTCTCCAGTATAGGAGGGAGTTGTGCTCCAAAAGATAGCTTCAAAAGTTGGAACTTGGAGCACATTTTCTCCCAGAAACAAGGTTATATATGGTGGTTTGATACAGAGGCTGGCATGCCAGGGCTGGTTTACTTGGTTAAGCATTTGGAGTCCAGCCTTGCCCATCCCCCACACCTTACTCCTGCCACCAGTTCATTCGTCACATTCTGGCAATCTTTTTGGTCAAACACAATTCTGATCCTGCCCCTCCCATTTAAAAACTGGTCAACAGTTCTCCATGCTCAGGGGGAAGCGCAAACTTCTTGGCAGAGCTGGTCTTCCTGGCACTGACCGGGTCATCTCTCCAGCTTCATCTCTGGCCACGGGCCCCAAACAACGCTGCAATCTTTGTAATCAGCCTGTCCTTCGCTCCCCAACCCGTGCTGGCCATGTGTCCTGGGAGACCCCACAAGGCCACGCGACATGCATCCCACCGGTACTTGCTGGTCTCTGTCTTCCCCACCCGGGACCAAGCTCCCTGGAGTCAGTATCAGGTGGTCAGCACTGCTTCTATGAGCTTTCCATCTCTGTGCACTTGCTTCCTCTCTTCCGCCAAGCTAGGGCCAGAAAGCTCTCCCATCAGGGTGGACTGTCCCCAAGGACGCTGACTACAGTCCTGCCTTGGGAGTATGCTGTGCTCTTCCCAGAAATCCACAGGCCCAGAACTCAGTGAATGTAGCTGAATGTCCACTTCCATTCTTGCAGACCTGCCAGCCTCTGAAAGCCCTTGCCCCCTCCAATGTGGGTACCTGGGATCAAAGTTGGCAATGGTCCGCAGGGAATGTGGGTTGGCAAGCAACTGCTCCAGGTGTGCCTTCAGCTGGTGGAAGGAGGGCCGGCGGGCACGGTCATAGGCCCAGCAGTTCTTCATGAGTTCATAGAGAGGGGCAGGGCAGTCCACGGGAGGTGGCAGCCGATACCCATCCTCAATGCTCTTCATTACCTGCAGTGGGGAAGGGGTGCAGGCTTGAGGGAGAAGCTCACCTTCCCTGGTGGCCCCTGAGAAATCTCTGTTCACACAAGATAGAGGCAACTGAGCCTCTGCCTGCCCCTGACAGTAGTAAAGAGAACAGGGAATAAGGCAAAGGGCACCGAGAACAAGAGTACAGAACAGCTGCGGGTCAGGAAGAAGGAAGAGGGGATCTGCAGGCAAGGGCCATGGGAGGATTTGGGGAGGAGATGAGAAGCGAGTTAGGGGTGACATGGGGGGGAGGAGTACTCCAGGCTTACCTCCTGATTGCTCATCTCTCCATAGGGCTTGTCTCCAAAGCTCAGCACCTCCCACATCACAATCCCAAAGCTCCACACATCGCTGGCGGTGGTGAAGGTGCGATGGGCGATGGCTTCAGGGGCTGTCCAACGGATGGGAATCTTTCCTCCCTAATGGGGCATGTAGGACAGAAAGGTGACATGTTTCAGGGCATGGTGGGGCCAGTGGGTGAGAAAATAACGGTCAAAGGGATGAGTAATTATTATGTCCACAAAAGCATGTGTCCTTACTCGTGCACGTGACTATATATATATATATGGCACATAATTGCACACATGTGTGTGTGCATGTGTGCACGTGCGTGATGAGTACAGGGCTCTAACCTGGGTTTCGTATGTGCCATCCAAATTGTCCAGGAGGCGGGTCAAGCCAAAGTCAGACACCTTGCAGCACAGGTTCTGACTAACTAGGATGTTCCTGGCGGCGAGGTCCCGGTGGACGTAACTGTGGTCACTGAGGTAGTTCATGCCAGATGCGATGCCTTGCAGCATGGCCACCAGCTGCCCAGGGACCAGCTGGTCCTCCCGCTCCTGCAGCACAGTGAGTGGGCAGGTTAGGGAATGGGCAGGGTCTCCTCTTCCCAAACCAGGAGCCAACCCCAGGGATCCATGGTGCACTCCCCTGCCCAGCTGGCTCTGCCCTCCTCACCCTCAGGAAGGCGTCCAGGGCTCCGTTCTCCATAAACTCTGTGATGATCATGATGGGCTTTTCTGAGACAGAAAGCACACGTCAGCACGGCAGCCTCTGCCCCATCTTTACCCAGAGCCAGACTTCCTGCCCTTGGCACAGTATCTTCCCATCACTCCCAGGGGGCTCATGCCCTCCTCTCCTGCCCCATGCTCCGAGAGGCCGCCGCTCGTACTCTTTGTGACAACGCCTTCCAGGTGCAAAATGTGTGGGTGGTTGAACTGGCCCATGATAGTCGCCTCTCGAAGGAAGTTCCACCACTGGCCGTCTGGAGAGGTGTCCTTCAAGGTCTTGATGGCCACAGGCTTGCAGTCCTGGCTGGGGATTCTCAGAGTCCCTCGATATACTTCCCCAAACTCTCCTGGATGGAAAGAAAATAGGCCGTGGCCCGATGACCTGTCAGACTCCCCTGAGGGGACAGGGAGCCATATCATCCAGTCCCCAGATTCCTGTCTTCTCTGATCAAAGAAGTGGCTTGCCCTTGTTCTGCCACGGGGTTGGGCTGCCCTTCTTGGGAAGAGGACAGGAGTCTGGAAGAGGAGTGTAGCTCTATGACCTGTCTAGAACTGTCTCCCACATGAGCATAGCTCTTGGCTAACAGGAGCTGCTCGGCAAATGCCCGGTGAAGGCGGTCATGCGGTAGCTCTGGGCTGTGTTTACAACAAAGGGCAGGCGGGGCCAGGGCCAGCGCACCAATGACCAGGGAAGCTGACCATTGCCTCCTCTCTTCTGCAAGATCCTCCGGTCACAGCTCAGCTGGCATGGCTGCACAGTTGGCAAGGACACTGCCAGGCTTTGTTCTCCTGCTCAGATTCATTTCCTCTGCTGACCCAAGGGATCAGGGCAGCCCAAGGACACTGGGCCTCTGGTGGGGTGGAAGGTGGAGATTCAGAGGGAGGCTCTGAATCTCTCCCATATTTGGGAACCATGTGAGAATATCCTGGGCCTGGGCACAGCGACCCCTCTGTTGACAAGGATGATGTGTGCAGGCTGTTCATCAGAAAGTCCACAACCACAGAAGCAGATTGTGTGGGGAGCAGGGGCGGCTCTCAGACACCTGATAAGGGGGTTACAACATGACCACAGTGATTCAAGGAGAACATCGCGTAGAAGAGGGAAGGAACTCATCTAGGAGCTCTTGGGCCAGCTGAAAGGCTGGCTGGCTAGGAGCTCTAGGCTGCCACGTAACAGGGGACCTGCCCGGCTCACCTTCCCCTATGACAGTGTCCACAATGAGCCAGCCTGGATCAAGCTCCTGGGTGAAGTCCAGGGCTCCCTGGGCCGGGTCCTCATATGCTTGGAGGTCCACGTAAGGCTTCAGCCACAGCTTGTCGTCTGTGGGGAGAACAGGGAGTGCTCGGCCACAGGAGCTCCAACTGCAAGGCTCAGGAGGGTTTTTTTGGGGGTTGGTGAGGAGAGGTGAGGCCAGAAGCACTTCCCAGCTTTCTCATTCTTCTGTTCCCTTAAGAGTCCCGTGGGACTTTCTCCCATGGAATAAAGTCTCTGTAGCAGTGGGGTCTTCCTCTGTCCATGTGCAAAGCACTGTGTCCCTGCCCCCAGGGGCCCAGAGCACTGGGCCAGAACCTGGGCCTGAAAGCGGTTCATGGCCTCCAGTGACCTAATCTTCCCATGGCTCACTGACCACACTTCAAATTCCTTGCCCTTCCTCCTCACCCCTGCTAGCCATACTCCTCTGATCACTCACACCTCATTCACATTCACAGACAAGGCTCACTCTCACTTCTTCACTTGGATGGATCACTGACTCCCCCTTTGGTGGGGCACTTAATGAGGTGATCACTAGGAAGGCCACATGCCTTAGAGGACTTTAGGAAGCCTGCCAGCAATCCCTTTCCCGCTGAGCCTCAGCCCACAGACCTGGCCAGCCAGGATTGGGGAGGCTGCCCAGGGCCCGGGTGCTGGAACAGTGGCACCAAGAGCTACCAGGTAATTGCACAGAGCCTCTGGGGGGCTATCAGAACAAAATTAATTAACCAAAGTTAATTAGGTAGCAAAACAGAAAAGCCCTAGAGACAACAGCCCCAACCTGCGCTCCCAGAGTTGGCCTACAAATGTGGGTTCTCTGGTTCCATCCCAGTGGTACTTCCCAATACCCTTCCCCACATATACACACACAGGTGCCCCCAGCTCACCTTGGTTCACTCACCTCGGTTCAAGTCGGTGACGCGATCACGTTGCCTCTGCCGGTGTCGCTGCTGGGTTTTCCTGTGGGGGTAAGGGCGCAGCTTCTTCAGAGTCTTGGCATGACTGCATGCACCCAAGGGCCTCTGGCTGGCTTTTTCCCACAAACGACAGGGGATGGGGGCATAGGATAGGGTGGGGGTATGCCAGAGCTTTCATACTAGGCGATGGGCAGGTTGCCGGGGCTGCCTTGGGGGCTCTGGCCAGGCTGAGGGAGCACTGAGGGTGGCTGGGGAGGGGCGGGGACAGCACCTGGAGCGGAAGAAGAGGATGCCCAGCAGCAGAGCAATAGCCAGCAGCAGCCCGAAGATGATGGCAACAATCTCTCCTCCGGTCAGGCCCCTGGAAACTGTGGCACGTGGGATGAGGAAATTTGGAGGGCTCAGAGTCCACCGGGATGATGGAGGCTGAAAGGGCACGCCCAGGGGCAGGGCCCTCAGTGGGCCTCAGGTGTGTGTCCCCTCCCCAAGGAGATGGGTGTTTTTTATGTGTGTGTGAAAGAGAGCCAGCACGTGGAGGCCTCACACTGGGACCACTCACTTGGGGAGGCCTACTGATGAGCACAAAACTGAGGGGTTAGCAGATCTGATAGGGAGCTGGCTGACAGCATCACATCAGAAGGTGTATCTGAGGAGATTATGAAGAGGCGGGGGCTTCGTGTGTCAATGTGTGGGGCTCTCCCTGCACCCTGGGCAGCTCCCGTGTGTCTGTGCACATGCATACAGGAAGAGGAAAGGTCACTGACTGGAGCTCGGTCTGAGAAGACTCAGTGGGATGACAGCTGTGTGTGTGTTTGGGGTAGAACACAGGAGAATCCACCCACCTGGAGGGCTTGTCCGAAACTCATGGTCAGGGGAGAAAGGACCAGGCCCTAGAGGGGTCAGCATTCGAACTCTGACAATGTACGTGGTGTCTGGCTGCAGTTCAGTCAGCAAGACCCTGGGTTCCAGAACCATCTGGTGCCGTTCTTCGTCCTGTTGATGAGAGCTAACCTTAACTGGGCTGTGCCAAGCCAGACCCGGTGAAGGGGATGGGCAGTCTTGGGATCACGTGGAGTGGGGTGGATGGGGGAATGGCCAGGGCAAGGGCTCTCTGTAGGCTTTTGTCCTGAGAAAGCCGCACAGTTCACTGTGGTCCGATTTCCCTCCATCCCATCACCCGGGCCAGGGATGCTGGGGTGTGCCCAGGCATGGACACTGGACACCATCTCTCAG
This sequence comes from Mustela nigripes, assembly GCF_022355385.1. Lineage (NCBI taxonomy): Eukaryota > Metazoa > Chordata > Mammalia > Carnivora > Mustelidae > Mustela > Mustela nigripes. Next base: position 11,139,538 of record NC_081560.1, on the reverse strand, counting down.
CCCTGCCCTCACCTGATTCAGCACATGTAGCTCATAGCTCAAGTTCCCCCCGGGGCTGCGGGGCCGGGACCCTGCCCAGGTCAGTTCCAGCTGCCGTGGTTCCTTCTTCACCAGCCTCAGGGACAGGCCTGACAGGGACTCTGTAAGTCGGGGGAGTCCCAGGGGTTTGGAAAGAAAGAGGAAGTAACTTTAATGGCCTTTTGATTGCTTCCTGCCCATCCATTTATCCCTGTGGCTCTAAGCCCTTCTGGTTTCTTCCAGTTCTGCCCCGGTTGCTCACCTGCAGGCCCCATGCTGATGCTCAGGGAGGCGCTGGCCTGTGTGGAGGGGCCCAGCCCCGACACTCCATTCTGGGCCTCAACATTAAAGGTGTAGTTGGCATAGGGCTCAAGGCCGTTGACACGCACAGCCGGTACTGTGAGCCCAGTGGCTCCCGGAGAAAAGCGCACATTTCCCCCACAGGGCTGGCAGGGTCCTCCGTCCACCGCTGCTCCCCGGCACTGAGAACACCACACACTGTACCTCACATCCTGGCGCCCCCCCATATCTGCTGGGGGTTCCCAACGCAGGGAGAGCTGAGTCCCCAAAACAGAGAAGCTCAGGTTTTGGGGAACTGAGGGGGGCCCTGTAAGGAGAAGAGGGGCTGTTAAGCTTTGCTCTCATCCAAGCTGCTGGCCCCTGCCTCCTTCCACCTCTGAAGGCCTTGCTGGGAGGTCTGACTCCAGAAATGAGGAATCACCTCATTTCTGCATTCTTCTAGGGAAAGTAAGGCGCAAGGGAGGAGCTTTAATGGTTCGTTGCTTTAAAGGATGCCCAGCATATGAAAGCTCTGGAAAATTCCAACCTTAGCTTTGGCTCAACAAAGGGCTGCACCCCCTTGCAGATAGCCAAGCCCTGCCTCCTTGGACTCACGTGTGCATGACACCTGGGGGCCCTCCCCAGGGGCTCGGAAATGGCCGCTCTCACAGGGACAGATGGTGGCCCCTTCAGACTCTGCTGTGCTGTGTCCTGGGCACTTGAGACAATGGGGTACATCTGTGTCCGCTCGGTAGGAGCCACTAGGGCAAGCTGGAGAGAGAATGCAGGAGAGCCATGGATGTCCAGTTTTTACGGGCAGTCTCCTCCCCATTCAACCCCTCTCCCCCAAGCCTTTGTACCAGAAACACCCTACATGTGTCTCCTTGGGGGACAGGCATCCTTCCCTTCCCCAAGCAGCCTCTGCGTGTCCTCACCCCCTCCTCAAGGCTCCTTACCCAGGCATCCTTCACCGTTGCCGTCTTCCTCATAGCCTGGCTCACAGTGGCACTGCCCCACGGGCACCAACCACTCACCGTCGGGGCTGCAATGCATGCGGGGTGCCCCTGAGGGGCCAGGGCTGGCCTGGGCATGGGGCAAGCAGGTCCCTCCCACTTCCACCAACCCGCCAGGGCCAGGGAGGGTGTCGGGGAACCGGGCCAAGCCGTGCACAGCCTCGGGACAGCGCTGGTAGAACACCCTCACAGACACCAGGGCCACACAGGCACCTGGGTTGTGGAAAGCGAGGTAAAGGCCTCGGCGGGTCAGGCGGCCCAAGGAGCAGCGCTCCACATTCAGTTTCACTGCACCAGACGCCAGGTCTCGGATGGTGAAGCTCTGGTCTGCCGCCACAGTGGTTACCTGGGAAGGAGCAGGGGTGAGGGGGTCTGGCGAAGTCATGCTTCAGTTCCATGGAACAGAAAACGATTATTTGTGTAATTCTTCATCGTTTACACGTCCATAAACCAAGGGCTTATTACCTGTGAGCTAGTGAGCTAAGTAAGCATCTTATGTGTGTTATGCTCTTTGGGTCCATACAATAAACCTACGAGGCAGGATGGATTACCAGCCCCACTTAACAGACAGAGAAATTAAGGCTAAGAGAGGTTCCAGACCTCGTCCACGATCACACAGTCACTACATGACGGGACTGGGATCCAGGCCGTGAGACGCCACAGCCCATATAATTTCCCTTACTCGAAGGTGTTCCCAACCTCTGTGCCAATGAGGTGATCAGTTATAGAGTGCATCATCATTAATTTATTACTAATAACAAACTTTACAACATCTTCCCTCTGGAAAAAAAAAAAACGCGAGCACTTCCTATGATACTATGCTCTGTAGACCTCCGCCTTCCAGTGCGCTTTCCTGAGCAGGAAAGAAACGGAATTGGAGAGCGAGCCTGCCGAGATCGGTCTCCCTACGCCACTCCAGGCGGACTCGCAGGGGCGTGTCGCACACCAGCGCCCTGCGTGCTGACGGCACAAGTCCGAATACCCCCTCCCGGCCTCCGCCAGGGAAGGCTGTTCGCTCAGCCGAGGCTGGCCTGGGCAAGCGGCGAGGCGGGCACCGGGAACCTGGGAGGGGGTAGGCTGAGGCCGAAGATGGGGCACGGCAGAAAAGGCACAGCGGCTCCTCCTTATCCGCACGCTGGCTTTTGGGGCGGCAGGTGTTCACCACGGGGCCGTCAGCCAGCGCCGAAACGGGTGATCCCCCTTCCGCAGCCTCACGCTGCGTCACGTCATCGCGTCATCACGCCGCAAGCCCAGCGTCACGCCGCAAGCCCAGCGTCACGCCGCAAGCCTAGCGTCACGCCGCAAGCCTAGCGTCACGCCGCAAGCCCAGCGTCAGGCCTCAACACCTCGCCGCTGGCCTCCCCTCATCTCCTCACAGGGGGCATCACCGGAAGGAAAAGGGTGAGAACGGAGCAATGGGGTATTTCGAGAGAGAGAGAGAGAGAGAGAGAGACAGAGATGGAGAGAGACCGACAGGGTAAGAGACTACAGTCCGAAGACCTTTGTCACCCTACGCTGCTCTAACTGTCGTCGTTCTTTACGAGTCACTGTTCGCCCTCTCCGGCCGTGCCTCGTGTGCGCGGGGACGGGCGCCCGGAAACAGCACTGCCCGCGGCTCGGGCATCCAGCGGGGGTTCTGGGACGTGCGCCCCCCCGGCTAACCGGGGGCTGCTCTACTCCCATCCACCCCTTCTGAGCTCTAGGCCCACATTCTCCTGATTTTTCATCTAGACCCTCTTTGTTTCTGCCACTTTGCCTTTTCCTTAGCGGAGCGGGGTCACAGGGAGGAGGGAGGCAGGAACCAGTGTTAGGACCGAACGCTGAGGGTTTAAAAAGCACCTTCTGGAACAAGGGCCGTCGGAGCTGGATGCCCACGTCCTGGTCACTCTCCATGTAGAGGAGGTTGAAGGTCTCCTTGCAGCCCAGAGGCCCGGCTCCCCCGGGGAAGCTCTTGCAGTCCCTCACGGTGAACTGCAGCTCCACATGGACCCGAGAAGCTTCCTCGCCTCGGTAAATCCAGTTGGAGCGCAGCCAGTGGTCAGTGTCTCCGCCTGCTTGCACGGGGCAGTCCTGGTACATGTAGAGGGGCGTCCCGTTCAGTATCTGCTGCACCTCACTCCACTGCGGGAGGAAAATCCCAGTCAGGCTCCCAGTCAGCACGTGCTCCCCCAACTCTGGTTTCGTGCAGCTGATGATGGGGAAGCTGCTGTCAGGTCTCCAGGGGTTCAGGCTACGTGTCCTGCTCCTGCTCTCTTCCCACTCCCGGGCCCAAGGAAAGTCAGTTAAATGTTTGGGGTCAGGAGCTATTGAGATATGCAGGACAGGCAAGACAATACCCCCTTCTGATCTGCAGCCTTGGATGAGTCCACTCCCAACTGAAGTTGGAGCACCGATGTGTACTGGCTCTCATCAGAGGAGCTCTCAAGGGCCCTAAAGGGAGACTGTTAGGGCATAGGCCCAGTCCAAAACCTCTCTGCCTGTTTGTTCAGAGAAGAGGATACTGCATTTAATATCAAGGCCCCTAAGCTTTTGGAGGGCAAGAACAGGCACAGCACTCTTCTGTATAGGGGGAACTCACTCTCTCTAATATTCCTTCCAGTTATGGTCACTATCAAAATCCACAACAGACAGGACTGGGTGGACTCCTGGACACCATGCAGTCCACGCCCCCTTAACTGCTTTTACCTTAAAATATATATTTTTTTAAGACTTTTTTTTTTTTTTTAAAGATTTTATTTATCAGAGAGAGAGAGGGAGAGAGAGCGAGCACAGGCAGACAGAATGGCAGGCAGAGGCAGAGGGAGAAGCAGGCTCCCTGCTGAGCAGAGAGCCCGATGTGGGACTCGATCCCAGGACGCTGAGATCATGACCTGAGCCGAAGGCAGCTGCTTAACCAACTGAGCCACCCAGGCGTCCCTACCTTAAAATAATTTTTAAACCTACTAATAATCATAGCACGGACGGGCCACTCACTGTTGTAAGCACTTCCCATGAGGAAACTGAGTCACAGCAAGGTTAAAAGACTTGCCCTATGCCCTCAGTTGTTAAGAGGCTGAGTTGGGGCATGTACCCAGGCACTCTAGGTTCAAGTTTATGCTCTTGATCATTAGGTCTCTATGCACTTGTTAGTCAAAGTCAGAGAACATGTATAGTGTAAAGTGAATGTCCTCTCACCCGACTACCCCTTCACAGGGAGCCACTCTGAACAATTTGGAATATAATTGGAATATAATTGGAATATAATTTGGAATATAGTACCTCTATAGAAATGGCTGAAGATTTTGGGGTGGATGTGTTTTTTAACATATATATATTTTTAAAATTTTGTAACCTGCTTTTTGCTCTTATCTTAACAAAAAAAAGTCTTTGAGAGGGTCATAAGTGGGGCCTGGGTGGCCCAGTCAGTTAAGCATCTGCCTTCAGCTCAGGTCATGATCTCAGGGTTCTGGGATCGAGCTCAGTGGAGAATCTGCCTCTCCCCCGACTCATACTCTCTCCCCACTAGTGCTCTTGCTTGCTCTCTCTCTCTCAAATAAATAAATAAAATCTTAAAAAAAGATGTTCACAAGAGTATAAAAAGATCTAATTCTTTTTAGCAGTCCATAAAATAGTATTCTATTGTATGAATGAACTATAATTCATTTAATCATTCACATATTGTTGAACATTTAGGTAGTTTCTAGTTTTTTTTTTTTAAGTAAACATGTACAGATTTCTACAAGATTTCTGTAGAACTGCTGTATCAAAGGATAAGTATTATAAATTTTTAAAGAAGATACAGTCAAATTGGCCTCCAAAAAAGGATTTATCAATTTATACTTTTACCACCAATGCATGAGGCCCCATTTTTTGAAAACCTGGATATTAATGATCTCTTTACTTTTGGCCTATCTTATGGACACAAATACAGCTTCTTGTCATTTTAATTTACATTTTTTTGAGAAGGAGGTTTCGCAGTTCTAATTTGTTCACTGGCTATTTCTATTTCTATGTAATTATCTGTTTCTAAACTTTGCCTGATAGCCTGTTCTTATCTTTTTGAAGTATGCATTTGGATGAGGCTTTTTTTTTTTTTTTACATGATAAATGTTAATCATTTGCTTGAAATATGTTTCAAATATTTTCTTCCCATCATGCCACTTTATTTGCTAATGATGTCTCTGATGTTGGTACCTTAAAAATTTCACATAACATCTCTCTTCTCTCCCTATGATTTCTGGGTTGTGTACTTTGCTTGGAAAACTCTCCCATCCCAAGCTTATAAAGATCTTCTATATTTTCTCCTAATATTTTTGTAGGTTTGGATTTTAGGTTTAGATTTGAATCTCCCTAGTATTTGTATTTTTGTGTATAGTGTGAAATGGAGATGTAACTTTACAGCCTTCTTCTAACGTGTTGTCTTCTTTTTAAAATTATGGACATCCGAATGTCAATTTACTGTCTAGTCTATACTTTGCACATTGATTTGCAATTCCAGTGTTATCACATACTAAAGTCTCATGTATATGGGTTTTCTATTCTGTTCCATTGACCTGAGTATTCTTGTGCAATGTCACATGTTTTAATTATAGGTGATATATTGTATGTTCTGATATCTAGTAGGGCAAGTATTCTATTTCATTATTCTTTTTCAAAAATTCTCAGCCATTCTTATGTATTTTTTTATGCTAGATGGATTTAAGAAAGGAGCTCTCAAATTCTATAAAATATTCCATTGGTATTTTGGTTGCAACGCCTTTATCTTATAGTGGAGTCTGAGGCCCTCAAAATATCTCCTTTTCCAAGGGTGTTCATTGCTACACTCACCTCTGGGAAAAGGCAAGAAGAAAGCACCAATAACTAAGAACTGGGTGGGGTGGGGTAAGGGCAGAAATCCATGAGGTATAGTTCAAAGATTGGGCAAGAGAGTCCCGGCAGTGAAGGCATGCAGGGCCTGTTCTTAAGAGGAAGTATGATGGGGAAGCCCGAGTGGAAGGCCTGGGATGGAGGTCAGGTGGAAGGGTAGTAGGTGGTTAATGTGCAGCTCATTAGCTAGATTGCCATAGCTGCGGCTGGAGCCAGGCACAGATGTTCCCAGCTGTTACTTGCCTCTCCCAATCCCAGCAGTGACAGACGGGGGAGAACCAGCTGCCCAGGATCAGCAGCAAGAATCCTTTTGCTTATCATTTTGGCTGCTGGCTGCTTCATGGGTACATTCTGGGGAGCCTGAATGTGTGTGAGTGTGTGTGTGTGTGTGTTGAAAAGATAAGGAGGGGAGGGGGCAAGGTAGTCATCAGGAGTATGTGACTGGGGCTGTCTCTGTGCCCTCCTGGTGCAAAGCTGTTTGGCTTGAGCTGCAAAAGGGGTCTTGCTTCCACTCCAACCCAATAAGGGAAGAGTTATTTGGGTGGGGACAGCTGGTGCATACTGTGGGGAGGGGGATGAAGGCCTGTGGGAGCCAACAAATGGACCTGCAGCCCTCATTGTGGAGTGATTAGCTGGTTTATGAGATGAGGCACCTATTACGACTGGCCTAATCCAGGATTTTCCAAGCAGCCCCTCCTGTAGGATACATTATGGTTTAGTCTATTAATTCTAATTATAGGCCACTCTGTGGGAGAACGAAGAGTAGAGCCAGGACCCTAGGACCCAGAGGGAAAGTAAGCAAGTGACCCCAATCCCAGAAATAGAGGCTGCATTCCTACTGGAATAGAAAGGGGAAAGGGGTCCAGGACTGGAGGGGAGGAGGGCCTGAGGCCAGACTCCTGGAAGCTGAGGCCAAAGAGGTCTGCCTCCCATGGTTCTTGGCTGGCTCTGCTGAGTGGTGGAAGGTGTTCTCTGGGACTCACAAAAACCTACTTCTGTTCACTAGGTTTTAGGAACACCCAAGGAGGGAAGGGACTTGGAGCAGGTTCAGACAGCTGGAATGCATGGTGTGCCTGGGCTGGGGAGGATGGAGAAGGTGCCAAGGGCTCAGGACCTCTAGTGGGGGGAGCGTTTAACTTTGGGGAGGCAAACACCCTTTAAAGAGTTAGGTGAAAACTTTGGCTCTCCTCTCCATATACATACACACAATTTAGAATATACACATTTATGGTGTTCCCTGACCCTCTGAAGCCTATCTGTGCAACTCTATTGGTCCAGATGAGACCTCAGATTGAGGTCACATCTGGTGTTTTGGTTCTTAGCCCTCAACCATCCCTAGTATGGCTCATCCTCTCCCTGGGTGATGTGGGCTCATCACCCCCAAGTTCTAAGTATTCAGCTCTCTCTCGTTGGAATGAGGAGGGAGGGAGCCAGGCATTGAAGCGTTCTTCATGGGGCGAAGCCTAACCCCCCCCTCAAAATGTCCCATTCAGGAGGCTCTGACTCACCTCCCCTCCCCCTCCCTGAGGAGACGCTTCCAGTTTTTCCTGCTCTTTTCTCTGTTCCTCCACCCACCTCTCCGCCCATTTCCCACTGGCCTGCAGCTTTGAGCCTTCCCTCCCCTGACACTTACCCCATCCTCTGGGGGATCCAGCAGCCAGCCCAGCTCTCCCTGTGCTGTGCTTGTGTCCATCAGAGTGACTGAAGTAGGGAGAAAAGGGGCCTGTTACCTCTGGGGGAGGAGGCCCTAGTCGTGCAACCCACTCTCCTCCTCCTGGGCCCCCAGCCCTAAGGCTTCCACATCCTGTTCCTAACTGCTGCGACTTCCTGAGGTTTAGCCCAGGAAGGAGGAGTGAAGAGCTCTAGGGATTAGTCTGTCTTCCTCCAGAGTGTGAAGGGAGGAAGGCAGAGTCGGGGAAGGGCTGGGGCAAGGACTGGATGTCTGGATCTTTGGCCAAAGTCAAGGCAGGAAATGTTGGGAAGAGCAGCCACACACAAGACTTGCACCCTCTCACTCAGCAGGGACTGGTGCTGCCTGGGGGATCCATCCGCTGCAGAACTGGAAGGGTGGATAGGCAAAAGAGAATCTCAGCCCCTGGAGGTCATAAATGATTAGGGTGTGGACAGGGGACATTCGAGGGGGTTCCTGAGTGGGGAGGTTCCCTTCTGCTGGCAAAGGGCCTGCTCTGCCTGTGGTTGGGGGTGCTCAGTGTGGGTACAAGGCATAGCTGAGTCTGGGAGGTAGCGCCAGAGAGGGTGTGCAAGCCTTCACAGGGAAGGCTTGACCTGTACATCTGGGAACCCCTGCACCCCGAATTCTAATCCATCCCCTATCATCAGGTCCCTCTGTCCTCGGGCCTAGGATGGCATAAGGCGACTTCCCACCCCTGACTTCATATGGTCCGGATCTCTGGGTTGGGCAACTGAGGCTAAAACCGCCTGGGAATGAGGGATCTCCACGATCCCTGGGGTGGGGGTCTGGACGCTGCCTCTCCGCAGCGGCCAGGAGCTCCCTCCCCACCACCAGGCACAAACTGTAGGCCAGGGTGACTGACCCGGGAAAGCAGTTGTTTGGGGGGTCAAAGACCAAAGACTGGCCTGGCCAGTCGGTCGCCTGGCTGCGGGGCAAAACAAGAGCGCTGGAAAGGGGGGCGCGGAGAGGGCCTCCTCCGGAATGCCGGCTCCTGGACGAGGATGCCGGCTGAGCCCCAGAGGAGGGGGTAGGGACGGGAGCGGGGGTCGGTACCTTCCTTGGCGCGCGTCCCCGGGGGCAGCGGGGCGCAGAGCAGCAGCAGCAGCCCAAGCCCCAGGGGCCAGCGCCGCTCCATGGCGCCGGGCCGGGACCTGGGACCTCGGCCCAGACGGCTCGGTCAGGTCTCGAGGACTGGACGGGAAGGGAGGGCCGGGGGGGGGGGGGGGGCGGGGCCAGCGCTAGGGGCGGAGCCCGGCCTCACCTGGATCACCTTCTTAAAGGGACAGTAGGGCAGGAAGGAAACTTGTTAGACAGGTAATAAACTTCAAAACCGGAGGCGTCTCGTCCGGAATGAGACTGCGGGCGCCGCCTAGTGAGTGGGATTAGGAATTGACTAGCCCGGTTCTAACCTAAACCCAACCCAGTCTTGATCCAGCCTTTAACCTAATTCTACCTCTGACTTGAATTACACCTCTGCCTTTCTAAAGGTCTAGCATTGTAATAGGCACCGGGAAGGCAGGGTTTTATGCTGCAGTAGGGGAGAGTTAGATAACCATAGTGCAAGGTGGGCTACAACTCTTAGAGAAGCGAGGGGGTTGAAAGAGGAAGCAAGCCCAGCCTTCAAGGCTCATTAGGTGAGTCTTCAGGGAGTAGACGGTGTGAACTGGGTTTTCAGTGGCAGATATTGGGAAAGGCAAGGGCCTGAGGCAGGGAGCCTCAAGGTGCACTCTGGGAGTGGTAAATGGACCAGTCTGACTGCTGGGGCATGGGATTTGTCTTGGGAGCAGGGCAGAAAGGCAGGTGTGGCCAGAGCAGGGAAGGTCTTGGTAAACACGTTACCATGCACTTCACAGAGCAAAAAAGAGGACTCCGGGAAGGGTTCTCAGCACAAGTGTTGAGAGGGAGCAGGTCCAGCTGCTTTAGCCCTATAGGGAGACAATTCACATCCTTCCCATCCTCTTGAAGACTGTCTTACATTATATTTAACAAATGTTTATTCACTTTCTAGTCTGCACACATCAAGCTCTGAGAGAATCAAAGAAGAGTAAGACAGTTCCTGCCCTAAACAAACCATAGGTCGGAGGAGTGTTGAGGGCTAGGGCATAAAGCAAATGCATATGACTAAAATGACAGACAGGCGTAGACCCCAGCTGAGGTGTGAAATGGGAGTGATGGTGGCTCAAAGGGGGAGTGATGGATCCACTGAGGATGGTGGAGGCTCCACTCCTAGGTCCTCTCGTTCCTATGCGCCTTCATGGCTCCATCTCATTTGGGTGAATCATTCATAGTCTTTGTATCATTTAAACTGCATGTTTCACATCACTGTGGAGAAAGGGAGGTGGTGCATTACAGATGCATACTTTATTTTCAAAAATTAATATTTCTCAGGCTTTCTTCTTTTTTATATAGATACATATGAGAAGAAAATGGTGTATAATTTCCTGGCCCAGACTATTCTCATTGGCATAAATAAATAAGTAAATGTAATCCCTGCACCTTGGTTGGAAAATTCACTTTGAAGAGATAAGAAGCAAAATGGAAAGTATTACCCTCCCTCCTACCAGTTCCTCGCCCCAGAGTTAACTGCCACCAATCCTGTTTTGAGATTCTCCCAGGATTTTTCTCCTAAACACACACATACAGATGTGCTTTTAGAATGTATACAGAGGGGCCCTGGGTTACACTCTGTTATGCACCAGGGGCCTCTTTCTAATGGTAAGTATTTTGGGAAGGAGGCCCAGGCTCCTGCAGGCCCACAGGGGTCAGAGCTTTGTGATTTCAGCAGGGAGGAGGAATGGGGCGGGTGAAGGGTGCACAGCCAACAGAAGGGGGGAAATGGAGCAAGCTTTGGACAATTGCTGCTAGGAAATAAGCCAGACTGCGGTGAGGTAATGCATGTGTTCCTTGCTGTAGTTTGTTAAAGTTATGAGACCCTTGGGACGGAAGGGGGTGGGGTGGGGGGCTGTTCCATGCAGTGAGAGGTGGTGTGGAGAGGGCTGGTTTTAAGATTGCTTTTCTGTCCAGGGTCGGGAAGTGATGCAGAAGGAGAACGAAAGCCCACCTTCTATCTCCATTCATGATGGTCCCAGTTTGACAATTCCTCATTCCATTTGGCCTTCGATTTTGGCCTCGGCCCTTAACTAGCAGTGCCGCTTCATACTCCCTGGACCTTAGCTTCCTTGGACTCGGAATCTTGGAAGCCCATTCCAGGAAAGATGGCAAGATTTGAAGTCAGAAGACATAGGCTGGCTCTATTCTGTGTCTCTGTTTCCTTAGCTATAAAATGGGATTAATCGAGCCCATTTCAGGAGCTAGATGTGATAATCCAAAGGGGAGAAAGTGCTCCCTAGCAGTGAGGTGCTATACAAACACTGAGGTACTAGGAGATGGTTGGAGGTGTGGCTTACTGAGGTTCTCCTGCAGGTCTTCCAGAGAACTTCTGGACTGGAACAATCGCAGTGACTAAGGCATCAGCTTTTTTTTTTTTTTTTTTTTTCTCTTAAAAGCAAATTTATTGAGGGATAATTTGCAGAAAATGAATTGCACCCATTTCAAGTGTACAGTTCAATGTGTTCTGACAAAGGCATACGCCCTCATAACCACTGCCTCAGTCAGGATCCAGAACAATGTCATCACCCAGAAACCGTGCCTTATGCCCTTTGCAATCGATCCCACGGTGGGCCCAGTCTTCCCGTCAGTATAGATAAGTGTTGCCCCCCTCCCCACTTTATCCTTAGGTCCATGCATGTTCTGGGTATCAGCCGTTTGTTCCTTCTGTTTGTTGACCAGTATATTCCCTGTGTGGATGCCCTAAGACATCATTTAACATAAAAATCAAACCCAAAAGTCTTTCTCTTTTCAGCTTCCCCAGGAACTATTGGCCCCTTAACTCTTCAGGCTTCTCAGAGGAACACTTGGTTTTCCTCTTAGGTGGAAAGAACCCAAGTTGTCTGGCCCTGTTCTCCTTCTGTAGTTGAGAAGGAAGGGAAGCTTATCTGTCCCTGCTTCCTGGGTTTCTGGCTTGCTCCCATAACCTGGACCTTAACACTTTCACGTTTATGTTGTCCCGTCCCCTGCCTGCCCTGATTCCCCCTCGCCAGCCTCATCTGGCTCTGCTGATCTGGGATAAAGGGAAACTTCAGCTAGCCTAGGTCAAGGCCTTGTCACGTCCATAAAGTTCTGGTTAAAACACAGCCTAACCAGCAGGGTAACGCAGTAAGCTGCCAGTAAAACTCTGAGGACATTAGTGCAAATTGGTTATCAAATGGATATTAGTTCCTTAGCAGGGGCCTGTGTAGATGGGACCAAACAGCTTTGTTTTGGCTGTTTCGGGCTGGCCTGCACTTGTAGGCAGCATAGTGCAGGAGACTGTGTGGGCAGTGGGAAGCGAAAGAACAGCCTTCTCTGAATGTGTTCTGGTGAATTCCGCACATCTTTGATCACAAGACTAATTTGGTCCTTCCCTTTTCTTCGCCTCTGTGCTCTTACCTATCTGTTCTCTGATCCTGGTTTACCATCAGGCAACAGGGGTGGGGATAATCATAGTTACCATTTATTACTGCACCTACGCATGCTGCCAGGGCACTTCACATACATTATTTCATTTACTTCTCACACCAACTCTTTGAAGAAGGTATTATTAGTTCTATTTTATAGATGGAAAAACCTGAGGCACAGGGAATTTAAGTTACTTTAGTTCAAAGTCACTCAGTTGCAGAATCAGGATTTGAATCCAGGTCTATCCAGCTCTGGGGCCTATGGACCCTACTTGAAGTTCCAGAAAAAAAAAAAGAAGTAGGCAACACCTAAATTTTGTTTTCCTACCTCCTTACCTTCGTCTCCTGGCTTAAAACAGCATGCATTAGATTTGCCTGTTTTCAAGCTTTAGAAATGGAATCGTGATATGCATTCTTTGGTATCTGAGTTCTTCCATTTACTCTTATGTTTGTGTGATTTATTTATGCAGTTGTGTGCTAACTCACTCTCACTGCTGTACAATATTCTCTTGTATAAAGAACACCTTATTTTTAAAGATTTCTTTACTCTTGATTAAACATTCTACACTTGAACTGTCACACAGGGTGACTCCCAGAGTTTATGTGGCTGACTGGTCTGGATATCTCTGAAAGAGGCTTGATCTTTCCAGAAGGTAATTCTATTGTTGTTTTTAAAAATTTTTTAAATTTTTTTTTTTTAAAGATTTGATTTATTTGACAGAAAGAGACCCTCAGAGAGAGGGAACACAAGCAGGGGGAGAGGGAGAAGCAGGCCTCTCGCTGAGCAGGGAGCCCAATGTGGGGCTCAATCCCAGGACCCTGGGATCTTACCTGAGCTGAAGGCAGCTGCTTAATGATTGAGCCACCTAGGCGCCTGGTAATTCTGTATTTAAAGGAGATTTCTTGCTAGCCCCATGATTCCTAAATTGATTAAATCTATACAGAGGTAGCCTGTGAGCAATGCCACTGCCTGGTTATTGCCCTCCTGCTCCCCTGTCCCTTTGTCTGTCCCTCCCACCTCCCATGTCACTTTGATAAGAGGAAAGCACCTGATTTAAGTAGTTGGAACTCTTCATACCAGGAGTAGGACTGTTTTGAGGCCATTTGGATTTTTTTTTTTCTGAAGATTTCAGGAGCAAAAATATCAATTAGAAAGTCCTACTGTTGTGACTGAATAGCTATGTGACCTTGGGGAAATCACCTGTCTTGAATCTCAGCTTCCTCCTCTAAAAGATGGGGGAAGTGGTAATAGGTGTTGGTTCTAAGCATCTACAGTACTGTGGATGAGATGGGTACCAACAGGATAAAGGATGCAAGCAGATGCTTCTGCTTCTGCTTTCCTTTTTGTGTCCTCCTGTACAGGGTTATTTGCAAGATAGATTTGGAGAATCAGGGAATAATAAGTCTGCTGAAGGAAGGAGGAGACTAAGTAGTGTCAGCCCCTAAATTATAAGGGATGTTTGCTTGAAGCTCAGACCTCAAGAAGAGGAAAGAGAAGAATAAAGCAAGAGCTAAGAGAAATTACTCTTGATCCATTTAGATTATGAGGCCATTATGGGACTAAATATGACACTAACACTTTTAGAAGATATTGCAATTCTGCCTGCTCTTGTTTTTCTTAAGCTTCTGTTTCCCTTTGCAATATTAGAATCCTCCCAAGCATTTTATTTGTTTTAGAGGCAAGAAGGTAGTGAAAAAGCCATGAGCTTGCGCCCCATTCTAGCATGGGCCCCAGAAGAGAGGAAACTCAAGATGGAGGATGAGTGGTAGCAGCCACAAAAAAGATGGGGCTCTTTCTGGTGCTGATGGGAGATACATGGTGGTGTGAAGTGGGAACTCACTAGGGGTTCTGCCTTCCATCTGAGTGCATATTTAGATATGGGCTTTCCCTCAACATCTTCCTCATCCCCCATTCTTTTTCTAATTCTTTATTTTTAAAAATATTTTATTTATTTATTTTAAAGAGAAAGAGAGTGAGAGAGAGAAAGAAAGCACAAGCTTGGGAGGGTGGGGGAGTGGCAGAGGGAGAAGCAGACTCCCTTCTAAGCATGGTGCCCTGTGTGGGACTGGATTCCAGGACCCTGGGATCATGACCCTAGCCCAAGGCAGACGCTTAACTCACTGAGCCACCCAGGTGCTCTGCCCCCACCTCCAGGCTTAACTGATCTCATTCCAGAGTGAAAATAAAACCAATTTGCGGTCTGTCCTGTTATTTCATTGATTTCTAGAATAGTGACACTCCAGTTATGGAGTGGTCATTAGTAAAGGGGCTGTGACTCAGAATTCCTTATACTAATATTTGTGTGTGTCTCTTGAGAATTCCTTGTGCTTCTACCTTAACTTGTTTGCTTGACTGCCTCAGAAGATAATATTGCTACCCTGAGAAGTTAATACGCTCCATTAATGCTTAGGCAGGTAGAAGGGAGGGAGAGAACAAATGTGTCTCAGTGAACTGGGGCATGTCAGAAATTTAATAAGAACAAGTTGAGACAAGTGTTAAATACCAGAATCCCCCAGGAGAAGAGTGAGAGCTTGGTCCTTGTTGAAATGTTTACTCCTTAGACCGCAGGAAGAGAACAGGGAGTGGTAGACTACCTATGTTGTAAAGTCAATTTTTGTTTAGCTAGTATGAGAGAGGAAAGGGCTGAAACAAACTGTCAGCTTTGTCTTCCGGATTGGGACAACAAAGTTTATTTGAAAAACTTACAATTTTATTGCTAGCCTAGGCTGGAAGTTCTGGGAAACTAACCTCTAGAGAGGGCTGGAATGTAGATTGGTATAACCCACACTTTCAGTTTTAAGCTACTGGTCCTGTGGGCCAGAGGTAATACTACCTTGTTGTCTTATAAAAGAAGTATTTAATAAGTATGGACCTTATTAATTGGCCATATTTGATTCCTTTCAAATTTTGCTTTGAATAAGTTTTTAATAAAAGAGATTCTAATAGGGCAATCCATACTTTTTTCGAAGTTCCAGTTAGAAAGTTACTGTTATAAATGTATACACAGAAACATGCATGTTTGAACATACAGCTACAACCACCTCTGTTAAGAAATTAATGTACACTTCTCCAAATATATCCCCTAGCTGGGGAAGTATCCAGGCCAAGGGTCATAAAATCTGAGCGCCACCTGGTGAGGAGAAGTAAGTATCTGCATCTGTATCTTTAGGTATGCAATCAATAGGTAATTTACCCCTTATAAACTCTTAGAATAGCATGGGAATAATGATCGACATAATCTGAAAGAGTGATTTTCATTATTATGAAAATGGGTAGGCTCTAGGCTAGAAAGTAGCTTTTGGAGCTTGACCGTGTCATCCCAGCAGTGAAGGTCCAGGCAGGAAGGGAGGGAGGGAGGGAGGTAGGAGTTCGGCATGGCCTGATGAGGCCTTGTCCTACCTTCTTGCTTCAGCTCAGTTCTTGCGAATCCAGAACTGAAGTGAGAAAGTAGGATCCAAGTTGCCTAGGAAGCGCTGGCTGGAGGAGAGGACATTCATTATTTGCAGTGCTTCCATCAGGTACAAGTGGAGAGAGATGCTTCTCTACTCCCTTTCAGTCCTCTTATCCTGAAGCTGGGCAGAGAACCCATGAAGAAAGAATGGCAACAGTGTTTCTCTTTTTTCTTCTTTCTTTCCCTCTCTTGCCCTTCTTACCCCTCCCTCCCTCTCTTGTTTCTATTTTTTTAAAATAATTCTTTGGAAGCATGTTTCATTATACCAAAATCAAAACTTGTACTTATTGTACTTGGTGTTTCATTTACTTAAAAATATTTTTTAACTCAGAATTTATTTTTACTTAATAATGCTCAAGACACTTAAAAAAGTGTCCAAAAGTCCAAAGATATCCAGATTTTATTGAAGATGATACTGAGGTGGTGTCGGTTTCTCTGTTGCTAAAGCCTCAATTTGATCCTGTGTAATTATACGTCCCAATAATTCTTCTGGTTGGGGCAGGGAGAAAGTTCCTATTTGTTTCTGAGAGGTACTGAGGGTTAGTGGAAAGGAGGTGTTGGAGCTTTTGGATTCAGATTGACTTGGAGTAGAATTTGGATTTCTGCCTCCTAGGAGCAGGAGTGTGGCTGTTTTTCTTACCTCTCTGAGACTTAGGCTTCCTCTCATGCAAGCGGTTCATTTACCTTTTGGGAGTACCTCCGTGTGTGTGTGTGGTGTGCACCCAAGTGGAAGGCAGCTCCCATAAGCCCTCAGGTGGAGGCGGAAGCGGACAGCCACATGGATACAGGAACAATATCCTGTCTGAGGAAAAGGTAGCCTTTGTGTTGGGCCACAAGTAGAATGAAATAGAAAGACTTCAATAAAGCAGTTTATTCATTCATCCCACAAAAATGTAATCAGCTTTTACTGTGAGTGAGGCACTGTTCCAGGTATTGGGATATACCTGTAAGCAGGGAAAACAAAAAAGACCTGTCCTCACTGAGTCTACATCTCAGGGGGAGGAACCAGGCAGTACACAAATAAATGAGTTTTTCAGTTCGTGAGAAATACTGGGAGAACAATTGAAACAGGGAAGGGGGTCAGGTTTATGCGAGGTGGTCTCTATTGAATATAGATGAGGTGAGTTTGGGGCAGAGAATTTAAGGAGAGGAAGGAATGTGCCATACAGATTCAGATTAGAGGGAAGAACAACCCAGGCAGAAAACAGCTCAAGGCCCTGGACACATGTGTGCAGAGGTTCAGCGAAAGGCGAGGAGACCAGTGTTTCAGATCAGAGCAAGCAGCAGGAGAAGGGGATTAGAGAGGTCCTGGGAAAGGAACAGCACACACGCAACATTCTAAACTATTTGAAAGACTTTTTGGCTTTTCGTTTGAGTGAGTGGGGCACCCTTAGCAGGAGTCAGTCAAAGAAGATGCATGCTCAGCCTGAGCTCTTCAAGGGGCTACTGGCTCTAGTGTGCAGAGAACAGATTGGTGTGGGGTGGGGGCAGAGCAGGGACAAGTTAGGGGTCTCAGTCTTGGCCCCTGGGAGAGATGGGAGGGCTTGAAGCAGAGTGCTCTGGAGGAACGTTCCCGCGAGGGCGAGAGCCATAGTGCAGCAAACATTGTTTTATACCAAGCAGGCAGCGCCATTTGACTTTAGAGTGGGAAGATGGCTTGATCAGGAAACGGCAGGCTTCCTGTTGTGATGGGCTTACTTGGGGTGAAGAGGAAGAGACGGGAGATAAACTCTACAAGGCAGAGTAGAATTGGCCTTGATGATAATTAGCAAAAGTTTTGAGCATGGGAGCACAGGATCGGATGAGGGTTTGAGCTCTGGTGGACAACAGAGGAGAGACTGTAGGTACAAGAGGAGGAGGGAAGCAGAGATAATGGTCCAGATAATGTGGTGTATCTCCCAATCATATGGGGGGCCCCCAAATGTGGGGTGACAGATCAGGTGGAAGCCGGTGGGACAGGTGGTAAAAGATTCATCTAAGGCAGAACTAAAGAGATAGTACTAAATATAATACCTCTGGGAAGTGGAGGGCAGGACTCCAATGGAGAGGCTGTGTCTGTGAGGCAGTAGTGAGGGGCCATAGTTATAGGGCAGATGTATAGGGGATGTATAGAATTTCTTCTTTTTTGGTAATCTTAGGAAAGGTGCCTGGTTGTAATTGGTCAGTTAGGGTGGCTCTTTCGAGGTGGGTCCCTTCATGAGCCTGTTTGCATTCAACTGAGAGTCGCTGTGATCCCTTTTGCCTTGTACACTTGGTCAGGTTTTCAGTGCTCACGCCTGTTACCTAAATGTGGCCTCTACAGGTAAGAAATAATAAGAGTTCAAACTTGGGCAGGGAGTGGAAGGGATATGGAGTGACATTTTACTCATGGAGTAATAGGGTGTGTTGGCCAGTTAGATGGGGAGGTGAGGCAAGTCCACCAATTCATGTAGACTCATATTGGTGAAAGTCATATTTTTTATTTCGGAAAACCATATTTCTATGGAAGTAGGTGTGCTGGGAGGAATTTCTGGTCTCTGGAAAATGCTTTAGAGATGATGATGAATCAGTATGATATTGCCATACTGAAAGACCCGCGGATCCCCTTACCCAAGAATCCAACACTGCCACTGGATGCAATCAGCAAGAGGTTCTTTATTGTTACGCAGGCGCCTGCGGGTGGTCAGCGCGCGCCTGCGGGTGGTCAGCAGCTCCTGCTAGCTGAGCACACCCGGCTTGGGTGGTGCCGGGTTTTTATAGACAGGTACAAACAAGTTTTGGGTGGGGCGCAACTGATTGGTTGACAGTTAGAACTTTTGAAAAAGGCATACGTGGAGTTTGCTGATTGGCTCTAAGGACCCACGCGCGGGAAGAGAGAGGCGGGAAGGGGGAACAAGCTGATTGGTTCTGAGGGCCTGCGCGCAGGAGGAGAGAGGCGGGAAAGGGGAACAAGAAGGGGGAAGGTAGGAATGCCATCATGGCGTCTCTATTATTTCTATAAGCCAAGCGGTTACAGAAGGGCAAAAGAGCGATTAATAAGCAATTAATAACCTAATTAATAACCTGGTCTATACCTAAAAGCCAGCGGTTTACAGAAAAGCAAACAAGCGGTTAGTTATCCTATCTATCTTCTAGGGGAGGAGTCTTTCAATACCTGGTAAGAAATATATATTTGGTCTTAGGCCCTTTTCTGGCACAGAACTCTTAAAAACAGTAGAATATCCTGTGCTGAGAGTGGGGAAGGTATCTTTTGTCATGTTAATGAATGACTTTGGAAAGATCCTAGTTCACCATAGGAAGGGCTTGTTGCTAGGGGAATGAAAGGAATCCCTGATAAGAGGGTCAGAACTTTCAGTCCCACCCTGACCTCCTGCGAGGGGAGTGAGGCTGGAGGTTGAGTCAGTCACCAGTGGTCCATGACTCACTCAATCGTGACTGTATAATGAGGCCCCCATTAAAAATAAAATTTAAAATAAATAAAATTTATTTTATTAAAATGAAGGCCTTTGAGAGCTTCCAGGTTGGTGAATGAGTGGAGATGCCAGAAAGTGGTAAGTCCAGAGACAATATGGAAGCTCTGTGCCCCTTCCCACATATCCTACCCTATGCATCTCTTCCATCTGGCTGTTCCTGAGTTATATCCTTTTATAATAAACTGATAATCTAGTAAGTAAACCCTTTTCCTCGGTTTTTTGAGGCACCCTCTGAGGAGGGGCATGATAATTCCTAATTTACAGCCAGTCGGTCAGGAGCACAGGTGAAAATTTGGACTTGCTTTCGCATCTGAAGTGGGGGACAGTCTTGTGGGACTGAGTGAGTAACCTGTGGGATCTGACACTATTTCTGGGTAGATAGTGTCAAAATTGAATGGAAAGACCCCCCAGCTGTTACAGACTTTTGTGGTGCTGGGGGGAAAAAAGCCCATCCATCAGAGTTGGGTGCAGAATTGCAGCTTGAACTGGAATGGTTAACCAGGATTTTGTGTGGTGGAGTGGGGTGTATGGCTGGGGAGACTGGGAAAAGGAGTTGTTAGTGGCTGGTGAGAGGCAGGGAACCAGAGAGGACAGGCAGAAACTAGTCTGAAAGAGAACAAGAGAAGAAATCATGACATGGCAGGTGCCTTCCAGAGTAGAACGTTGATGAAAAATGGCCCGGATACTTGAAGGGGACATTTGTGAAGATCGGCAGTGAAGTACCACATGGGATGTGGCATTCTTCTCTCTCCCCATAGAAACTAAGTCATTATGTGGGGCTTTTAGACTCAGATTCTTGGTTTTCTTGGAAGTGTAGGATGCCAAGGACAGTCCCCCATGATCGGGTCAATCTTTTTGTTTGCTCTGCTGCTTGGTAAGAGAATGAAACAGTTGAAAATTTCAACTATGCTGATATTTTGCTTTTTCTCTATTTAATGTGTTCTATTCCTACCTTCTCCTCTTCTAAGCCCCATGTTTTGCTCTGTGCTCTTGCCCTGTGATGTAGGTTTTGCTTTATATCTCTCCACAGTCTAGCTTGACTGAAAATAAAGGTCACTGTCAGCCTTGCCTTTGCTCTCCAGCTCTCTCTCTGGGTGCCAGGATCTTCAAAGTCCTCCCTGTGGGTCTGGCTTTTTGCCCAAAGGTGGTATTTGTTTGGAAGAGATACAAGTTTACTCAGTTCTTCACTTGTCTTTCATTTCCTGGTGAGGATTTGTTGTGGTTCCCTCTTCCTTTATCAATTTTCCAGCTTGAAATACACCTCTTGCTGTCATTTTGCAATTCTCAGAACCAAAGTGAAAACCGATAGATTAACAGAAATGGCATTAATTTTGTCATTACTGTGACTATTGTCATGTTTATCACTGAATCTTGTGGAAGCATGGAATTGTAACTAGTCTGTGGGAATAGCGGGGAACAAGCATAATTATTATCCAGAAAGTCTTGGTCCTTAGGGAGTTGAGAGTTTGACACCAAGAACCGTGGATACACTCACATGCAATCATGTGAAAAATGTCCTGATTTAATTGGGTAATCACAGCTTCCTTCTGTCTTTGATCCCCCATCCTTTACTAGCTAGAACACCCTTGCCAAGTCTTTTGAGCTCTCCGGGGCTTCGAGTAGGGGTGATAAGATCTTCCCTGAATGGGCGGGACCACATGATCTCCTAAAGGCCCCTCTTTTAGTAAGATCTTCAATTCTGTGAATACTATTAGGTCCCAGAAACAAGGGCAGAATCAATCCAGCATAATTTCAGAATCATGGAAGAGGCTAGAGATAAGGCAATCCTAAAGAAATAAGACTGTATTTAAATCTGAATACAGGTCGTTAACATTGCCACGTAGGAAAATGGTAGTGGTGGCTTCATTCTGCACACGTCTCCAGATCTTGTGTCGGCTGTCACAGCACACTGCTCTTGTCATCAAGGAGGCTTCTTCGGCCATCCTGGCGCAGAGCTGCCTGTCTAAAGCATGTCTCTGGAGGGGAACGAATTTCTGTGCAATCGAAAACTTAAAGGCTTGACTTTCTGAGGTTGAGGGAAAGAACATGTTCCTTGGAGGTGGGGCGGCTGCTCTAAGTGTGGGGGCCGCAGGATACAGGTGGTGATATGAGGACATGGGCAGGCGGACCAGTGGCCAGGATGGACAGCAACAGCAGGGAGTCTGACAGCTGCGGGAGCAGAACCCTGCACAGCTGTGTGGGGGCGGGGAGGCCCATGGGGGGAGGGGGAGTGGAAATGCACAGACCAGACTGGCAGGGCACATAGAACCTAGTGCCATTGAGATGTGTCATTTGACCCCCAGGCTGTTGCAACCTGGGGAAATAGCTGTTACTACTATAGACAAATGTTTTTTTTCTGTTAAGAACATCTTCCAAACTGGGCTATGTGAATGTACTGCTCTATTGAGTGCCTCATCAGAAGGTAAGTTCCAGAATTTTTTGTTGTACTTACTATTGAGAGTGGGCCCAATGAACTTTGGAGGGGGGCAGTTTTTGCTGACCATAACCCCCAACCACAAGATCCTTCTGATTCAGTCACGTGGGATCGTGGGATAAGTGCCTGCTTCTTTGGAGTGCATCAAGCCCTCTACCCTGCCGTGATGAAAGAAAGCTCAGGACTTCCTCCCAATCCTCCTCTGATGCTCCTGCCCCTTCTTGTTCTGTGTCTGGGGTGTCCTAATGCTTAATCCAGTCTTGGTCTGGTGCAGCAGGAGGGAGCCCAGTCTGACTCAGTCCTACCTCAATGGCTGCATGAAATTGGCTTTTCTATACTGGGTGAAGATGTAGGACATTCCTGATGGCTAATGGTGATAATGCAGTGCCATTCCCTAGAGTGGCAAACCTTTGATTAAAAGGTGAGACCCTGGGACGCCTGGGTGGCTCAGTTGGTTAAGCGGCTGCCTTCGGCTTGGGTCATGATCCCAGCGTCCTGGGATCGAGTCCCACATTGGGCTCCTTGCTCAGCTGGGAGCCTGCTTCTCCCTCTGCCTCTGCCTGCCATTCTGTCTGCCTGTGCTCGCTCTCTCCCCCCCGCTCTCTCTGATAAATAAATAAAATCTTTAAAAAAATAAAAATAAAAAAAAATAAAAGGTGAGACCCAAGTCATAGCTTTCCTATCTCTTGTGCAGAAGAATGCAGGAATCCAGGTATGGCCGACCAAAGCTGAAGGGGTCAGTGCACTGCAGAAGGGGGTCAGAGAGCCCTGGCACCTGGGAGGTCCCTCTAGCAGGAGATGCTACTGCTGCACAGGGCCACACCAAAATTCAGGCAAGGAACATAGGAGTGACAGCTGTGAGAACATGACTAGAGCTTTTCTCCCCCGGCACTTCTTTACAAAATTTTTATTTTAGCAATTTGTAGTTATGTTGCAGATGTCTGCATTCATTCTCTGTGTACACTCAAGCATTACAAATAAAATGGAAACCCACCTTGACTACCATTCCTGATTCTACCCCCTTGTTATTGGCTCATTTTGTAAACTTTCAGATGTTTCTTCCATGCATTTTTCTCTCTATACATGTTTATCATCATATATGATTTTATGATTTTGTGTGTATATCTTTGTATAAATTGGTATTACCTACATATGCTATATATGTTTCCCTGAAATAGTTTCCTTCACTTAACTGTCTTAGATATTTCTCCGTATCAGTTTATATAGATTTAGCTAATCCTTTAACTCTTGCAGATTATTCCATAGTATAATGTATCACATTGTATAATTAAAGATACTCCATCTGAATCAATGCCCCCTTTCTTATAAAATATTGAGAAATACCTCCTATATTATCCTGAAATGAAATTCATAAATGGCTTACTTAAAATATGACTTAAAATCTATACATCCCTTTAAGTGCAGTATAATGATATAAAGAAGAGCAATTTATAATAAGCGAATATGTTATTTTGATGTATAAATGACTCATGCACGTTGCCACATATGACATCATAAAGTAGACAGATGCCTGCACCAAGTGTGGATTTAAGGGATGGCTACAGCCCCACATGAAGACAGATTTAGGTGTGTTTGTTGCTGATTTAAATACTTGGGATGATGTTGCTATCGATTTCAGGATTTCTCTGAGATGATGAACAACTTGTGGCAAAGATTCAAACTTCACAAAATTCCGATGTGTCAGTTTATTTGGTTGTTCCATTCTTAAAAGACTCATTGCATATTAAAGCTGTGCAAAAATTACTTTTTGGCTCAGATGTTCTTTACCTACAGGGCTATCTGGCAGGACACCCAAAGTTCTTGCTGGCTGGGAAAATTCTTCACCGTGCAGGATAGATCATGGCCTCCCACCAATAAATGCCCATAGTAACCCCAAAGATGGTACAAATCTAAATACCCACATAAATTTTCTAAGTATCTTTCAGAGAGGGTTACACTGTCCTCATTAAGAACCGCTGATCTGAGGGTATTTATGCTTTGTTCCCCTCTGGATTTTGGCTATTATAAACAGAGTAGCAAAGAATATCCTTATATATGCCTCCTTATGCACATGTCAGAACAGTTCTTCAGGGAAAGATAAATCCTCAAGTCATTTCAACCAAGGTACTCTCACATGTCATCAGGGGCATGAAGCAGGGCTTCTCTAGATGATGCCTATTTCTGTTCCAAATTTCTTCTTTTTTCCAGGTGTTTTCCAGATCTGGGTCAGAGCAGGTTTCGATTCACGGAAAGCTCAGAGTCATGCCCTCCTTTCTGTCTCTGGGAATGCAGCCCTCCTCTGAGGTGGGTCATTCTTACCTGTCCATCTAAGGTAGGTGGCACATTCATGATATCAAAGAGCCCGCCTTCCTCTTCCACAGAGGTTGTCCTCAGTGAGTGTGACTCCTCTGCTATAATGTACCTTACAATTTCTACTGTAAGATATGATCTCTGGTGGGACGTCCTGCTGGTGGGGATGCCACTACTTGCCAAAATGTCAAGTTCAGAATAGGAGTAAAATATCAGAAACTATTAGGTTGATTTTTTTAAATAATGAAGTATCTTCATTGTGCATGTTGAAAATTAAGAGTACCTTGAAGGTGTTTCTTGGAGAGCTAGTGAAGTTGGACTTGTTCCCAAAGAGACTGATGAGAAAAAAGAGATAGAGGTTCCCAAAGAGTGACTGGGAACAAGAAAGAAGGGTTAGAGATGTGGGCTCTCAGGCTGGCAGGAAATTTGAAGGACATTTAGTCTGAGTTTTGGTGCCCTTTCCACGAGCAAGACCCCTTTCAAAAGCTTCAGATGCAGCAGGTACTACTGCTTTATATCCTAAGAAAAAGAAGCAGGATTCCAAAAAATTACAGAGAAGCCATGAAAAGAGTTGAGATTTGTTCATAAGTAAGGAATAGAAAAGGCAATTTTTTGTAAACGAGGAAAAGACTCTGGAGCAGGAATGTCATGGGAATAAGTTTCCCTTCAGAAAAGGAAACCAATAGACTGATAGCAAGGAGTTTGCTTTGTGTTTCTTTTGCTTTGTCTCCATTATCTTTCCTGGGCTGTTGCTCTTTTTCTCAATCAGTATTATATAGAGCTTAGCCATGGACACAAATATTTTTATATATATTGCCTCATCTAACGTTCACAGAGTTGCAAGTATTTATGACCGCAGTCGTACACACCCAGGTGGAAAAGACCTATAATCATAGGTTATAGGTTGAAAAAGTGACAGAAATAAAACCCAACCCCAGGGCTTCCAAATCTACATCATATGCCCTTTACAACAAACCAGCTCTAAATGAATATGAATTCATAGAATGTTACGACAAAAATCGTGTTTTTATAGCTTTCTTGGGAATGTCATGATATTTTCTCAGATTCTCTAATGTTTGTCTGCTTGGGTGTCTTTACGCATTGTCCCCTAGTGGTAGATAAGAAAGACTATGGGGAAGAGGAGAAACAGGAATATAAGAAGACACTTGTTCATTACTCCAAACAGCAATCTTGGTTCCGAAATTTGAGACTCGGTTACTGAGAAGCAGCAAGGAGATAAAGCTGGTTTCTTTTGGTCCCACCAGGTGCTGGGTCACATGTGGCATGTGGCATCCCAGTCTTCCGTTCAGGGCAAAGGCAGAGTGGCAACAGCTTCATTGTACTTTCCTGAGGAAAAGCACAGAGGTATAGACAGTGTATCTAGTACTAAAGAGTGAAATCTGGAGCACATATGGCAGGAATAAGATTAAATGAGAAAATGATGTATGCAAATGTGCTTAGCAAAATGCCAGGCACAATTAGGTTTTCAGTGAATGTTGGTTCGATTTGAGATTGTATTTCTTTCCTAGAGCTCCCTACTTAATGCCTTGTGATTAAAAAACAAACAAACAAACAAACAAAACTCTCCTCTGACTTTTATTACTATGGTCTGATGGGGGAAAATGAACGAGTCTACCAAGCTACCTACCTGGGAGCCCAGTACCCAGTCCCTACTGCATTCACACTCCCTCACCCAGTGTTCCTGCAGCCATTCTGCAATTCTTCCCTTGGGTTACCCAGTTGGAAACTTGACCACTGCAGCCCACTGAAGTCCCTCTATTGCTTTCATTTCTGCACATGCAGACAAAATGATGGGAGCTCTCTGAGGGGCTTGTTAGGAGTCACTGGATGATTGGGAATGCATTTTTAAACTCCTTTATTGAGTTTAAGAGGAGACACTTAAGCTCCCACATCATGGTGGGAAAACAGTGGATGCTGTGTTCTTCTTTTGCCCCTTTATTTTATCCCCCAGTTCCCAGGACTGTCACACCATTAAGCATGGTCAGCACATTTTGGCCTCATCCTAGGAAGTGTTCCATAATATGCTATCACCAGCACTCCCTCCTGTCTCATGCTTCCTTCACCCCCTATGCCTCCAGAGAGGTGTATGATGAATGGTGGATGGGGGCTGTTTGAGGATCCCAGGAGGGACAAGATGGAGGGGTGTGAAGAGAAAAAAAAGTTAGGAGAACAATCACCATTTCAACAATGGAAAATCTTAGATTATGATTTTTTTTAGCAGAATGATTAAGCCATTCTAGAAACATGACTCATATATTGACTTCTGCCCTTTCTTCCTCCAAATGATTATGAGAAACACATACTTGGAAGATTTTAATAAGATTATGAGTAATATTAGATCATTATAATTCCTGTTTATGGAGGATAGCAGTCCAATACTTAATTGCAAGAGGAAAATGAATCCATGCTTCTAGGAAGCACTGCTATTTACAAAAACCAAGGAGGAATAATTTGGTTACATTTGCTTCTAGCTCTCTCCTTGTTGTCTTTTCTAATTTTTTTTCTTAAGAAAAAAGAGAAAGATTAGATAGAAAGTAAGCTGTTTTGAGACTAAGATTGTCTGAAAAGACTATTTTGCCCTTGAACTTGAGTACCCAGATAGAAAATTCTAGATCAGAGATGATTGTTGCAGTGTCTTTTTAGCTTCTAAAATTACCTTTAAAAAGTCTAAAAAATACTCAAATTATTAATATTTTGAATATAGTATCCTCTTCACTTCTTGTCCTCTTGAGAAGCTTGTGGGATCCTCAATTTATGCTCAATATTCTGAAACTTTATGATGGCCCAGATACTTGGAAGGCCCTTTTAAAAGAAAAAATTATGTCTTTTAGTTCTTCAGTTATTTTGTTGGTGGGATTTCCCCCTTCATTTATTATTTTTCTCCTTTTAGAATCTTTTTAGTTGGATATTCGATATCCTGGATTAGTGTTGTTGTTTTCTACCTATGGTTTTGTGGAGTTTTTTGGCTCTCCTTTTTGAAATACTTCATAAGTTTTATCTTCTGTCTCTTATATTGAGTTTTTAATTTTAGCTAATCCTGTTTTTAATTTGAGTGAAATTTTTTAAAGTTTTGAATGTTTTCTTTTAATAAAATCTTATTATTTTATTTGGTTGTTTTGGATACTGTGAACTCTCTGAGAATGTCAATTTTGGTGAGAAAAGTTTTTTTTCTCCTTGCATTGATGAATTTCCCACAAGTAGCTCTTTTTTTGCTTTGTTTTCATTTTATCTTCCACCTTTTCTCAGATACTCCAAACTCCTTGTTTTCTGCTTGTGTTGAATAAGGGATGGAGGACTGACTGGAAGCTGTGAACTTGTGAATGAGATTGTTGACCCCAGGCTTCCCTGTAGAATGCTGGCAGGGCTAATTATCTGAGGAATCTCTGATAGTGTCTTTACATCTTTTTCTTGGAAAGCTTGGATTCTTTGAAAAGTCTACACTCATTTCATGCCTGGAAGCTGAAGGCCTGGGTGCCAGTGTTCTTGGAACCCAAGTGAGGGAAAGATATTAATTTACTTAATTTGTCATTTTCAGTGTACCCTTACCTCAGATGTGTTTGGTGTTCACCCAGCTCAGAGACCCTGTTTTATCATCTCCAGGGAATAACCTCCAGTCTTTCCCTAAGGCTGAGAAAGAGTGGTTGCCTAGTTATACAAAAGGGAGGAAGTGATCTAGGAATCTGAATCTTAAACTGACTTATAACCAATGTTTAGCAACTTTTCTCCAGAGGTGCCTGGTACTGAAAATCCTGAGTAAAAGTCAGGTTAGTTCTTGACTTTTCCTTCTGCTTGCATAGGCTTTAGTTTTCTCAGATCAGCTATGTTTTTGGCTACTTGTCCATCTACTTTCCAGCTTCCCCCTAATTTTTTTTTTCTTTCCCTCATTCTGTTATTGTAGATTGAAGGCTTGAAAAATAATTTCTAAAAATCTCTGTATAGTCATTTTAGAAGAGTTTTGGGGAGAGGGTGAAAGAATATGTAGGGATTCAATCTCTTTCCCTCTTTGACTTTCGATTTGGGACATCAGCTCCAAATTTGCTTTTTGTGGTACAGTCCTGTCTTTAACTGAAAATATATGTATATGTATATGTATATGTATATGTATATATACACAAATATATGTATATGTATATGTATATGTATGTATATATATATGTATATAAACTAGATATGAGCAAAGCTACTCTGTTTTGCTTTTTAAGATTTATTTATTTATTTGAGAGAGAGAGAGTGAGAGAAAGAGCAAGCCTGCATGCACAAGGTGGGGGAGGGACAAGCAGACTCTGTCCATGACCCTGAGATCATGACCTGAGCTGAAATCGAGTCAGAGGCTAACTGACTGAGCCACCCAGGCACCCCAAAGCTGCTCTGTTTGAAAAGGAAGTGGGTGCCCGTGGTTGCCCTTCTTCAGTTCTCATCTCGTGCCATCTCTACCATGAGAACTTCCTTTAAGGCATGGTTTGTAAACTGCTGATTTAGGAGTTGAACATGATTTATCCTTCTACCAAATGTTAGACATTTGAGTAAAGTTTATGGCATTATGGAAGGAGCATTGATTTATTCCTTTAAAAATTAGTTTTATTGCTCTCCATTGCTCAGATGGTCCAAGTCAGAGAAAAAAAAAACTAATCTAAAAGTTTTGGAATTAGAATAAAATTAGACTCTGGACCTCCTTGCAAACAAATTTTATCATTGCAAAAATAACCTTAAAATGCTATTTTCTTTAGCTAAAAGGAAAATACATCAATCTACCTGAATATTAGGCAATATTTAACTATGCTTATACATTTTGAAAAACAAGGATATTGTAAACTCAAGTTTACTTTTAGAAAGCTACAATTCTATTTTATACTGGAATTCTTTTTTTTTTTTTTAAGATTTTATTTATTGACAGAGATCACAAGTAGGTGGAGAGGCAGGCAGAGAGAGGAGGAAATAGGCTCCCTGCTGAGCAGAGAGCCCGATGCATGCGGGCTCATCCCAGGACCCTGGGATCATGACCTGAGCTGAAGTCAGAGGCTTTAACCCACTGAGCCACCCAGGTGCCCCTATTTTATACTGGATTTCTAATAAATTCAGTGTTTTATTAAAAATTATTTACGTGAATATATGATGAGAGAAGGTCTGTAGGGCCAGAAGAATATTTTGAATTAATTCTGCCAGGAAATCTTATTAAATTAGTGCATAATTTAGCTTCATGTTTATGCCCAGTGTAGCCTTTAAAAACATTGTTATTTCCTTCCTCCTCCACCTCTCCCTGGCACAGACCATCAATTACCTGATGAAACCATGGAAGAATGTGGAAGTATTTGTACACTGCAGGTCACTCATAGGTCCAATTGGGAATGGACACAAGGATTTACTGTTAAATGAAATATGTATTTTTACATGTCACTAAAGTGACCCAGTGTGTTTTCTAATGTAATAAGAGAAAAATAAAAGAAACTCCCTCGTGAACAGAAGCCAAAAAAGTCCTTTTCTAGTGTAGAGAGTCAAAATGAAGGGAGTGCAGGTAGGTCTCTTCAGAATTATCCACTTGAATCTGACCTTCTGCTGTTATGTGTTGACACCAGCAAAATTTCACAGGCGACTCAGGCATCATGCTAAAAATTTTTTTGACAATTATGCTACAAAAGGATTTATCCGTTTTATTTTCAACCATGAGACACCTTTAGAAAACAGAAACATGCCCCAAACTGGTGAGAAACACATGGTATTTAGATTGGTGGTGTATATTGGAAGGAGTCTCAAAAACAATGAAATGGGTTGTCCTGTTTATGGCCTCTTTTGGAGGCAGATTATGCATAGGGCATGGGACCTCTCTAAGGCTCACATCTAGTGACGCACTGAGAGATGGATGAACTGGTGCCCATGGAAGAGTACTCTTTCAACCTGCTTACGGAGGAGTGTGGAAACAAAAGAAAACACTTGAAGAGCTATCAACCATAGAAAAGGAAGAGTCCCGGGAAAACCATTTCCAGCAAAGTATTTGCTTTGATGACCGTGTAAGTCACGAGGTTGCCTTTGAGCACACGGGGGATACTTGGTTACATGTGATGGCAACAGGGCGTGTGTGCCATGGCCTCAACTTGCTTCTTGATGACATCATGAAACTGGCCTTTCACCAAAAGGATTACAAGAAGAGCCAAAATATTGTGAAACTTGCAGGAGCCACTTACTGCTGCTATCTTCAAGGAGAAGGCAGGGGAAAACATGGGAAGAACTAAATCAAGTCACGGAAGCTGAGTTTTAAACCAATGATCAGAGTGGGTTATTTGCTCTTTGGTGATCTTTTGAGAAAACTGAAGCAGTTCTTCAACCAAATGTCATATTTGAGAGGTAACCAAAACCACTTTTTCCTGGGGCACCTGGGAGGCTCAGTTGTTGACCATCTGCCTTCAGCTCAGGCCCTGGGATTGAGCCCCACATCGGGCTTCCTGCCCAGCAGGAATCCTGCCTCTCCATCTCCAACTCTTGCTGCTTTGTATTCCCTCTCTTGCTGTCTCTCTCTCTGTCAAATAAAATCTTTAAAAACAAACAAACTCTTTTTCCTGAGGTTTCTATAAATGTTTATTCTTGTTTTTATTCTCTTTCACCATTCACAATAGACCTCTCACTGTGGAGTTTTGAGTGAGACCATACTGAGTGGGAGAGAAGCCTTTATTTTTTTTTTATTTTTTAATTTTTTTAAAGAATGTATTGCTCTGTAACTTTTTTTTTTTTTAAAGATTTTATTTATTTATTTGACAGAGAGAGATCACAAGCAGGCAGAGAGGCAGGCAGAGAGAGAGGAGGAAGCAGGCTCCCTGCTGAGCAGAGAGCCCTACGCGGGGCTTGATCCCAGGACCCTGAGATCATGACCTGAGCCGAAGGCAGTGGCTTAACCCACTGAGCCACCCAGGCGCCACCGCTTTTTTTTTTAAAGATTTTATTTATTTATTTTACAGACAGAGATCACAAGCAGGCAGAGAGGCAGGCAGAGAGAGAGAGAGAGGGAAGCAAGCTTCCTGCGGAGCAGGAAGCCCGATGCGGGGCTCGATCCCAGGACCCTGAGATCATGACCCGAGCCAAAGGCAGCAGCCTAAACCACTGAGCCACCCAGGTGCCCCGAGAGAAGCCTTTATTTGTGAGTGGCTTTGGGGAGGACTGTGACTCCAGGATCTTTGATAGTGGAAGAGGAGACTCCCTTCCCTGTTTTTCTTCCCGCACTTCTGCTTCCTTCTACCTTCCTCTTTCTTTCCCCTTTCAACGGCAAGGTGTTCTAACAGGTTGGTTGCTATTCTCTTATTGTGCCACCCCCACCCCATGGGCTTGCTCAGAGCTCCTCTTGTCATCCCAGTTTTTGGTTCCCTGGCTTCAGTTGTATGCCCACTCTGGATCTGGTCTCCCAGTTTCCCTTCTCTGTTTTTCCCTTCTCATGACTTACCTACTCTCATTTCCTCAGAGCCTTCTTGGGAAGGGAGTAATTTCTGTTTGCTAAGCACACTGAAGTTAAGGCATTAATGGCTAACAGATTTGATGTTAACATTAGGGAAATTCACATTTTAACTGGAGACTCCTCAAATTTCAATATGGAGCCTGCCAGTGACATTTTAGGCAGCATGAGCAGTCAGTGGAGGAGAAAATGAGCCTTTTCCTGGTGCTTGTGCATATGGATGACTTTTTACTTTACCCATTCAAGAGATGGGCCTTATTGTAATGTGTACAGACTAGTGAATAAAATATTAAACTGGGACATGAAGGATCCAGGAAGGTTTGGGGCTAGGGGAGCCAAACAAGGATAAGGACATCTTTTAAAGAAAAGTCAGGAAAAAAAATAGTATGGTTAATAAATAAAGTACAAAATATGAGTATTTTCAATCACTCATGCAGCCTCTCTTCTGTTAACATTTCCCTTTCCCTGGCTCTGGTAAGAAGCAGGTGGAGCATAACAAATATCATGGAGGACAAGGGGTGTTAGAGAGGAGAAGGGAGTTGGGGTAAATTGGAAGGGGAGGTGATTCATGAGAGACTATGGACTCTGAAAAACAATCTGAGGGGTTAGAAGTGGTGGGGGTGTGGGAGGATGGGGTACCAGGTGGTGGGTATTATAGAGGGCACAGATTGCATGGAGCACTGGGTGTGGTGAAAAAATACTACTATTTTTCTGAAAATAAATAAATTGAAAAAATTAAAAAAAAAAAAAAGAAGAAGCAGGCAACAGGATAGGCAAATATAGACAGTGGATCATTGAGCTGGGAGTGATTTGCATGCCAAGAGAGATCACAGGGATCTTCTTTTCAAATTCTGCGGGACTGGAGGTATTTACTAGTAGCTGGGCTTTTGTATGAATCCAGGGAGAGAGCTTTTTGGATCTCTGGTCTCAACAGAGTGGCCTAGCCAGAGAGGCCACTTTTCCTTGTGGATGTATCCCAGTGTCCCAGTGTGAGCAGAGCCTCCCGGAGATGATGTCCTCCTCACCTGCATTGATCTTCATGGTCCTCTTCTTCCTGGAGTTGATGATTGCGATGTTGCAGAATGGCTTCATGGTTATTGTGCTGGGCATGGAGTGAGTGTGATGTGGGTGCTGCCTGCAGGTGACATGATTGTGGCCTCCCTGGCTGCCTCCCAGTTCTGCCTGTATGGGGTAGCCATCTTGAATAACCTCTTGACCTTCTCTGAAATAGACTATTACCAGATCCCCTGGAACTTCATCAATACTCTCACTTCCTGGCTCACTGTGTGGCTTGCCGTCTTCTACTGTGTGAAGATCACTCTCTTCTCCTACCCTGTCTTCTTCTGCCTGAAGTGAAGGATTTCTCCGTCAATGCCCAGGCTGCTGCTGGGCTCTCTGGTATTAGCTGGCCTGAGAGTCATCTCATCAGCCACTGGAATGAGAATTTTTATGCAGATGCTTACCCCCCAGAGTTCCCAAGGAAATAGCACCCTGGCTGACAGTACAGCCCTTCTATTGGTCTCTTGTTCTACCTCATACAGTGCTCACATGGTTGATCCCATTCTTCCTATTCTTGGTGTCCATGCTCTTGTTCATGTTCTCACTGTACCAGCACTTGGGGAGGATGAGGGAATGTAGACTGGGAGCATGTGATCCTAGTACCCAGGCTCACACCATGGCCCCGAAAGTCACTTGTTTTCTTCCTTGTCTTTTATATATCATATTTCCTGTCTCTGATTGTTGTTGCTATGAAAATCAGTCTTCACTGATACTGGTCCTGGGTCACTGGTACTGGTCCTGGGAAGTGGTGACCTATGCAAGCATCTGTTTGCACTCCAGCATCCTGGTGCTAAGCAGCCCCAAGCTGCGAAAAGTCCTGAAGACCATGCTTTGGAAAGCTCTGGACAAAGGCTGGTCCGTCTCAAGTTAACAGTGTCAGTAATCATTATGTGTGGACAAGCCCATGAGTGGTGAGAACCTGTAAAGTTTGGGTACTGTTCTTTTGGGTACTGTTCTTTTCATTTCCCTCTTTCTTTTATACTTCTTCCATGCCCTATCAATTCTTTTTGCACCCTTCTCTGTTCCTGCCATCCCCTCCACTGCTCCTAGTACCCAGTGTGGGTCCCAAACCACTCTGGGCTGGGATGATGGCCTCATTGTCTAATAGACCTTTCACACCCTCTATATGAGAGTTCTCGAAACATCCTTTGGGTCTGACCACTTTATGGAGACCTGTAATGGCTGTCAGTTATCTTTGAGGTCAACCTGAAGTATTTTTTTAATGGTGGCATAGATTGTCCCACCATCCCACACACAACTGCTCTCCTGTCAGTGGTCTCTCCACTCCAGTCCAGGAAAGATTCTTTCCATCTCCCCACATCTCCATATCTTCTTCACTCTAGCCTGTGGTCATTTGGCCCATCTGGAAATTACTTCTTTCTTCTGTCTGCCAGTCTTGTCCCTTCCCTTCTTTGGTGCCCAGCTTATGACTGATTTCACGCACATGGAGTCTTTTCAGTTTGATCCTATGGAAGGCTGAGGTTGTATAGGAGTTTTCCACCACTCTAGGCTCTGCCCATGATTTGTTTGTTTGCTGTATGTTGAATTCAAAGGAATTGTGTGATGTGGAAATAATTTTAGGTTTTGGCCAACAGAAGATAGAGAAGGAATACAAAATATGTTTGCTGTTGTTCTTAATTTTGATAATCCTGCCCTTCCTGTCTGCTTACCCAAAAGGTGGATCCTGAATGCCATTGCTTACGATGGTAGTCTCCAAATTGGGGTGTTGGCATCCCAGAATTGTGTGCGTAATGATCCACTGAATGTGGAAAGAAAAGTGTGGCAACTCCAATTTCCACTTATTTTTATCTCATCCTTTTAGTTCCTTTTTTTTGGTGTATATATATATATATATATTTTTTTTTAAAGATTTTATTTATTTACTTGACAGACAGAGATCACAAGTAAGCAGAGAGGCAGAGAGAGAGGAGGAAGCAGGCTCCCTGCTGAGCAGAGAGCCCGATGTGGGGCTCGATCTCAGGACCCTGGGATCATGACCTGAGCCGAAAGCAGAGGCTTTAACCCACTGAGCCACCCAGGCGCCCCTGGTGTATATTTTATGATGTACAGAATGTATTAGTAAAGTACACATGCATGTTAAACAATATGTTAAGTAAATATGCATATGGTTGGATGCATGCTCATGAATTTTTTGTTTTTTTTGCTGATGGAATTTTTTTTTTCTTAAAATTTTATTTATTTATTTGACAGACAGAGATCACAAGTAGGCGGAGAGGCAGGCAGAGAGAGAAGGGGAAGCAGGCTCTCTGCTTAGTAGAGAGCCCAATGTGGGGCTTGATCCCAGGACCCTGAGTTCATGATCTAAACTGAAGGCAGAGGCTTTAACCTACTGAGCCATCTAGGTGCTCCTAGAATTTTTTTTAAAGATTTGTTTATTTGAGAGAGAGAGAGAGAGAGAGAGAGAGAGAGATATGAAGATAGTGACAGAGAGCACGAGGGAGATGAGTGAGCATGATCAGGGAGGAGTGGGGAGGAAAGGGAGAAGCAGGCTCCCCGCGGAGCAGGGAGTCTGATGTGGGACTTGATCCCAGGACCCTAGGATCATGACCTGAGCTAAAAGTAGATGCTAAACCCACTGAACTACCCAGGTGCCCCTGCTGATGGAATCAATTTTAAAAAACACATGCAGACCAAAAGACTAGAAAAGGGTTGGGTGGGAGCAGTGAAGGCAAGAGCATCAGCAGTATCTGTCTCCACAGACCTCTCAGCTGGAAGCACCTGGAAGACTGCCTTTCCGTGTCTACTGTTCCCTGAAACAGTAGAGTTCCAGAACTGTACTGAATGTCTTGGGTGGAGAGAGGATGGTGATGCGACTTTTATGTCCTGCATCCTGTTCACAACCCTTTCAGTTATGCCACGTCTAGTGGGCTTATCTCAGGACTTCTTGATTGGTTGATGTTATTAACCACTTTTTCCTAGGTTTTAGCTCATAAGAGCCCTCAAACACTTGATGACTCCATCTTGACCAAAAACATAACCCGGTATCTCATCTTGGCTTTCTAGGCCTTCTGTGTACTCTTCCTAGCCTGATAAGCCACCATTTCCTTTGCTGTACCCAAACTTGTCTGGTTATTGCCTAAACATAATGGCATTTCCATTTCCTTCAATGACCCATGTCTCCTTCCTTACAACATACAAGACAGCATCTTTCTTGTACCCCAGTGAAGGCTTTGCTGCTGCTTCTCCCACTGAGCTCTTCTTGGAATTCTTGGTAGGAATGGAAATATAACATTTCCAACTGCAGCCTGGGAATCCTCCTACTTTATCCCTCTCAGAGAGAGTCCTTGAGGTATGTATTTCCCATGTAGAGAATCTACTCTGGATTCCTAACTGTAGCATCCCCACCATTACACATATAAAGACCAGCTGTGAAAATTCAAAATTCTCAGTTTTGGCTTCCACCTGAGATAAATCTGGATATGAGGAAGTAAAAGGCAGTGAACAAATAAGCACAAACAAAAGAATCACTATAAAACATACTGCATATTTAAATACAAATGGTTATTTACCTGTTTGGATTAACTTAATCTGCACAAAGTTTGTGGCTAGGTAATGTTGTAGTTTATGATTGGTGCATGAAAACACTTTGAGGGCAGGTACCTAGTTCACTGTTGAATCCCCAGTGTCTTTCACAGGGTCCTTATGACATGGGAGATGCCTCATAAATTATTGTTGAGTGCATTGAAGGTTAGGGTAGCACATATCTTTCCAATTATACAAGCCATCAAAGATGTAGGAAGTGGATGGGAAGGATGAGCTTCCATACTGAGAGGTCTCTGGCTGGCCAAACTCTAGAACTTAGGAGTTCAAAGTTTGCCCCATTGGATTCCTACTCCAAGGTCCAGTAGGAAATGGCCAAATGTCAGCCAGAGAAGCAAGGTCAATAAAGAGAGCAGTTAGAAACTCTATCTACTGAGGATTTGCATCTTCACTGAAAGGCAAGGTGAAAAAACACCTTAGTTCATCTCTCCTGTCTTCAGGAATGCAGTATTCATCATAGCAAGGGCTCTGTGTTGGAAGAACAATTCTGCCTGGAACTTTGTCCCAGTGGACTGGGAAGTGGAAAGAGATGCTGTGTTTCTGCATTCTGTTCTCTCTTGATGATGTTGTATGCATGGAACTGGTAGGATATAGTGTTGGCCAGAACAGGAATGTACTATAAAATATTCCCTTACTCTCAAGTTACTTTATCTTGAGCCTTCAGTATTGTCATATATGATCCAGAATAATTTCTGTTTTCTTGTAATTAATTAATAATACTATTATATTATTAGAATAAAATATACTTTTATATTATATAATTTATTTATATAATATATATTATGTAATATATGTTATATAATTATAATAGTAAAATAATATAATAAAACCAGAATAATTTCTGTTTGTCTGTAAATAATTAATGTGCCTTAATGTGCCTATAGACACATTAATCTGCTTATCACTCACCTGGGTAAGTAAGTACTCACCTTACTTGCTGATTTTTTTTTTTTTTTTACTCTTTGAGCAGCATTCCTATGAAAAATAGAACCTTTGCTTACTTTGCCTCCCTCTGGTTAATGTAGATAGTCCAAGATTTGGTGCTCTGACCTCTACTGCATCTCTGATGCTCTCCTGAGTTCTCCTTGGACTATTTGTCCCCCCACAGGAGGAAGGTAGTTATTATAATAACAGTTGTCATCGTTACCTTAATTCTTTCTTATACTTATGCAGATAGTATAGATATATATTCACATGTATTTGTGATCCATATATTTTATATGTGAAGAAATAAGCTTTCAGAAAGGTTAAATGACTAGCCTGAAGATCAATAGATTGTGATTGTGACAAGATTCAAAACCTGGTCTCTGTCTTCAGCTAGGGATGAAGGAGACCAGAGTAAAGGATGTGTTGCTAACTATGGCAGGGATCTCTGGTTCTGAAATCAGTTTGGGTCTTGGTCTTCCCTCCATTTAACTATGACCTTAGCTGAGACTCTTAGAGAGGAGAAGGGAGCTGGAGTAAACTAACCTCTTTAGTAGAGGTTTAGCTCACTTTTCCAAAAACACCTATTTCATAAGGTCATGCTGAGAACTAACACAGTGGAGAACACTTAGAACAATGCCTGGAACAAACTATCAACCAATGAATGTGAGCTCTGACCCTTGATAGAGGATTTCCTCACAGAGCTGCCAGCAGGTGTGCAGTGATGTGGGTGTCAGCTCAGAGAAGTAGAACCTCTGTGTAAGGGATGCTAAATGCAAGTGCCTGCCTGGCATATTATTCACACCAATGTTGACATGGACAGAGAGTGGGCAGAGGAAGGGCACACAAATTCAGGGATAGGCAGGGAGATTTTTGAAACTGAGCCTTAGAAATATTTGCATCTATTCTGAGAAGAAGAAACCTCTTTACCCTCAGGAGATAGCCCGTGTCCTCTACTCCGTCCTTTACACCTGACGGCAGCAAGAGGGGCAAACATCAGGCAGGACCTTCCAGAGCCACCCAAAAGGAATAGACCTTGAAGTCTGGAGGGATCCATCTTGTCCACAGGAGAGATGAATGGAGATGACATGGTTCCAGAACCTCCAGTGACTGGCCGATAAGAGAGCCATCACCCTGGCTATCATTTTATTTTATTTTTTGTTCCTGGTGACAGCAGTAAGCAGTGTTCATCACTGTAACATTGAGCATGGAGTGGTTGTTACAGAGAACATTGTTAACCTTGTGCTAAATTAGCCTGGGGGACTCTTGTGTGGGGGACTCTTGCCTCTGTTGGCAGTGGCAACAGAGTGGTGATGGGGAAGAGCATTTATATTTTCCAGAATCCATTGGCCTTCCCATACAACTCTGTATTGCAGTACCTGGCCTTCCTGAACACCGCCACCTTATGCTTCTTCATCTAGCTCAGTGCTTTCTGTTGCGTGAAGACCACAACCTTCACCCTCCCCATCTTCCTGTAGCTAAAACAGAAGGTGTCTGGATTGGTTCCGTAGATGCTGCTCAGTTCTGTGAGGTCTCCATATTGAGCACCATCCTATTTTCATAGACAACCAAAGCTTATATCACTACTTTTTAAGGAGAGGGTTGCAATCTTGGAATGCCACTAGGAATACTATAAGATCATATGAGAAATCCCTGTTCTCTTTAAACCTTGTTACCTGAACAATCTTTACTCTTGTCTTTCTCATTGGCATGGTTTTGCTCTCTGGAAAGACATAATGAAGGCCCTGCTCTCCATTGCGGCTTTCGTGACCCCAGTGCCCAGGCGCACATCAGGGTTCTTCTGGTTCTTATCTCCTTCTCTATATGCTCTTCACCTCCTATTTTCTGTCACTGGTGCTCAGTGCTGCAGGTGTTTTTCCTTCTTGGAATTTAGGCATTGGATATGGCAAACAGTGATTTATCTGTGCACAGCTGTCCACCCATGACTGCTCTTGAGCAGCCCTAGGCTGAGAGGTGTGCTGGAGGGGGGATGCTGTGCATGGTGCTGGGCATTTAATGGAGTGGCAATTAATGGAAAAACCTCAGAGACTCTACTGCAGAGGGGATGGTACAATGCGACGTGG
The DNA here is from genome assembly GCF_022355385.1 of Mustela nigripes. Taxonomy (NCBI): domain Eukaryota; kingdom Metazoa; phylum Chordata; class Mammalia; order Carnivora; family Mustelidae; genus Mustela; species Mustela nigripes. The sequence goes on along the minus strand of NC_081560.1, from coordinate 11,100,462 downwards.
CTTCTTTAAATATTTTTGCCACTTTTAATGCTCTTTTCCTCTCTGCTCTATTTAATGACGAGGAGAATAACTTCAGTGAAACAGGATTTCAGGGTGAGATCGAAGGTCCTGAAATAATGGGCTTGCATCACCGATTTACACTCAGCAAGTGTGTAGCTAATGCAGCTAGGTTCCCTGTGGGACTTGATGGGGCCAAAGAATCAGGAAACTTTTATTTTCCCTGTGATGGATCTCTTGGAGTTTAAAATTATCCTTCTGGAAACTGGATGCAAGGATCCTGACACATAGTTCAATTTTTATCTGTTGAGTAGACTGGAGAAGATATTTGGAGCCTCGATTTTCCTCTGGCTCCATGCTATAAGCCGCCTTTCCTTTTTCTTTTTCCTTGCCTCCCCTTCTCTCCCCCTTCCGCTCCCTGTCCTGCCCTCCCCTTCTCTCCCTTCCGCTCCCTGTCCTGCCCTCCCCTCTCCCTTCCGCTCCCTGTCCTGCCCTCCCCTCTCCCTTTTCTTTTTATCACGTCCTTGTTTTCCCCCCGTCTGGTGCAGGGAAGCCCCCCTCTCTCCTGTGCACGAGTTCCTGGTGTCTGAACTCTTCTCACAGACCATGGTCCATTTGTGCACTTGTGTGGCAGTGTGTGTTATCTGGGATTTGTATATTTGCAGATGACCTTTGGAAATCCCTATGAAAGCTAGGGATTTCTGATTTATATATTGCTTATGTTCTCTGCCATAGCCTACTCTGTTAGTCTGTTCTGTGACTATTAAGGTCGATGAACCCATAAGTGACTTCTTTTATGCTGAGACTGAGACCTACTGAAATTTTTGATTTGGGGAAGTTTAGCTATATCTATCTGATAAGATTTAAGAAGAAAGACTTGATTTTGGTTTGGTGAAGGGTGCAGCCTGCTTTTCTGCCTTCCATAAATCTCAAACCTTCCTTAAACTCAGTTACCTTTTGAATAATTCAAACTGAGGTCCCTAAACTTCTCTCTATTTGCATTAAAACCTCTACGACTCATCTCCACTTTTTCATTAGAAGATAGGTTTTCTAGAAGACTGGCTGTTGGCTTTTCATGGCTCTCTTTGCTTCTTTCCTATGCCCTGCTCTGTCAAGGATTCCCACTTCTTTGCGAATCTTCAAACTTTCCCTCTTCACTGTCCTTACTTTCCTCAACAAATGTGCCTCTTATCTTTTTTCCTGAAAAAAAAAATCCCCCCAATTCTTTTACCCCCTCAAGTAGCCATTCTGCTAGTCACGTGCTGAGAATCACCCACCACCCCATGCTGCCTTACAATCCTCTCTGCTCCCTTTTTTTCTAAAAAAAAAAAAAAAAAAAAAAAAAAAAAAAAGTGTTTTTAAAGGACACATAGGAGTTCCTAATTCTTAAATGTAATGTTATCCTCAGCCCTCATCTTCTTTTTAAGTTTATTTATTTATTTCAGCAATATTCTACACCCAGTGTGGGGCTCAAACTTGCAACCCCAAGATCAAGAGTTGCAAGCTTTTCCAACTGAGCTAGCCCTCATCTTCTTATGTCTCTGTAGTATTTGCTTTTCATGATAACAAGTGATTTCTTTAAAAAAAAAAAACTGATAAATGATACTTTTGCAAAAGTACAACCTGATCTTGATAGAAGATTTAAAAAAAAGGAAAATGAGCACCACTCATAATTGCCCATCCATGGATCTTCCTGAAGGTCCTGTGATGCTGCACTAGGCTCTTCTCCTCACTCTACTGCTCCTCTTGTGTCTCCCTCACTACGTGCTCATCCTCCTGTGCCCTCCCTGCCAGCTCTTTCCGTAGCCAACCATCTTGTTCTTGGGCATTCATCTGCTCCTTTTCCTTTTGTGTTTACAACTATTCACATAGTTTTACTTATGACCTTCATGTGAATAATCAGTCGTCAGAACGTTGACCTTCCTCAGAATTCCAAACCTCTGTTTTCTTCCACTTTGGGCATCACCACCTGATAGTACCATGAACATTTCAAATTTAGTAAGTTCAAAATGAATGTCCTTTCCCTTCTTCCTTTCCTTCCACTAACCCCCTTTACGCTCAGTTGCATCTGTTTCTTCTTTTATATCCACCTCTGAGATAATTTTCACTCCCCATCTCTGCTGAGCCCTTGAACTTAATTAGCAGCTTATCTTCAATTGCGACCTCTGAAGTGTCTCTGTTGTCTGTCCCCTTCTTCCCATTTCTGTGGATTCTAGTTTAGATTAGACTCTCCTCCTCTCACTGGGACTGCTAAAATGTCTTCTTCACCACTTGCTCCATTACTTCTCCCCTCCCTCCTAATCAGAATTACCTTTACCAGATTCATCTCTTTTTTTTTTTTTTAAAGATTTTATTTATTATTTATTTGACAGGCAGAGATCACAAGCAGGCAGAGAGGCAGGCAGAGAGAGAGGGAGAAGCAGGCTCCCTGCTGAGCAGAGAGCCCTACGCGGGGCTTGATCCCAGGACCCTGAGATCATGACCTGAGCCAAAGGCAGCGGCTCAACCCACTGAGCCACCCAGGCGCCCCCAGATTCATCTCTTGAAGGCATAACTAACCATTCCACCCACACTGTCAATGCCTCTGAGTGAGAAATGAAACATGGGTCCCTAAGCACTCACAGACCTTCACAATATGGCAATAATTTTATCTTCTCTGTGTCTATTTTAGCAGAATCCTATTTTGTAGCAAAATCTGGATTAACCTTGTTCCCAACATACCAGGAGCTTTCTCCCTGACATACTGAAATGTGCTCTCTTATCCCTATATCTACCTGTGAAAATCCTATACATTCCACCCCCTATTTAACTTTTAAAGGTTAATTCAAATGGCTTCTCTTCAGGGAAGCTTTTCTGGTTTGCTACCCCTTAAGCTTTGCTTTCTCTGACCTTTGAGTACATATGAATGGGATGTTCCTCAGTCATGGGCTGAATTCTCTTTTGTGGTGGAATGATTTATATTCATGCTTTATTCTCCATAGTTTATTTTATTTTATTCTTTTTAAAAAGATTTTATTTATGTGTATAATTCAGTAAGAGAGAGTGTGAGTGGGAAGGGCAGAAGGAGAGGAGAGGCAGAGAATCCCAACCACACTCCATGAGTGTGGAGCTGAGTGTGGAGCCAGATGGTGGGGCTCAGTCTTATGACCCTGAGATCATGACCTGAGCAGAAACCAAGGGTCAGATGCTTAAGTGCCTGACCATCCAGGCACTCCTTTGTAGTATTTTTTAAAGTGTTTGAAAGCATGGGCTACCTTGTACATTTCTATGTGTCCCCTGAAGCACTTATAAATACTTTTTACGTTGAACAGAATAATTCTATGGCCCCTGGAACTCAGCCGGAAGTACATGGGCTTTTGTCTGTATATTTATTTCTGGGCTACCTAGTTCATTTTTATGTTGATGTATGAAATGTATTTCCTTTGCTGACTGGCCAGCTTATTTTTGGAGGTCAGACTTATATTCTGTTTCTCTTTGACTAATCCTCAATGTAGAAATAATAAATGGGTAAGTGAGAGAGTAAGATATGCCCGATTTTGTGATGGGTGTACTTTGCTTCTTTCTTGTGCATTTACATGTTGCTAAGCAACTGTGAATGACTAGCTTAGCTCCTTCCTATGGGAATCTTAGTGAAGTGCCACTTCTCTTTTCTTACTGACCCAGTCTCCGTCTCCAAAGCACCCTGTATAAGCTAATCTTTGTTCCTTCCTCTTTTCACATTGTTAGCCTGGGGAAAAAGAATATCTACCAGAATCTGAATGATCTCCCCACAGGGACTAGTTCTCATGGAGCTTGAACACACAGGGAAACATAAAAGAGTAGCCAGGTTTGTTATATTTTAAAAATACATAGCTTATTATTATCATTAACTTTTGCCTGTCATCTAATTTTTTGTGCATTATGATGATATTACTAATAGTCATTTATGTATGCCTATTTTGTGTGAGGCATGGGACTAGGAAATTTATTTACTGACATCCCTTATATATTTAATTCTGAAAACAACACTGCAAAGTAGAAACTGAGGCTTAGAGAAGATTACTGAGTGAATGATGGAAGTAGAAAACCTTAGTGCTATAAACTTTAATAGTGTGGTATTGATGCAGGGATAGATAAATGCATCAATACATAGTCCAGGTAATAGTTACATGGAGAATTATATACGATAAGTAAGGCATCTTAAGTCAGTGAGGGAAAAATGGTCATTTCATTGTGTTGCAGTGTATTGGTACTATAGTTGGAAAAACAAAAATATAGTTAGAGCCAATATTTCATCCTCAATTGCAGATAGATTATTTTAGACTGAATTTTATTTAATTTTTTTAAAACATCCCCTTTTTTTGATAATTCAATTTTTCATGTATTTTGCTTCATGAAATACTGCCTTTAAATGTGACAGAAATGTTCGCTATTTTCTCCCCCACCTTTTTGGATGACATTGTAACATGTGTACATGTCTTCAGCTTCCACAATCTAGAAAATCCCTGTTTTCTTAGGCTGCCACCTTCTATTTTTTAAAGATTTATTTATTTATGAGCGTACTTACATAAGCAGGGGAAGGAGCAGAAGGAAAGAGAGAATTCTCAAGCAGACTCCCCACTGAGTGTGGAGTCCAATGTGGGACTTGGTCCTAGGATCCTGAGATCATGACCTGAGCTGAAATCAAAAGCAGGATGCTTAACGAACTGAGCCACTCTGGTGCCCCTCTTAGGCATTCTTAGTAAAACTTGAAATACCAAGTTGTAATGGAATTAATTGGTAAATTTAAAACTTTCTAAAAGAGATTATTTATTTGAGAGAGAGAAAAAGCACACAGAGGGATGGTGGAGGGACGGAGAGAGAGAATCCCAAGCAGACTCCCTGCTGAGTGGGGAGCCTGACATGGAGCTCAAACCTACGGCCTTGAGATCATGACCTGAGTTGAAATCAAGAGTCAGATGCTTAACCCTTAGTATGCATGTGTTAGTTATCTATTGCTGCATAACAAATTATCCTCACACTTAATGGCTTACAGCAACCTTTATTATAGCCCCATAGCTTCTATGGATCAGGAAGCCAGGCATATCTTACCTGTCACAGGCTTACTCAACTTCAGGCTCATCTGGGAAGGAGCCACTTTCCAGCAAACCTGTTTGCTGGCAGGATTCAGTTTCTCATGGATTAGTGGACTGAAGCATCAGGTCCTCATGAGCTTTTGGCTGGAGGCCTCCTTCAGTTCCTTGCAACATAATGCTCTTCTTAAAGTATCTGACTTCATTTGAGTAAATAGATGTACTGGCCCCAGAGCATTTGCAAAAGAGAGAGTACCACTAAGACAAAAGTCACAGACTTTGTAACCTAGTTAATTATTTTTTCCATTATTGCTCATTGGTGGTAGCCAATAGATGTGGTCAAAAGAAAGAGGACTAAGAGAACTATATAAAATTATGATTACAAAGGTAAGCACTAGAACAAAAAATACACTTTTCTTATGATTAATAGAACAAACAAAAAATGAAGAAACACAGTGAATACAAAGACAATAATTTACCCCCCATAAATTTTATAAACAAAACACAGAACATGAAGTATTGTGCTAGAACTAAGATGAAGCATAGGGAATATAAAATTAAGTAAAAATGGGCTTATACTTAAAAGAGAATGGTCTTCAGATTGGCTCAAAAAGCAAAACACAACTCTATGTTTCTAAGATCCATAAAAAAGAGAAAGTTCGAAAATTAAAAAATGAAAAATAGTATGTCCAGTGAATGCAAACAGAAGGAATTCATACCTAAAATGATAATAAGGTTTTTTTTTGCTTTTTATTTATTTATTTATAAAAATTTTTAATTTTTTATAAACATATATTTTTATCCCCAGGGGTACAGGTCTGTGAATCACCAGGTTTACACACTTCACAGCACTCACCAAAGCACATACCCTCCCCAATGTCCATAATCCCACCCCCTTCTCCCAACCTCCCTCCTCCCAGCAACCCTCAGTTTGTTTTGTGAGATTAAGAGTCACTTATGGTTTGTCTCCCTCCCAATTCCATCTTGTTTCATTGATTCTTCTTCTACCCACTTAAGCCCCCATGTTGCATCACCACTTCCTCATATCAGGATAATAAGTTTTTAATATTAAGTGGTAAAATATAAAATTAATGTAGAATTAGTGTGAATATCTATATGACAAATATCATAGCAGCCACATTTATGAAGCAGAAATTATAAGAAATACAAGAAAATTTGAACAGGTTCACTAAAAACAAAAGACTGTCTTTGTCAAACAGAGAAAAAAAGTATAACCAAATAAGTTAGTTTTATTGATAGATATTAAACTCTGTACACACCCAGAGAACACAACTTCTTTGCAAATACCAGTGGAATATTTGTGAAAACTGAGCTAACAAAAATTGTATAAAACAGAAAACTGCAACTTACTCTCACTTATGCATATAAAATCCTAAAAAAAAAAAAAAATTAGAAAGCAAAGTCCAGTAGTGCAGTAAATGTTATATTATCACCAAGTAGAATTTAATCTAGGAATTTTTAAAAATTAATTTATTTATTTTCAGAAAAACAGTATTCATTATTTTTTCACCACACCCAGTGCTCCATGCAATCCATGCCCTCTATAATACCCACCACCTGGTACTCCAACCTCCCACCCCCCCGTCACTTCAAACCCCTCAGATTGTTTTTCAGAGTCCATAGTCTCTCATGATTCACCTCCCCTTCCAATTTACCCCAGCTCCCTTCTCCTCTCTAACACCCCTTGTCCTCCATGATATTTGTTATGCTCCACAAATAAGTGAAACCATATGATAATTGACTCTCTCTGCTTGACTTATTTCACTCAGCATAATCTCTTCCAGTCCCGTCCATGTTGCTACAAAAGTTGGGTATTCGTCCTTTCTGATGGAGGCATAATACTCCATAGTGTACATGGACCACATCTTCCTTATCCATTCGTCCGTTGAAGGGCATCTTGGTTCTTTCCATAGTTTGGCGACCGTGGCCATTGCTGCTATAAACATTGGGGTACAGATGACCCTTCTTTTCACTACATCTGTATCTTTGGGGTAATACCCAGGAGTGCAATGGCAGGGTCATAGGGAAGTTCTATTTTTAATTTCTTGAGGAATCTCCACACTGTTCTCCAAAGAGGCTGCATCAACTTGCATTCCCACCAACAGTGTAAGAGGGTTCCCCTTTCTCTACATCCTCTCCAACACATGTTGTTTCCTGTTTTGTTAATTTTGGCCATTCTAACTGGTGTAAGGTGATATCTCAGTGTGGTTTTAATTTGAATCTCCCTGAGGGCTAGTGATGATGAACATTTTTTCATGTGTCTGATAGCCATTTGTATGTCTTGATTGGAGAAGTGTCTGTTCATATCTTCTTCCCATTTTTTGATATGTTTGCCTGTTTCATGTGTGTTGAGTTTGAGGAGTTCATTATAAATTCTGGATACCAACCTTTTGTCTGTACTGTCACTTGCAAATATCTTCTCCAATTCCGTGGGTTGCCTCTTTGTTTTGTTGACTGTTTCCTTGGCTGTGCGGAAGCCTTTGATTTTGATGAAGTCCCAAAAGTTTATTTTCGCTTTTGTTTCCTTTGCCTTTGGAGACATAACTTGAAAGAAGTTGCTGTGGCTGATACCGAAGAGATTACTGCCCATGTTCTCCTCTAGGGGTCTGATGGATTCCTGTCTCACGTTGAGGTCTTTTATCCATTTTGAGTTGATCTTTGTGTATGGTGTAAGAGAATGGTCGAGTTTCATTCTTCTACATATAGCTGTCCAGTTTTCCCAGCACATTTATTGAAGGAATTTTAAGGGTGATTCAATATTAGGAAATCCATTAATATAACCAATCTTATTTATTAATCTAAAGGAAAATTCATATAGTTACCTTCAAAAATGCTGAAAGACAATTGAAAAATTTAATACTAATTTTTATTTATTTGTTTTTAAACGATTTTATTTATTTATATGACAGAGCTCACAAGTAGGCAGAGAGGCAGGCAGAGAGAGTGGCAGGCTCCCCACTGGCAAAGAGTCCGATGCGGTGCCCAATCCCACGACCCTGGGATCATGATTGGATCTAAAGGCAGAGGCTTAACCCACTGATCCTCCCAGGTGCCCCAATATACTAATTTTTGATAAAATACTCAATAACATATCCAACAACATGAAAAATGTATCTCAACCCAAAAGCTCCATCATATTTGATGAATATGGCATTCTTAAAAAACTCAAGAATATTAAAAGAATGAGTACTGCCACCACTATTTATACATTAATGGTGATAATAACTAATGTAATTAAGGAGAAACAGATTAGATACAGACATTGGAAGTGGGATGTAAAAATATCTGTTTGTATAGTTGAAAAATCTAAACAACGTAACAACTACTATAGAACAATAAGAATTTTGTAAGGTAGTAGGGTGAAAAATAATGGATGGAACTAGAGCGTATCATGCTTAGCGAAATAAGTCAGGCAGAGAAAGACAACTATCATATGATCTCCCTGATATGAGGAAGTGGTGATGCAACATGGGGGCTTAAGTGGGTAGGAGAAGAATCAATGAAATAAGATGGGAATGGGAGGGAGACAAACCATAAGTGACTCTTAATCTCACAAAACAAACTGAGGGTTGCTGGGGGGACGGGGTTTGGGAGAAGGGGGTGGGATTATGGACATTGGGGAGGGTATGTGCTTTGGTGAGTGCTGTGAAGTGTGTAAACCTGGTGATTCACAGACCTGTACCCCTGGGGATAAAAATATATGTTTATAAAAAATTAAAAATTAAAAAAATATATTTTCTAATATAAACAGTTAATCACTAGTTAGAAGATAGAATGAAAGAAAAGATTCTATTTGCATTAATAACAAGAGGGCAAAATACCCAGATATAAATTGTAAAGACATCCTATACGATGGAAGCTACCCAGGTAGACATGGAAGACACGAGTGAATGGAAGATAATACCATATTCTTGGGGCGCCTGGGTAGCTCAGTTGCTTAAGTGTATGGCTCTTGGTTTTGGCTCAGGTCATGGTCTCAGGCTTGTGGGATAGGGGCCCATGCTGGGCTCTGTGCTCAGCAGGGAGCATATGGCCCCAGCCATTCCCCAAGGCTTTAACAGAATCCTCATCTTCCCATTTTTTTCTAGTAGTTGTATTGTTTTTTTTCAACATTAAATATTTGATTCATTTGGACTTCATCCTGGTATGCAGCTGGAGGTATGGCAATACCTTAATTTTTTCCCGAGCTATCCTGTTATCTCAATATCAGTTATTGAATGAATAATCCATTTGCTTCAGATCTGGAATATTACATTTATTTGTACTGAATTAAGACTAAATTCCCATATTGTATGTATTTGCTTCTAGATTACTTATCCTACTGGGATATAACAATAAACACTTAAATTTTGAGATTCACACTATATGTCAGTATGTGATAGAGTTTGTCTACCTTCATTGTTTTCTTTTTTGGCTTCTTTCAACTTCCATAATAGCCTTTGAATATGTTAGTATTATTTTTAAAGGTTTAAAAAGAGGCAGTAAATTGGCATTTTTATAGGTCTTTTATTAAATTAAGAAATTAACACAAGAGGGGGTGCCTGGGTGGTTCAGTCAGTTAAGTGTCCACCTCTTGATTTCGGCTCAGGTCATGATCTTATGGTGGTGAGATTGAGCTCAGCATTGGGCTCCATGCTCAGCATGGCATCTGCTTGAGATTCTCCCTCTCCTTCTGCCCCTATCCACTGCTCATGTGTGTTCTCTCTCTCTCTCAAAAGAAATAAATAAAATCTTCAAAAAATCCACACAAACAAAACCTTGGGGGTATGGAAAGTCTTTTAAGTTCACAAAAGTTTGATCAATTAAAATTTTAAAAATTCTTTATAGTAAAAATCTAGAGGAAATTTAACAAAAATATAACAAGCTGGGAAAATATTTGCATTCATTAGGAAGGTTTAATCTCTAATATATAAAGAGCTCTTAGAAATGATGGAAAAAAGTCAATAACCCAAAATAAAAAGAGAAAAGGCAAATATTTATGAATATGTAGTTTACAGAAAAGGGGAAATACAAATGATTTTTTTAACACAGGAACGGTAGTTGATCTAATGTATAATAAGTACAAATTAAAACTATACTGAGAGCAGTTTTAACTATCCATTTGGGAAAACTAAACATTGAAACCACTTTTTTAACCAAATTATTGGGGAAATATGTTCTGTTATACATTGTTGATGGGAGCATAAATTTGTATGATTTCTATAGATGGCAATTTGGCAATATCTATCAAATTTAGTAGTGCATGCACCCTTTGATTCAGTGATGCTCCCCAGGATTTGGGGGTATATCACACCTTTTCACCAGTCACAATTTGTATCTAACCCTGTTGGGCCTGCTGGGCCTTGAGTCTGGTTATAGGTCTGGAAGCAATGAGAGGAGGTGGGGTCATTAGTAGGATCAGCAGTGCCTTGCAAGGAAGCTAATAGAGGGGAGTCCATTGCAACCTTGGCAGGGAAGGGGTGACCAGCTTCTTCAGTAAGAGAGGAAAAGTTGCCTCTATTGGTAAAGAAGATTTGACAGAACTTAGGGGTTCAAGTTTCTAGAAGCAGTGTACACTCCATATCTCCTCATGATATCAAAGCAAGTCTAGATTAATCCCCTTTGTGTTTTTTGGTCTAGTTTTGTCCCCTGCCCGATCTTGTGTTTCTTAACTCCCTACAGTTTTCTCCAGAAAGCAGTTAGTCAGAAATCACTTGTGCAAGAACCCCTATGGGCTCTGCTTCTAGATAGCTTGGTCCGAGTAGTCTGCTCTTCACTGCATCTCTGATCTACATTGCATATTCCGTCTTGAGACATCCACACGGATGTCTAATAGACATTTCAGACTTATCTTATCCCAGCCTGAGCACCTGATATTTTTCTACTTCAAACATGCTATTCTCACCACCTTTTAAAAAAATTCTGTTTCAGTAGATGGCATTGCCATTTTTCCTGTTCTTTGAACAGATCTTTTTACATTCCATGTACAATCATTCAGTAATCCTGTTGTTAAACTATTGAATAGGCTACTAAATAGATGTTTAGATAAGATACTTCTGGGTTGGGGTTTCATATGTAGCAAGCAGGTCCTTCTCCTCCACTGCAATCCCTTGAAAGTTGGCCCCTGACAAAAGAGTTTGAAAAAAATCAGTGTTATATCAACAGTTTTCAAAATGAATCTGTAACTCTGCCATTTATCACCACCTCCACTGCCCCTACTTTGGTGCAAGCCACTATTGCATCTTGCTTGGATTATTGCAATGACCTTCTAACTGGTTTTGTAGCTTCTACTCTCATTGGTTTTCGGTCTATATTCAGCATGGCAGCTAGCAGTCTCCTTTAAAAATAAGTCATGGGGCACCTGGGTGGCTCAGTCAGTTGAGCATCCAGCTTTTGGTTTGAGCTCATTTCAATGGTCTCAGAGTTGTGAGATCGAGCCCCGTGTTGGGCTGAGCAGGGAGTCTGCTTCCCCTATCTCTTTCCCTCTGACCCTCCCCTGCTCATGCACACTCTCAAATAAATAAAACTTAAATGAATAACAATATAAGTCATATAATGTCACATTTCCTTTAGAATTCTCCACTTGCTTTTCAACCTTGAGAAAAAGCCCAAGTTTCTGTAATGAATTAGAATGCCCTTTATGATACTGTTTGGTATGATAGTTGCCTGGGCTATTCTACTCCCGTCTTACACTACACTTTGGCTTCCTTGGTGTACTTTTTTTTTTTTTTTGAAAGATTTTATTTTTTTATTTGACAGAGAAAGATCAGAAGTAGGTAGAGAGGCAGGCAGAGAGAGATGGTGGGGGGTGGGAAGCAGGCTCCCTGCTGAGCAGAGAGCCCAATGCAGGGCTCCATCCCAGGACCCCTGGGATCATGACCTGAGCTGAGGGCAGAGACTTAACCTCTTGAGCCACCCAGGTGCCCCCCTTGGTGTCCTTTGAATAAAGTAGGCATATGCCTTCCTCTGAGCCTTAACATTTGGGGACCCCTCTGCTTCCCCACATGTTGGTATGACTCATTCCCTCACTGCTCCAGACATTGTCATCTCCTCTATAAACTGCCATTCTTTGTACTCCCATTCCCTGCCCTGTTTTGTCTCCTCAGCATCATCGCTCTCTATTTTAGACTTACATTTTTTTATCATTTATTTCCCTCACAGGGATGTAAATGCCACAAGGATAGCAATTTGTGTCTGTTTTCTTCCCACCTGGCAAGTGGCAGGCACTCCATAAATATTTGTTGAAGACAGGAAAGCATTATCTTATTATAATTAACTAGATTACTTAATTAATGCAAGAATTCATTATTTCTATGCCCATAGAAGTATCTACAGCTGCTAGAAACTGGATCAGCAATGAACAGTGTCTTTTTTTTTTTTTTTTTTGTAAAATTTTATTAGGCAGAGAGGCAGGCAGAGAGAGAGGGGGAAGCAGGCTCCCTGTTGAGCAGAGAGCTGGATGCGGATGCGGAGTGTGGAGCTAGAGCCCAGGATTCTGAGATCATGACCAGAGCTGAAGGCAGAGACTTAACCCACTGATCCACCCAGGCATCTCAGCAATGAAGAGTGTCTTATAAATTCAGACACTTCGGTGATTTTTGCTGGTTCACTGACATAGCAGCTAGCCTTTACTTTTTCTGTAGTCATCAGTAGAGAGAGCTGATTTTCACCGTGATTCTTTGCCATTTGAACAAGAATTTTATTGAGCATCTAGATATGGAAGTTTAGGTCTATATCTCCCACATTCAAGAAATCTACCATCTAACATACACACCCCAGTTACAGGGATACAAAACAGTTAAGCGCTGGAGTGACCACTATCAAATACTACTAGTTCCCATGTGACCCTGGTTCTGAGAGAATTCTAGAATAGAAATGAATCAGACACAGTTGTCCAGCATTATTTATAATGTTTTGCTGCAAATTTTATATGTCTCAAATACATGATATAGGGGACCCATCTATCTTTGATAACACTGTTTGATTTTGACATTTTTTAATGTCACCAATGGCCTCCTGTTCTGAATTCCTACAGACTTGGGGCCTGCGTTGCTGGCCACTCTTTTGTGGTTCACTTAAGAGGAGAGGGATAATCTCAAGATTTTAAAAAGTCACAAGAATAAGGGCTTGCATGGGAGGAGAGTTGGGAGGGAACCGAACCTTTGAAATCAGGTCAGAATCATGCAGCAGGGAATGAGCCAGGACGTGGCTTGAGGTGGCTGCTCACGTGGCGGGCCTCTGGCTCAGACTTGTAATGAATCTAAGTTCCAGTGGTTTGAAGGGTCAGCCTTGGTAACAGATGAAAGGTTTGAAACTGGGCTTTAGCAGTGGGCAGCTGAATGCATTTTAAATTTTAGTAAGCTGAGCTGACATGTCTTTTAACTATAAATGATACTAATCCTGGACTACAGTGATGCAAACCCAGGGTGGGGTAGCAGAGAACTAGAGGGGGTGGCAGTGTTTTTTGAGGACTCTTGTTTTTCTTTTAGTATGAATGAACCATTTTTTAGAAGAGCTTGAATAAACTATTTAAGATACAGTATTTACAGAACAGTATTCATTCTCTATATTGCTCAAGGTGATTTTTGAAAATGAGAAGCCACTCCTTTGTCATTACATGATTATATCACTTACATCAGAACGAAAGTGCAATTTGTTGTTGTTGTTGTTGTTAAGTTTATTTGTTTAAGTAATCTCTACACCCAATGTGGGCCTTGAACTCACGACTCAGATTAGGAGCCATGCAGTCTTTCGACTGAGCCAGCTAGGCACTCCTAAAGTACAATAGTTTTGAGAGCAATGTGGATTCCTGCCTCTAAGGAGCACTATGGTTTTCTTAAGATTAGGACTGAGGTTGGTGGCTTCTTACCCTGCTGACAAAGTCCGTGGGTGTACTAGGATTTGGGTCATCACCAGAAGTAGGATCCTTCAGTCATGTAGGGATCAGATTCTAGGAGACTGTTGTCCTTATTGCTGAAAAGTTTCAAATGGAGATGGAAAATAGATGGTCTTAAGGTTCAGAATTGGAAAACATTTAGATTCTAAGTCCTTTGTACTGTAATAGTGAAATCCATAAGGAAGCTGGGGACACAGCTGCATTTCTCAAATTAAAGCTCATCAGCTTTAATTTATGTATTTATGTGAGTCAGCAACACTTTTTTTTTTTTTTAAGATTTTATTTATTTATCTGACAGACAGAGATCACAAGTAGGCAGAGAGGCAGGCAGAGAGTGAGAGAGAGGAGGAAGCAGGCTCCCCGTGGAGCAGAGAGCCCGACGCGGGGCTTGATCCCAGGACCCTGGGATCATGACCCGAGCCGAAGGCAGAGGCTTCAACCCACTGAGCCACCCAGGCACCCCGCATTTTTATGTTATCTGTTTTTGTTACATGTATTAGTGGAGCTGAGTTTCTACGGATCTGTTATTTTTTGGGAAAATAATCACCAGCTTTTAGTAGTAAGACCAGATTTTCAGGGCTCCTGTGAATAAGACAGGACATCTTTATATGTACAGCATACACGTTTCTTCTCAGCATTTCCAAGGTAGAATAATAATACATAAGTATTATTGTTCCTGTTATCATAGTATTTGTATAAAAGTCTTGCTAACTCAGTCTCCTGAAACAACCAAAAATTTAAAAGCATCTGAGCAAGATATGTCAATAATGCAATTTGTAGAAGGGTGACACATAAAGATTATTTTAAAAAGGAAAACAACCAAGCCCATTCATTCAACATATATTTCCTTTGTGCCCACTGTGTGGGAGATGTGGGGACTGGAGAAGACACAGTCTTTGTGCTTTAAAAGAAAAACACACTTTTCTATTAGCCCAAAAGCAATGTCTGAAATTGAAGCGTGCATTTAAAAGATTAGGCCCTTTTACTGTGTCCAGAAAATATGCTTTGAGAAAATATTTTATTGGGACAAAATTCACTTAACATCAAGTTTACCGTTTCAGCCTTTGTAAAGTGTACATTTCTGTGGCATTAGTGCATTTACATTGTTATGCAGCCATCGCCACCATTAGACTCCAGAACTTTTCATCCTCTCCAACTGAAACTCTAGCTGTTAAACAAAAAATGCCCCATTCTCCACACCCCCTTCCCCCAGCCCCTGGCAACCACCATTCTCTTTTTTTTTGTCTCCATGAGTCTGACTACTTTAAGCACCCCACTTAAGTGGAGTCACATAGTATTTGTCCTTCCGTGTCTGGCTTATTTCACCAAGCATAATGTCTTTGAGTTTCATCCATGTTGTAGCAGATGTCAAAATTTTCTTCTTTGTTAAGACAGAATAATATTCCATCATCTGTGTAGACCACATTTTATTTATCCATTCATTTGTTGAAGCATACTTGGGTTGCTGCCACTCTTGGCTCTTGTGGATAATGCTGTAGTGAACATAGATGTACAAATATCTGTTTGAGACCAAGAAAATGCTTTTTTGAATCTGAGTGGACACCATGAGGAAGACTCATTGTAGTGCACTGAATTAAAATATTTACTGTTGCTGATGGGTGAAAGAACCAGAAACTTTTTTATAACATCTTTTTTTTTTTTTAAACTAGAGCTGTGAAAGACATGCTGTAGAGTATCTTTGCTATAAAGAATATGACATATCATTGTCCTTCAGCTACGGGGAGCTGCTCAGCCATTGCTCTTAGAACCTAGAGTTTCCCCAGAGGCAGTGGCAGGTAGAGGCATTGATAGATGGAGCCTCACTCAACTCTGGAGCACACATGCTGGAAACTCTAGTTCTCTCACATCAAGAATGGCTTTAAAAGCACAGAATTCAAGGCATCAGTCTCTATCCTAAATTCAGTAGCTTATTTCCTTTGGTAAAAACCAGATTAAACCTTGATGTGTTTTCTTCTGCTTAACTATGCTATCTACTCACATTTCTTCGCTTGTTTTGCATTGGTTTTGTCTTGTAGAGACGTCTGGAAAGTGACTTGATTTTGCATGGAGGATTCTGCAGGCCTATTCTATCCAGTTTGTTCTAGCTGGGCAGTTTCTGTCTTTGACTCATAAGACTGGTCTATTTTGGCCTTGTACTTGCCTTTAGACAGCATCAAACTTTATGGACTAGGGTGGATTCCATCCTAGTTTCTCCTGGTCAGCCTGGTTTTATGGGAACTGATAACCGAACCCTGAGAAATGAAATCACCAAAACCTCAAGAAGGTTCTTTTCTTTTCTCTGACTTGAAATTTGTGAATGGTTTCCATGAATTTAGGAAATCCTGTGGAGTCAGAACCTGGGAATTTGGAATACACCTGTCAAGAGTCCTAATCACAGCTGATTGTCCTCCTAATCACTGATTCCCAAAGTACAAGTGAGGACCAAACACTAACACTGCTTTCATGCCCCACACCCTATGTTCTACTGCAGACTCTTCTGGCAGAGATTTGGATAGTGGAAGTTATTAAGATCCCAATTTTGGTCTCTATCTTGGAAATTAAAGGGCTTCCAAGGCATGAAACTTTTGATGATGTTAAGAATTAACCTAACGACATAAAGGCTCTTGGGGGACATGGTGCAGGATCTTGGAGTAAGATCTGAATTTAAGAATTCATTCTTTTCTGCCTTTTTATCAATGTTATGGCCTTGGGAAAGTCAATAACCTTTCTAGGACCTCAGTTTTCTTACTGTAGGATGGGAGAAAAGGGTGAGATCCTCAGGTTGTGATGGTGGCTGTCAGATGGTAGTGCTGGTGTTGATGGTGGTGGTATATGTATGCAGGGGGCAGAGGGGCAGATGTACTGAAAAAGTTCATTGCACCAATTAATTAAATGCTTAGTATTTATATAGAAGATCTGTAGGTAAACAGCAGTAAGTCAGTCTTTGGAAGATAAGTATATAACTCTGTGTACTAGTAGAATCTTGAACACTGACTCTAGTTCTATCCTGCTCTGTTCTGCCCTAAGTTGCCTGCTCTATACCAAATGAATCAATTCTTACTGGTCTCAAATCATAGGGTCTTATAGGCTAAGCTTAATGTTGGCAATGAAGTAGAGTTATTTGGTCTCCCTTACTTTGTGTACAAATGATTTATTAGTTTTAAAACTTAAATGTTCTTTTTTATTGTTTTTAAAAAAATTTTCAATTTTTTAAAATAAACATATAATGTATTTTTATCCCCAGGCGTACAAGTCTGTGAATTGACAGGTTTACACACTTCACAGCACTCACCATAGCACATACCCTCCCCAATGTCCATAACCCCACCCCCCCAAACCCCCTCCCCCAGCAACCCTCAGTTTGTTTTGTGAGATTAAGAGTCACTTATGGTTTGTCTCCCTCCCAATTCCATCTTGTTTCATTCATTCTTCTCCTACCCCCTTAACCCCCCATGTTGCATCTCCACTTGTTCTTTTTGATAATACATAATTATGGTAGGAACTTGGAAAATACAGAATATTATAAAGAAGTTTAATAATCACTCAGATTTTCATTACCCAAGATAAGTATCATTAACACTCATTATTCCTTTTAGACATTTTCCTTACATAGAATTGCATGTATGTATAAGTGTACACAAAAATAAATAAAGTTAATATTTCACATATTTAAATAACTTTTTACAAAATTGGAATAATAAATAAATACAAGGTATTATGATTATTTCCTTTTTCTGTCATGACAGACATAAGAAAGACTTTTGGATAAATATCAAAAGAGACTATGAGGTTTATATGTGAAAAAGCATGAACAATAAGATGATCAATAATGAATAAAATGCAGGTGCATAGGTGGCTCAATTGGTAAAGTGTCCTACTCTTGGTTTTGGCTCAGGTCATGATCTCAGGGTCCTGGAATTGAGCCCAGTGTTGGCCTCTGCCCTCGGTGAAGAGTCTGCTTGGGATTTCTCTCCCTTTCCCTATGCCCCTCCCCCAACTTGCTATCTGTCTCTTTCTTTTTCTTTCTAAAATCAATAAATATTTTAAAAAATAATGAACAAAATAGTGGTTAATTTCTCAGAAGAGAATCACCATTTGTTCTCACAGATGGCACTTTTCTAGGTCACACAAATGTTTTGTGGGAAGTATGGCATAGAATATGGAGAAACCTAAAGCTTAGGAGTAAAAATGTTTGATTCAATAACTTTGTTGAATAAGCAAAATTTTAAGTCTTACAATAATTTTATTTTTTAAATTTTTTTAAAGATTTTATTTATTTATTTGAGAGAGAAATCACAAGTAGATGGAGAGGCAGGCAGAGAGAGAGGAAGGGAAGCAGGCTCCCCGCTGAGCAGAGAGCCCGATGAGGGACTCGATCCCAGGACCCTGAGATCATGACCTGAGCCGAAGGCAGCGGCTTAACCCACTGAGCCACCCAGTCGCCCCTTTTACAGTAATTTTAAATGGAACCAGGACACAATAAACTTGGTAATGTCATTCCATATTCCACCACAGTGGTGTTTTCCCTCCAGAACTCAGCAGGACAGTCTGAAAAGGCACAGGTTCTGAAGATTTTATTGCAGGCAGTGTTTTTATATCCTTGCTCATTATTTTGCAGTCTATATTGTGCTAACTGTCATTTTAAACATTCCATTTCCTCTCTTCAAATAGGGAATCATGGGTCAGTTCTACCCTAGATTCTCAGGTAGTAGTATTCTGCATTTTAACATTGTGTACCAAAAAGCATGATTTAATGTATGCTGACTTTATATTTACTATTTTTAACCACTATAGATAATTTTATTATCTAAGAATTATCTAAGAATGTTCCAAGGATTATATTTACTGATTCTCTGTCACTTGAGGGACATTTATTATGACTCTTCTATTTTCCATCCGAAGTATTAGCAGTTCTCTTTCTCTTTTATAAGCACAGATCATGTGTTTGTGTATCTTATGGACATAACTAATACAATAGTTATCACATAACAAAGTGTTCACCATTTCTCCACTATATTCATTGTTAATTTTTTTATTGACTCCAGTTCTATTGAAGTATAATTGACAAAGAGTTGTAATATATAAGAAGTGTGCATTGTGATGATTTGGTATGTATACACTATGAAAAGATTTCCACTGTCAATTTAAATAACACCTCACATAGTTACTTTTTTTTTTTTTGGTGAGAACATACAAGTTCTACTCCCAGTCAGCCACATGATTACAATGTAAGCAACTGATAACACCATTCTTTTTTTTTTTTAATTTTTTTTTTAATAATGTGTTATTAGACCCAGGGATACAGGTCTGTGAATTGCCAGGTTTACACACTTCACAGCACTCACCATAGCACATAACTTCCCCAATGTCCATAACTCAACCACCCTCTCTCTACCCCCCTTCCCCCAGAAACCCTCAGTTTATTTTGTGAGATTAAGAGTCTCTTATGAATAAAAAAAAAAAAAAAAAAAAAGAGTCTCTTATGGTTTGTTTCCCTCCCAATCCCATCTTTTTTCATTTTTTTCCTTCCCTACCCCCCCCTCCACAAGCCCTCCACTTTGCCTCTCAACTTCCTCATATCAGGGAGACCATATGATAATTGTCTTTCTCTGATTGACTTATTTCGCCAAAAATACCCTCTAGTTCCATCCACGTCATTGCAAATGGCAAGATTTCATTTCTTTTGATGGCCGCATAGTATTCCATTATATATATGTATATATACCACATATTCTTTATCCATTCATATGTTGATGGACATCTAGGTTCTTTTTTCATAGTTTGGCTATTGTGGACATTGCTGCTATAAACATTTGGGTGCACGTGCCCTGTCAGATCACTACATTTGTTATCTTTAGTGTAAATACCCAGTGGTGCGATTGCTAGGTCATAGGGTAGCTCTATTTTCAACTTTTTGAGGAACCTCCATGCTGTTTTCCAGAGTGGCTGCACCAGCTTGCATTCCCACCAACAGTGTAGGAGGGTTCCCCCCTCTCTGCATCCTCGCCAACATCTGTCGTTTCCTAACTTGTTCATTTTAGCCATTCTGATTGGCATGTGGTTTTGATTTGTAGTTCCCTGATGCCGAATGATATGGAGCACTTTTTCATGTGTCTTTTGGCCATCTGGATGTCGTCTTTGCAGAAATGTCTGTTCATGTCCTCTGTCCATTTCTTGATTGGATTATTTGTTCGTTGGGTGTTGAGTTTGATAAGTTCTTTATAGATTTTGGATACTAGCCCTTTATATGATATGTCGTTTGCAAATATCTTCTCCCATTCTGTCAGCTGTCTTTTGGTTTTGTTGGCTGTCTCCTTTGTTGTACAAAAGCTTTTTATCTTGATGAAGTCTCAGTAGTTCATTTTTGCCCTTGCTTCTCTTGGCTTTGGTGATGTTCCTAGGAAGAGGCTGAGGTTGAAGAGGTTGCTGCCTGTATTTTCCTCAAAGATTTTGATGAACTCCTGTCTCACATTGAGGTTGTTCAAAAAACGTTAAAAGAGGAAAGGGTAAAAGTTAAAAAAATTAGAATAAGAAAAAAATAAAGTTAAAAAATTTAATTAACTTTGCAAAACTAAAGAATCATGGGGAGAAAACCACAAATTCCATGCTTTGCTTTCCCCTCCTCTGGAATTCCGCTATTCTCCGTGATCAGTGAGTGTGGTCTTGGCTGAATATTCTTGCTGATCTTCGGGGGAAGGGGCCTCTTGTAGTGATTCTCAAATGTCTTTGCCCAAGGTGGAATTGCTTTGTCTTTACCAGGGGCTGGGCTAAGTGATCTGCTCTGATTTGCTCTTGGGAGCTTTTGTTCTGTGAGCGTTTTCTGTAGAGCTCTGGAGGATGGGAGTGAAAATGGTGACCTCCCACCCTCCAGCCCGGAGGAGCCAGAGCTCAGGGCCCCACCCCTCAGTGCACCCTCAGGGAAAGGTGCTCAATCACTCCTGTCTCCCTGGTCTCCAGCCGGGCTCCGAGCTCACCCAGCCTGTGACCGAGTATTTCTGTCTCTGGCGCACAGCCCCATTTGGAGTCTCCAAACCTAGCAGATTCCTGTTGCTCTTCCAGGGGTTTTTCCCAGATCTGCCACTTGTGGGGTCCCTTCTCAAAGAGCAGTGGTCTGACTGTGCCACGGATAACAGTTAAAGGTTACCCCGAGTTGAGAGCTCACTCCTCGGCTCTGTCTCTGAAGCTGGCTTCCCCACTCTAATACCTGTGACCTCTGCAACACTCACAACCCTGATCCTTCTGTGACCCCGCTGGACCTGAGACCATGCTGTCCACACGAGGGCTTCACCCCCACTTAGCCTCTGGAGCGACGTCCCTCAGTGGAGCAGACTTTTGAAAGTTCTAATTTTGTGCTCAGTTGCTCTGCTGCTTGCTGGGAGTTGGTCCCTCCCCCTGTGGTCTATCTTCCTGTTGCATTGGATTCACTTCTCTGCAAGTCCTACCTTTCAGAAAGAGGTCGATTTTCTGTTTCTAGAATTGCTGCTCTTCTTCTCTCTGATCTCCTGTTGAATTTGTAAGTGTTTGGAATGGTTTGATAACTATCTAGCTGAACTCCTGCTACCTGATGTCATCTTAGCCTGCTACTCCTCCACCATCTTGACTCCTTTGATAACACCATTCTATGTCCACACAACCATTCTGTTTTACACTTTCAATAAACCATATTCAATATTTATTCATATTCATATCCATATCCATATTCAATAAATATTGAATATGATCTTTTGAAATTGAAATAAATAGACCATATTCAATAAATGACATGAGATATTCAACAGTTTATTATAAAATAGACTTTGTGTTGGATAGTTTTGCCCACCTGGAGCTTTCTCAGCTAAGCTATGATATTTGATATATTAGGTATATTAAATGCATTTTGAACTTGCAGTATTTTTCACTTACGATGGATTTATCCAGACATAACCCCATTGATTGAGGATAATGGTGAATTGAAGATAATCTGTATAGCTGGACATGGAACTTCTGGATCATATGGTAACTGTGTATAACACTGTAAGGAGCTATACCCAAGCAGTTTTCCAAGGCAGCAGCACCATTTTCTGCAATCCTGCCAGCAGTGCATGAAAGGTTCAATTCCTCTCTATTCTTTTGAACACTTGCTCATCTTTTTGGTTTTAGCCACACTAATGGATGTGAGGTGGTATGTCATTGCTTTGATTTGCCTTTTTATAGTAACTAATAATGTAGAACATCTTTTGTATGCTTACTGGCCATGTGTATGTCATCTTTGGGGAAGTGTCTATTACAATCCTTTGCCCACTTTAAATTGGGTTATGTCCTTTTATTGTTGGGTAATAAATGTTCTTTATATATTCCAGATGTGAGTTCCTTAGAAGATATATGATTTGCAAATATTTTCTTCCAATCTCCGGTTTTTTTTTAGTTTGTTGATGGTATCCTTGGAAGTACAAAAGTCTTTAAACTTTGCTTTAATCCAATTAATTTTTTTAACCTATCTTACCTATTTTTCCTTTAGTCACCTGTGCTTTTGATGTCCTAAGAAGGGTTTGTTTAACCCAAGGTCGTGAAGATTTACTCCTATGTTTTCTTCTAAGAATTTTAAAGTTTTAGATCTTATATTTGGTCCTATGATCTACTTTGAGTTCATTTTTGTGTGTGGTGTCTAATTTTACTCTTTTGTGTGTGGATTTCTAGTGTCTCAGCACCATTTCTGATACTCTTTGAGTTTTTATGAGTATCAAAAATTAACATATGTAAAGCACTTAAAAGTACATGGGTATGCATAGCAGCACTGAGTAAATATTAGTTATTATTTTATCATTTATTATATGAAGTTGTCATATGTCTACTTGTCCTTCTCCCTCAAAAATGGTCTTCATGCCTACGTGCCTGGCCCAGTGCCTGATGTACCTGCTGAATGGATTTTGTTAAATGGATGAATAATAAGTAGAACTTCTCTGCTGAGGCAGTAAGAGGGTAAAGCACAGTTTCAACACTGACATTCTGCTGGGCTTGGCTTAGGTCCTGACCAGAGGCCCTCTCAAAGTTAGAACACACTGACAGTATCTACCTTAGGGCATCTCCCCAGAACACACAGCATGCAACCCTTGATTAGATCACCC
Source organism: Mustela nigripes (assembly GCF_022355385.1). Taxonomy (NCBI): domain Eukaryota; kingdom Metazoa; phylum Chordata; class Mammalia; order Carnivora; family Mustelidae; genus Mustela; species Mustela nigripes. The sequence goes on along the minus strand of NC_081560.1, from coordinate 11,077,414 downwards.
TGCAGAACTAGGATCTATTCAGCATAGTTCTCATTCCTGTGTCACCCTCCTCGCCATTTGCTTCCTCCTTCTCTTATTCCTGAGCATGAGGCTGGAGAGTGGAGTTGCTTTTGAATATCAGTCTCAACCAAATCTCCTCTGCTGTATCCTTTGGCTTTCTGCCCCTCAAAACTGAAGGTGGAAAGCTCACTCCCAGCCTCTTGTAGTCTCCATCTACACGTTTTTCCCACAAGATCTCATCTAATGTAATGGCTTTAAATACCAAGTCAGTGTTGATGACTCCCAAACCTGTTACTCCAGCCTTACTGAGATCCAGACTTACATTTTAATTGTTGCCACATGCCTCATTTTAGATATCTAATAGCTGTCTCAAACTTCACATGACCAAACTGAGTTCCTCCCACAAACATGTTCTTCATCTCAGTAGATAACTCCGTAAATTCTCCCAGTGACTAGTAAAAAATTTGGGATCCATCCTGATTCCTCTTATTTTTTTAAAGATTTTTTTATTTATTTGGGGAAAGAGAGAGTGAGTGAGCAAGCACACTGAAGGGAGGGGCAGTGGGAGAGAAGTAGAGGGAGAGAGAGAGAAGCAGACTCCTGCTGAGCAGGTCTTGATTCCAGGACCCTGGGAGCATGACCTGAGCTGAATTCAGATGCTTAAATGACTGAGCCATCCAGGCACCCCCTTGATTCCTCTTTTTCTTTCATCCCCATATCAGGAAAATCATACTAAATCTGTCTTCAAAATATGCCAGCATTTTATCACTGCTTACCACCTCCAGTGCTCCCACTTGGGATCAAGCTTGTGTCTGCCCATGCATAGACTAATGCATTTTTTTTTAGTATATGTGCTGCCGAAGCGAGCACAACATAGACTAATGCAATACCCTCTGACTGCTCTCCTCTATCCTTTTGCCTTCCCAATTCCATTCTCGAAAGGATCTGTTTAAAAACATAGATTAGGTTATGCTATTCCCTTGTTTAAAACTCTCTAGTGGCTTTCTATTATGTTACAATAACATTCCAATTTCTTACCATGACCAACATGACTTTCTTGATCTTTCCCTTCGAGTAAAAGTTGAAATTTGTTGTGACAGGAGATTTCGGAAGTTCACAATATTCAGGTTTTCAAAAAAAATGGGCATAAACCTGTTTTAATTCCTGACACACTTTGATAAAATGAAAGGGTTAGAGAGTAGAAAAGAAAGGATTTTGTGAGGTATAAATATATAGAAAAGCTATGAAATGAAACCCAGTCCATCTTCCACCAAGGAGGACTTATCTCAAATCTGGTGGTGCTCTAGACCTTCCATGGGGCCACTTATAAAACTTGCTTTGTTATTGCTTCAGTTGGGAGATGTAGTAAGCTAAGGTCTTTCTGTTGCTTGTGGGATTAAGATAATGATAGACAAACAGACTAGTTATTTTTTGGGCAGAGTCCGGAGAATGTGGCCATATTAGAACTGTGGTAGCAGAGCTAGGGCACCAGTTGTGGGCCCCAAAGGAGAGAGCATGTGTTGTGGGTATCTTAAGGTTTGACCAATAGGACTGTCTAGTGGAGTGAGGAAATTCCAGAAGCAGTAATTTGGCGGCAAATGTTTAGGGGCTGAGGAAGGAGTCTCAAGGGATCACCCAAATAGAGATGCTTTCTCCCCATCAAAGGGAATTGCAAGAGAGATAGCCCAGTGGGAAACCTCCAGAGCCCCCAAATTTTGTCATGAAGGAAAATCAGCATTCAATATCTGCTAGGTGTGAAAAGTACAAGTCTTTGGAACTAGTCCAGTAAGACCCTCCCTGCCCCTTTTCCATTATCTACCTGCATTAACTAATCCCAGAGGGGTTGAAGGTGCAGCCGTCTTGTTATTTTTGTATTCATATGTTGGACAGAAATGCCCAGTTTCTCTTTTGAGGTGTTTTTGTAGCTTAAAGTGATCTTGGGATAATCTGTTTGGTAAGACATGTAGACATGTGGCCTGCTGGAGTCCTTATTCTCTGGCAGAAGAAGGCCTTACTTGGTAAAATTAGAAGATATGGTGGCTAAGAATGAATGAAATTATGACTTGATAATATTATGAGTTCAGCCAGCCATACATGGCAAAGACTGTACTTGCTTGGTCCCTTAGCGCATGTCCCTGAGAACGCCTTCCCCTGCCTGCAGGTCTGAAGGAGCAACTTTTCCCTCTCCAAATATTCTCTGGCAATCTTACTCATCTGTTTTCTTCACAGCACTGATTACTACATGAAAGTATCTTGTTCATATGTGTTCTTATTGTCAGTTACCTTCCATTGGACTGCACGTTCTATAGAAGCAGGAATCCCATCTCCTTGGTTCATTGCTCTATCTGCAATGACTAGAAAAGGTACTCTGTATATATAAGTGCTCAATAAATATTTGCTGAGTGAATGTGTAAAAACTGAGCAACATAGATCTGAGAGTGGGAGAAATGCATATTCACCCAACTTCAGTGAGATCTCTCTTTCTATTGTGGATTATGTATTTTAATATAATTCTACACGGATACTGTGGTTGTGACAACTTTTACATTATTTGCATAATGATTTTTCTTTCATTACAAGGTCACAATCCAAAAGGAAACACATAAAAAAAGTTTCAAATAAATGTGGAGAAAGGACAAATTAGATCAACTTGACTATATTTTCTTTCAAGAAAATAGTTTTGCTTTTTAAGATGGTCTCATAGGGATCTCTTTTAAATGTTGGTGTTGGAGGACAGGACAGCACATGCATCTTGTATGCTATGGTATCTTAGTGTGGCAGATAGACTCTAAGATGGTTTCCCATGACCTCCAACTTTGGGATCTTCACCTTTTTGTAACACCTTGCCCTTTGAGTGTCCCTACAGACTGGACTTGCTTCTAGGCAATAGACTATGGTAAAGGTGATGTTACTTCTGTGATTATACTGTGCTATTTGAGAGTCCGTCTTGCTAGCCAGCTCTGTCTAGAGACTGTGTTTGGTGTCTATGCAATAAGGTGCCATGTTGAAGCAGCTCACTTGGCAAAGACCACCTGTGGCCACCAGGATCTGAGGCAGCCTTCAACCAACATGCAGCAAGAAGCAGATGGCTCTCCATCCACAAGGAACAACCACAAGGAGATGAATTCTCTCCACACGGAACCACAAGGAAATGTGGACCACATTTCCACAACCACAAGGAAATGAATTCTCTCACTGGAACATAAAACCAGTTTAAACCATTATCAATCATTTATACCTCAGAGTCCATGAAAGATTTAAGTTCATGAAGGATTTCTATATGGTAGAAATGTGGACCAAGGCTTCTGACCTTAAAGGGGATGACTACTTGTAGATGAGGTGGATGTGTAACAGGGACGCTCAGCTGGAGACAGACTTGTCTATCATCACTGTTTTGCTTAGGTCTTAGTCATGAAAGTGCCATATACTTGTTACCTATATACTTGACGTCTTAAGAATGATCTGATGGGAGAGGTTATGTTTATAGGGCCCAAAGGGGAAGTAAAAAGGATGGAACTCACTCACAGAGACACTGAAAAACCTTCTACATTGATGCTAATGATGGTAGCATGCAGGCAAAACCAGAGAAGGCAAATCAGGGGCTGCTGGTAACTGAACCCATGGGAAATTTGCATCCTCACTGAACTGAGCTCATCTTTCCCCTGTAGCCTGAGCATTTGTCTTCTAAGTGAGCTGTGGTTCAGATGTAGAGCCTGAGCAGTCTAATCAGGCTCCCAGGAAAGATCAAAAGAGGGGCTGTGGGTGGGGGTAGGGAGGAGGCCAGGGAGCAAGACACAAGGCTCAGAGTGGTGTTTGGAGGGGCGAAAATGTAGCCAGCACTCTCAGCCTTCTTCATGCTCCTCTTTGTCCTTCTGTGTCTCCTGGGAATCCTGGCCAATGGCTTCATTGTGCTGGTGCTGAGCAGGGAAATGATGCGGCGTGGGAGGCCGCTTCCCTCTGACATGATTCTCATTAGCTTGGGTGCCTCTCGCTTCTGCCTGCAGTGGTTGGGATGGTGAACAGCTTCTACTACTTCCTCTACCTGAATGAGTACAGCAGTGGTCCTACGCGGCAGCTCATTGGTCTCCACTGGGACTTCCTGAACTCGGCCTCCTTTTGGTTCAGCTCTTGGCTCAGTGTCCTCTTCTGTATGAAGATTGTTAACTTCACCCACCCGACCTTCCTTTGGCTGAAGTGGAGGTTGCCAGGGTCAGTGCTCTTCATGGCTTCTCTCCTGATCTCTTTCAGCATCACCCTGCTCTTCTCTTGGGGAGACCACGCTGTGTATCAAAGATTTTTAATTAGAAAATTTCCTGGGAACATGACCAGGAGTGGAGCAGGAGGCTGGAAATTCACTATTTCTTGCCCCTGAAACTTATCACCTTGTCGGTTCCCTGCTCTGTCTTTCTGTTCTCAATTGCGCTGTTGATTCTCTGAGGTGACATACAGGGAGAATGCAGCACAGCGCCCATAGCCCACAGGACCCCAGTGGCCAGGCTCACACCAGAGCTCTGAAGTCTCTCATCTCCTTCCTCATTCTTTATGCTCTGTCTTTTTCATCCCTGGTCATTGATGGTGTGGGTTTCTTCTTCTCAGAGAATGACTGGTACTGGCCATGGCAGATTTTAACCTACCTGGGCACATCCGTCCATCGCTACATCCTCATTCTCAGCAACCTCCAGCTTTGAAGGTTGTGCAGGTAGCTACTTCTGTTAGCCAGGGGCTTCCAGCTGTCCTAGGTGTCATGGTCCCGTCCAAAGCCCTGGATGATGATTGAACCAGTCAGTGCCCACTTACATGGAGATACAGTCACAAGCAGATATCCATTGGATTCTACTCTGGGCTTCTTCCTTTGGGAAGGAGAGGAGGGAAATCAAATCTGGGCATTCTGAATGAGATTCCTTCCTTGGGACGCTGTTAAAATAGGGCCACACAGGGCTCAGAGATTCAGAATATAAAATTTTGTCTACTCTCTATTTTGTATCCCCTTCATTATGTGGCAGCTTTAGGTTAAAAAATCTTGATTAACAGTACATGTGATCTCAGTAGCCTCCCAGGGAATGAAGAGAAAATGTGTCTATGGCTGAGCTGTGGATAGGGAAGGAGCATGCCTCTTGAAGATAATGTAATGGTTGCCATGGGAGCCCCAGAGGTTGGTAGTTGTAGCTGGCAGTGCTCAGGGCTGTTATGTCTAATAGCCTTCCCTTCTGTGGAGATCCTTTTTCCTTCACCATCCTTGGAGAATTTGGTTTTAATTTTATGAAAACTACTGGAGGGTTTCTTTATACCAACCCATCTCTTTTCTCATTATTATTTCCATTGTTCTGCCTTCAGTTTTCTCCCCTCTGAGGTCTAAGTGGCAGCCAGAATTTTTCCATGTTTATTCTCTTTTAGAATTACACATTGTGATTTTCCACATTTTCAAATTGTCTCTGGAACTTTTTTTTTCCTCAAGCAAGTCACAAAGTCACATGTGAATTGAATAAACATGTACTTTGAGTTCTGAAAAATGAAGACTCAAGAGTTTCACTTAGTTTGTGTCCAAAAACTAATTTTTTTTTTAAAGAATCATCCTATTAAATCTTATGTTTAAAAGTTATTTTGAAATAGCTTGCTCCATTTACTATACAAACATTTCTAGAAATAATTTTAGAAAAGCTTCTATTTAGAGTGGGGTGCCTCTAAGGCAGGCTTAAAAGTTTTTGCTCAAAGGCACTAGTGTTCAAATTTCAGAATTTGACTCGCAACTGGATGCCTGGTAGAGAGAAATTTTAATGTCCTCTGAGACTGTAAGTTATTTTCCTACTGATTAGGGTATATGTTGCTGAGTGAAAGTGCACTCATGAACTAATCTCTGTGGAGATCATTCCATATTTTTACTTTAAACATTTATTTTTAATAGGTTATATATATATATATATATATATATATATATATATATATAATGTCTCTCCTACCTTCTCCTTCTGAGGCATTCTCATCAGTTTTGTATCCTTCTAGAGATATTTCATTCTATAGCAGAAAGCCACTAATAGTTAACTACCAGACCACTCCACTAACTTACCTATGTACTTACTTATGTATTCCACCAGGAACGAACTAACTAACTAACTAACTAACTAACTTATTAGCTATGTCCTTTCTCCTTGTGTCCTTCTACACAGATGGCTGCACAGTATGCATGCTCTTCTGCTCCTTGCTCTACTTAATATATCTTGGAGATCTACACATGTGGGAACACAGCATTTCCTCACTTTGAGGTTTTCTGGTTTTTGTTTTGACAAGGATGCACTATAGTGTCTTTGATTACCTGTTAGTGGTCATTTAGGTTGCTTCTTGTCTTTTGCTATTACGGCAATGTTACACTGTTGAATGAATCTTCTACATAAGCAATCTTGCACATGTGTCAATTAACTGTAGGATAAATTCCATGAAATGGGATTACTGGGTCAAGTGGCATTTCTAATATTTTTAATTAATTTATTTTATTTAAATTTAATTAGCATATAGTATATCATAGTTTCAGATATAGAGTTCAGTAATTCATCAGGTGCATATAACACCCAGTGCTCATTACATCACATGCATTCCTAATGCCCATCATCCAGTGACCCCATCCCCTCACCTTGCATTTCGAGTTTTGACAGATATTGCCCTACATAGGTTCAGATCAATTTACTTCCCCATTAGCAATTTAGGAGTGCACTTATTTTCATACTTTCTTTTTTGCCAATCTAGGTAAAAAATGCCCTATTAGTATAGTTGTCATTTGTATGGTTCCTATTTTGAGTAAGGTTAATTATTATTTTATATGTTTAGAGCCATTTGTGTGTGTATTTTCTGTAGACAGTCTATATTTTTGCTTACATTTAGATTTGAATTTTTGCTTTTTTCCCCCAAAGATTTCATTTATTTATTTGACAGACAGATCATAAGTAGGCAGAGAGGCAGGCAGAGAGAGAGAGAAGGAAGCAGGCACCCCGTCTAGCAGAGAGCCCTATGCAGGGCCTGATCCCAGGACCCTGGAATCACGACCTGAGCCGAAGGGAGACGCCTTAACCCACTGAGCCACCCAGGCCCCCTGATTTTTGCTTTTTTTTTATTGGCTGGTAAGAGCTCTTTATACCTTAGAAAATTTAACTCTTTGTTTTTGATATGAGTGGCAAAATATTCTCCTACCCTCAGTATTTTTTATTTTAATTTTTCTTGAGACCGATATTAATTTTAAAACTTTCCTTATTTTGAAGTAATTATAGAATCACAGGAAGTTGTAAGGACAGTACAGAGTCATAGGTGCCCTTCAGCTAGCATCCCCCGATTGTAGTATCTTACCTAGCCGCAGTACGATAGTGAGACTGGGAAATTGATACAGGTGCATTACAGTAAGAAGTCTACAGATCTTATTCAGTTTCCCCTTTTTCAAACCTGCATTCATGTGTGTGTGATTTAATACAATTTTATTCCAAGTACAGTTCATGTAGCCACAATTGAGGCACAGAACTGTTCCATCATCACAAAGGAACTCTTTCATGTTACCCCTTTGCATTGTACCCTCCCTGTGTTTTTTATTTTTTATTTTTACTTTTATAACAATGGTCTTTTTTTATTGTAATTTTCTCCCAGTATTTTCCTGTGCATTTTTATTTGGTGCTTTTATTTATTTAATTTTATTTTTTCAGTGTTCCAAGATTCATTGTTTATGCACCACACCAGTGCTCCATGTAATATGTGCCCTCCTTAATACCTACCTCCAGGCTCACCTATCCCCCTACACTCTCCCCTCCAAAACCCTCAGTTTGTTTCTCAGAATCCATAGGTTATCATGCTTTGTCTCCCCCTCTGAATTTCCCCAATTCACTTTTCCTTTCCTTCTCCTAATGTCCTCCATGTTATTCCTTATGCTCCACAAGTAAGTGAAACCATATGATAACTCTCTCTGGTTGACTTATTTCACTCAGCATAATCTCTTCCAGTCCTGTCCATGTTGCTACAAAAGTTGGGTTTTCGTCCTTTCTGATGGAGGCATAATACTCCATAGTGTATATGGACCACATCTTCCTTATCCATTCGTCCGTTGAAAGGCATCTTGGTTCTTTCCAGTTTGGCGACCATGGCCATTGCTGCTATAAACATTGGGGTACAGATGGCCCTTCTTTTCACTATATCTGTATCTTTGGGGTAAATACCCAGTAGTGCAATTGCAGGGTCATAGGGTAGCTCTGTTTTTAGTTTCCTAAGGAATCTCCACACTGTTTTCCAAAGTAGCTGCACCAACTGATATTCCCACCAACAGTGTAAGAGGGTTCCCCTTTCTCCACATCCTCTCCAAAAGTTGTCTACTGTCTTCTTAATTTTGGCTATTCCAACTGGTGTGAAGTGGTATCTCAATGTGGTTTTGATTTGAATCTCCCTGATGGCTAATGATGATGAACATTTTTTCATGTGTTTGTTAGCCATTTGTACATCGTCTTTGGAGAAATGTCTGTTCATGTCTTCTGCCCATTTCTTGACATGATTTTCTGTTTTTTGAGTGTATAACATTGGCTTTCACCATGCAGATTTTTTTTCGTTGTTGAATTTATTTATATATTTTTAAATTTTTAAAAAAGATTTTATTTATTTATTTGTCAGGGGGAGAGAGAGAGAGAGCTCACACACACATACACACACATGTGCGTGTGTACAAGCGGGGGGAGGAGCAGATGGAGAAGCAGGCTCCCCACTGAGAAAAGAGCTGAATGTGGGACTCAATCCCAGGACCCTGAAATCATGGCCCAAGCAGAAGGCAGGCGCTTAACTGACTGGCATCCCTTGTTGAATTTATTTAAAACAATAATGAGGTATTCCTCACTGTGATATTAAAAAAAAAATGCCTTTTGGTTTCTTCTAGTGCTTTCATTTTTATATTTAAATACTTGACCCTTCTGGGATGTTTTCTAACACAAGATATCCTAGATGCATAATTTTTCCCCAAAATGCTTAGCTTAACCATTTAATGGTTAACTTAACCATTTAATGGTTGCCTTAACACTTTTTATTGTATAATTTTTTTTCTTGACTGATTTAAAAAGCTACTTTTTATTATTACTAAATTCCTATACATGTTGGTTTATTTCCAGACTTTCTATTCGGTTTTGCTACCTTGATATGCACCAGTCATGTACCAGTACTACAGCATTTTGCCTATTTTAGGTTTATGATGTTTCAGTGACTGGTAAACTAGTCTTTCTTCATTAATCTTCTTTTCTAACTTTCTTGGCCATTATTTAAAATATAATAGTGTCTGGTCCCAAACAAAAATTCCTTTTTAGGAAAATTAAGTTGGATATAACTAAATGTATAATTCAACATAAGGAGTCATACATATACATGATGTTGCATCTTTCTGTTCAAAAATATAGTATGCTTTTCCATTTAGTCATGATTTCTTTTATTGCTTTCAGTAGTGTTTTAATTTTTTAAAATGCATACCTTTTACATGATGTGATGTGAATGCTTATGTATAATTAACCCTTTATGCCTTAGTTTCCTGGCATATTCACTGAAGTAATAACAACTGTCTCGAAGTAATTGCAAAGACTAAAGTAGGTAATATATGTGCATGACATGTTAGTGTTCTTCATATTATTAACAATAATAATTATAGTATTAGATAGTTAATATTATTTAAAAATTATTGGGGTGCCTGGGTGGCTCAGTGGGTTAAGCCACTGCCTTTGGCTCAGGTCATGATCTCAGGGTCCTGGGATTGAGTCCCACATCGGGCTCTCTGCTAAGCAGGGGCCTGCTTCCCTTCCTCTCTCTCTGCCTGCCTCTCTGCCTACTTGTGATCTCTCTATGTCAAATAAATAAATAAATAATTCTTTAAAAAATTATTTTCTGTATCTGCATCAGTATGAAGAAAGTTGAGAAACCCAAGTATGGTGAGGACATTTCTAGACACCAGGAAAAATTAGTGTTTTTTTTTTTTTAACTCCTCTTGTTTTTTTCCCCATTCTTTTAATTTTTTCAACTACTAAATCAGGACAATATGTTAAATATGAGTGAGATAAAGAAAAACCACTTGTGGTGGGTAAGGAATCACTTGAGAAGGGATTCGGATGCTGAAGGAGGTCACTGGAGATTCACTGGGTGGGTGACTCTCCGAGAACAGTTCACTTAAGCAGCTTGAAAAAAATTGTTTGAATTCTAGTTAGTTAGGATATAGTGTAGTATTAGTCTTGGGTATACAATAGAGTGATTCAGCACTTCTATACATTATCTAGTACTCATCACAGCAAGTGCACTCCTTCATCTTCATCACCTCTTTCCCCTATCCCCCCACCCATCTCCCTTCTGGTAATCATGTTTGTTCTCTGTAGTAAGAGTCTGTTTCTTGGTTTGTCTTTCTCTCTCCCTTTTTTCCCCTTTTTTCATTAAGTTTTTTTTTCAAGCCCCTATACAGGGCTTGAACTCATGACCCTGAGATCAAGATCTGTGCTGAAATCAAGAGTTGGAAGTTTAACTGACTGAGCCACCCAGGTACCCCTGATCATTTGTTTTGTTTCTTAAATTTCACATAGGAGTGAAATCATATGGTATTTGTCTTTCTCTGACTGACTTATTTTGCTTAGCACTTCAGTAGCTTTTGACATCAGCTGAGGGAGAGAAAGAAAGAACTAAGAGTTGTGTTTTTACTTTGAAGACATAAAGGGGAAAGGGAAAAACCAGATAGGAATAGTAAGAGTTACTAAACATTATCTAGCTGTCTTTAAACCATGTTCTATATTATGCATTGTCATGTCACTATATTGAGCTGTTCTATTGCGAAAGGAAATGAAAAGACTGAGAAAATGTATTGGAGATTAAACCAGCAGGAAATCAGATTGATTGGTGGACTTTGGACCATGTGCTAGACCTTCCTCAGCCCTCTTCTGGTAGCAAATTTCCTAATGGCAAATTCAGTTCTTGGTATCAGGAAAGCTAAACTAACATCCCTGTCTTTATTGATCCATGGCAGATATCACAGATCACTGCCAAAGGTTTCACAGAAGACATTTTGTAAAATTTAAAAACATAATGCAAAACAATATATAAGTCACGATGTGTTAACATTGTAGAAGGCCACAGATTGTTTGAGAATGTATTTGGTGAGCAGATATTTTTGGGGTGTCTATCTGTAGACACGCCCTATGCTGAGGATAAAGTACTGGGCATTACAGATGGTGTTTCTATCCCCATAGTGTTTATAGTCTCGTGGAGAGCCCGGCAAAGTGTCTAGTCATATAAATGAGCATATCATTACAAATGCTTCAGCAGGTGATAACATTGTAGATGAGATGACATTTAAACACACAATTCCAGGTGCTTGTAGACCTGGAAACCCGTCCGTGAATTCCAGTCTGGGAAGCATTCTCTCTGGTGGTATCTTGGCTGTGTGATAGTGTGAAGCAAAGAGTGCTTTAGTAGGGGGTGATTTTTGTTCTGGATGGAAGAGACGGGATTTGTGCTTTCCTGACAAAGCAGGGAGGTCTTACCATCAGGGATCCTCTACTATGAAATTCCCAGGTCTGTTCAGGATGGCCACGGAACAACGTTCCCACATGCCCATTTACTCTTTCCTTTGTCTCCGAGTGACTCTAGAAATACTCCCCTAATATATAGTTCCCAGCTCAGACCTGAGTTTTTCTCTCCTATTCTTCACACATTGGCTTATTTTCCATGAAAAAAGATAAAAGTATGAAGACTTTGCCAGGCTAGTGCTTTTGGTGAGACTCAGACCCGTTTTGTGAATCAATATTAGAAAAGCAGACTCCAGATTCCTCCTTAACCAGAATGGGACCTGTCTAACCTGAGGGTTACCTCTTGAGACATGGCATGAGATCAGAAAAAAAACAGGGTTGTCACCGCTTACAAAAACACCAAATAAACTCTTTAGTTTTACTCAGGCTTCAGAGTGTTAATCAGATGGAATGGCTAACTTTTCATTTAAAGAAGAAAAAAAAGGAAAGTAGAAGGCACTTTATAGTTACACCTCTGTTCAGTCTCAACTTCAAGATCTGTTCACTTTTACTTTCAACATTTCCCTATCTCTTAAATAATTTCTAGTCTATATTCTTCCCAACTCTTTTGGTCTTTGAAACCTTATCTACCTGCTCTACAAAGTCTGCCCTAATTAGAGGAAGTTGAATTACGAATAGCCGTTTCACTTACTCCCTCTAGTTAAGCATAAAATAGAGAATTTGTTAGACTAAGGGAAGAAAAAGTCTGTGCTACTTGTTTTTGTCTAGTTAGTCTAACAGTCCTGCTCTAGAGAAACAGGACAGCTTCTGGAACACCCTGTAAGATATGTTACTTTCCCATATCAAAAACTCTCCTATGCCAGGACCTCTAAACTAATTATTTGGCCTAGTTTTCAGACCCCTACGAAGTCAACCCTCTCTTTCCAGCCTTACTTCTGCCTCATAAATCCTCAGAGTGAAGTCTTTGCACTAACCAAACTGGTTTGCTCACTCTTTCCCAGACAAACCTCAGTTTTTTCAACCTCCTCACTTCATTTGTGTTGTTCCCCCACTCACCAAGAATAGATCTCTCTCTCGACTCCCTCAGCTGTCAAAATCTGACCATTTTCTAAGGCCCCAAATAATTTTTTCTTCTTCTTTAATCTGCCCCCTCTTTTTAAAGAATTTATTTGAGAGAGAGAGCATGAGAGCAGAGAGGGTCAGATGGAGAAGCAGACGTGGGCTTCATCCTGGGGATTCCCGGACTCGGGGATCATGACCTGAGTAGAAGGCAGACGCCTAACCAACTGAGTCACCAAGGTACTCCTCCTTTAATCCCTTTGCAAACTATCCAGATTTTTCCCCTTCATGGGGGAATTTCATGAGTTCAGTGGGGTTTTTAATGTCTGACCTGTATTTAGTAATTAACCAAATATCCCCTTATTTAACTTTTTGCATTGTTGGATTATGTTTTAAGTTCTTTTTTCTTTTTTGGCACCTATCTTTTATCTTTTTAAATAGTCTCCAGGTAGCTGGGAAGGATCTCCTATCAGACTTTGCGTGTCTCTTATGGTACCTGGAGTGGTGTATTGCACGCAAATCTTTTTACTGATTGATATTTCTTTCTGAGACCTGAATGGTGTCCCAGGTCCATCATGCTCCTAGCATCTGGGAGGAGGGTGTTGGGATGATAACTGAGGTGAGGAACGGCTTCGGGCTGGGCACAGAAGAGGTGTCCATTAAATGTGGTATTTGGTGATTGACTGTAAAGATGAAGTTGACAAGTTTCACTGTCCTTAGGAAGTAGCCTTCTCTTTCTCCTTCTCAACTTGTCTATATTTCTCTGTTAACACAACTAACTTCCTGCACAGCATTCAGGTTTGGGCCCCACCAGCACCACAACACTGGAGCCACCATTACAACTGGGTGTGTGTGACACTCACAGGCCACGTGGTTCAGCACGTGGTGTCCCCAGGTGTGCAGGCATATGGTGACCACTGTTTCCACCACAGAAGTCACCAGGCTTATAAGCCAAGAGACAGCTGCCATGATACAAGTGGTCACCGATAGCCATGTAGCAGTCATAGGCCATAGCAGCCAATAGCAGGAACTCAGTACTCCCCTGGGCCCCCGAGAAGAAGAGCTGGGTCCCACACTGGGTGAAGGAGATGGTCTTCTTTTCCAGCAGGAAGTGCACCAGCATCTGGGGGACCCCACTAAAGGTGTAGCAAATGTCCACCACTGAGAAGTTGCAGAAGTACATGGGCAGGTGCAGGAGGACAATGAGCCCATTGCCCAGTGGGGTCAGCAGATAGGCAGCCCCAAATAGGACAAACAGTCCAGCCTGGGTCTGCCTGTCACTGGAGAGCCCCAGGAGGACAAACTCACTTTCCCAGGTCAGGTTGTCCCTCCTCATGAAGCAGGTGGAGTAGGTGGCCAGCAGGAGGAGGTAGCTCAGAATCAATCAGAATTAAGTTTGGGCCTGAACAAAGGACTGTAAGCAGAACTGCAAGAACTTGAATGTTTTTTCTATTAGACTCTGAGCCTCTTGAAATCAGGGATCTTTGGTGATTTTCTCTTTCTTTACTTTTTTTTTTCTTTCTTTCTCTCTCTCTTTTTTTTTTGAGAGAGGCACAGAGAGAGTGCATGCAGAGTGGAGGTGGGGCAGAGGAAGAAGGCTTAAGCAGGCTTCAAACCCAGTATGGAGCCCCACCCACGGCTTAATCTCAGGACTCTGAGATCATAACCTGAGTCAAAATCAAGATTTGGATGCTTAAATGACTGAGCCACCCAGGTGCCCCTGTGATTTTTCTTTGTATGCAAAGATTCCTAACAAATGTTTCACAATAAAATTTTTGTTGAATACACAAATTAAAAAAAAAAAGTTAAAAGCAGTGGCCTTGAGGATTATTCTCTGATCCTAAGATATAGGACTTATGTTCTGGACTTCCTCCTTGTCCTTACTACTCACACTGGAGCTTATGGTTCTTCCTGTTCCTCCCATAAGCCAGGCTAGGTCAGTGACAGAGAAAATCGCTCAACTTGGTTCTCATTGTACTGATTAATAAGGCTTATTCCTGGGTTGATAAGATCAGGGCCTCAATTATATTAACTATAATTATGTCCCAACTTCTTGTGATTATGCTATTTCCTTGGTGAAATGCTGGCATTTATTTGAATGGTAAAGTAAGTGATTTATAAAAGGTGAATGCATACATCACTTATTTGCAGTGATAGCATTTGGAACCTGACGGTGCCCACAGATGGGAGTCAGTAAGGGAGTGCCTCTGAAACCCTTTGAGCTTTGTTATGTGTAAATCCTCTGTCATAGCAGGGGCAGGTTTGCCCTTGGAACACCTCCCTGTTTACTTTGCTGGTCTTTAGCCTCTACCAAAGGATAAGATGTCATATTTTCCCCGCAGTATAAATGTACTAAGCAATTTTATAATCTTTGTTTATCTATATATTAATAGCAAGTCCCACTAGCTCCATTGCCATATTTACATTGTGTATCTTTGCAACATGGCGGGAGGAGATAGCATTATTGGCTAGTTTAGGAATAAGGAGAGACCACAGAGACATGGAGAAGAGTCTGACTGCTGGAAAAGCCCATTTGGATGCTCACTAGGGAAGCTTGAGATGGAAGGAAAAAACTATACATATTAGGATTTGCCTATGAAAATCCCACACAACCCATGGTGGACACTAGGGCAGTGCCTGCCACAGTAGCTACACAGTAGAATCACCTGGCACACTTAGAAGACTCCAGAAGCCCAGAAAAAACTCAAGAGCAATTAAGTCACAATCTCAGGTGAGTGACACACAGATATTAGTATATTTGTAACTTTTAACATTTCCCAAACAATTAAAATGTGACAGAACCTTTTAATCTTATTTTTGAAGATTCAAGACATATTCTTTTTGGGAGAGGAATATGTTTTGAGATAAATCTGGAAAGTTTTTGTGGAGGAACGATCTTTTGGGCTAAACTTCTCATTCTTTGTTAGAAAAAGTTGAGGTCAAGAGTTTAAATGATTTGCCTGAAATTCCACTGGATCAGTGAAAAAGTGATCCTTGGTATGTTGCCTTTTTGTGTGTGTGTTGGGTCTTTCCTTAGTCTTACTTTCTTAGGTCTTGCCCAAAAACAGTATTTCAGAGTATCTTAGACCCTGGGAAGAAGTAGTAAATATCAAGTGAGATTTTGTGTGAGAAAACCCTTCATAAATTATCTAAATGAGAAGGATCTGTATGAGAAATAATGAGAGATGAGTCACAGAATCCAATGATATGGAAATGAAAACAATTCAACCCAAGTTTTTCTAACCAGGCTCTCTTTCTAACTCAAAGATTAGGCTTATGGCTGGATGGGGGTGAAGAGCACGGAGTCCCTGGACACACCTCTGTCTAGCCAGTTTCCTTCCTTTCAGTCCTTCTGTGTCCAGAAGGTGTCACTGTAGAAAATGCTAAGAATAGACTGGCTTTGGCAGGGTACCCCACTGATTTTCTGAGCCCTGTACCTGAGATGGAGCCCTATTCCCACTGAGCCTATTTCCTTCAACACTGCAGTAAGTAGCCAAATTTACTTCCCAAATTTGGCTCCTGAGTGTCCAGAACACCATTAACTGAAATTCTCACCAGGGAAGAGAATGAAATGCAAAATGAGAACAGAAGGGAAAACAAGCTGGAAAGAACTTTTAGGATCTTCATGTCTACCTTGTCATTTTGCAGAATGAGGAAACTGAGGTTCAGGGAGCAGGAGTGATTCTTTGAGGTGGTTTTGCCAGCTAAGCTCAGAGCTAGAACTGGGTCTGGAATCAGAGGACCCTATTCCATGTTCTTCCTGCTATATCATGTGTGTGATCACTTGGAGGGTGGAGTGTATCATAGCAGGTGGTGGGGAGCAGCACACCCACAGAATGATTTGTGTGACAGGTTTGATTTTTGTTGGGGGGAGGGTGATGTCAGGAAGTGGGTAGTGCTTAAGATGCTGCTCTGGGGGGACTTGGAGCTGCTGCAAAGTGATGCAAGGAAACTGGCTGAAAAGCAGTTTGGAGAGGCCAGCCGACTGGTGGCCCAGTTCATTAGATACCTGACCTCCTTCCATTTTATCGTAGACTAGGGTATCACACTGCTCGGTGCTAGATGCTCCACTGGTATGTGATGAAGATAAAAAAAAAATACATTAAACTGTAAGAGCTTGTGATTTGTTCTTCCTTACTAACTAAAGAGAAAACTGAGGTTTCCTTGCTGTGCAAAATGCAGACATTGGCAAAGAGCAGACAAGCACCTAAACACGGAGGCACTAGAGAAAGGAAAAGATAATTTGTTGATTTGGGAAGAGAACTTAGTAGTTATAGAAGAATCTAAAAATGATGATGAGTTAAAACATTTTGACTGGAGATGGGGCTGAGTGCCTTCCATGGGAGTGGGAGCAGGGAGGAAGAGAGGCTGATGAAGGGATGAAAGGTATTGAATCCATTTCTGTTAAGTATCTAAAATAGGCAAATCCATAAAGGCAGAAAGCAGATCAGGGTTGCCAGCACCTGGGTGAAGGGAGGAATGGAGAAGGTCTGCTTAAAGGGTATGAGGTTCCCTTTTGGAGTGATGACAATGTTTTAGAACTAGAGAGACAGAAGGTTGAACAACATGGTGAATATACTAAATGCTACTAAGTTGTACACTTTAAAAAGGTAAAAATCATAACTCATATGTTACGTGAATTTTATCTCGATTAAAAAAAAAAGATTTTACTAGAATTTAAAAAGGTACTCCAGGGGCACGTGTGTGGCTTAGTGGGTTAAGCATCTGACCCTTGATCTCAGCTCAGGTCTTGAGTTTAAGCCCTGTGTTGGGCTCCACATTGGGCTCCATGTTGTGCATGGAGCCTACTTAAAAAAGTAAAAATAATAAAAAAATAAAAAGATACTCCATTTCCTCCTCCGCAAACTTTTGGCCTTTTCTCAGCAGATTGATTAGAAGTTTGAATTATTCTCAATTTATGTTTTTTTTTTTAATTTTAAAATATTTTATTTATTTCTTAGAGAGCAGAATGAGAGAGAACATTAGTGGGGTGAGGAGAGAGAGGAAGAAGCAGACTCCCTGCTGAGTAGGTCACCAGATGCTGTTGTGGGGCTGTCATTCTAGGACCTTGGGATCATGACCTGATACGAAGGCAGTCGCTTATTGGACTGAGCCACCCCAGACACCGCTCAATTTATGTTTTTTTTTTTTTAATTTATTTATGGGAAGACAAACCAGATATCTGTAATATTTAGGTAAGAGATACTTTAATTTTTAAATGTTCTAAATATTTTTCTGGAAAAAATTATCTCTATTTCACTTTCTGGATTAGAATGTTTAGTGCTCAGTCACTCATTGTGTTACCAGAGTAGAGCAAACTTGGAAACAGATTCCTTGCTGAGTAGCTCACTTGGCTCACCTCTGATGGTGTGTGGCATGATAGTCAACTGTGAATTCTGAACACATCTCTCTTTTCAGAAGAGTACATCCTTAGACCTGATTGTGTAGAAAGTATGTGTTTGAGGTTCTGAAGGCTTGACTTTTTGGCCAGCCATTTGCCACCACTGCAAGCCCGAGAGCGTGGAGGCATGTAGACTGATGTTCAGATGACTCATGCACAGTCCAGTCCTGTTCATCAGGGCTGTGCGGATTATTCCTATGTCTTTGGCTGCATGTCCCTGTGTGAATTCCCCACCCTGCTGAGCTGGGCTGGACCATGTGTGAGTCACATGGGTGACCTTTGCACCTCTGGCCCAATGCCTGTTCCATCCCTTGGGCACAGTGAATTTTGTAAATTACAGCTCCCACCTTCCCTCTCTTTTCTCATTGATTATAGGAAAGCTTAAACATACAGTTGTAGATTTTTGAAGGAAATATACTTTCCTGGCATAAGTTTTGTGCATTGACCTGACTTCTGATTTGATCTTCTTTTCTAATTCATATATGCTGCTGGGGTATCTTTTTTTTTTTTTAGTTTAGTTTTCTGTAGTGTGTATGTATTTGTAAATTATAATTCACATTTTTATAAGTTAGGGACCAAAAATAGAGCCCAGGGATATAATCCATTTCATTGTTACCTCAAGCGATAGTGAGTGGAACAGACTGTGGTCCTCCTACCTGCTCCCTTACACCATGCACTTGCACAGACACATGCATCCATTATGCTGAAGACACACACTCCAAGATCTATGGTCTTCAGAGTGAGGCCTCTTAAGACAAAGTTGTATACTAAAGTTTTGATTCAGAACTGCTCATCAGAACTCGACTCAGGGCAGCCTTCATCTCTTTGTTCCGTAAACTGTAGATGAGTGGATTCAGCATGGGGGTTACCACACCATAGAAGAGCACCACCACCTTGTCCTGCTCAGCCGAGGCTGTGGAGTAGGGCTGCATGTAGGTAACCAGGGCCATCCCATAAGACATGGAAACCACAGTGAGGTGGGAGGCACAGGTCCCAAAGGCTTTGCGGCGTCCCCCTGTAGAGTGGATCCGTAGAATGGCTGCCACAATGTAGGCATAGGACAGTGAGACCAGGCAGCAGGGCACCAGCAGCACCACCACACTGGAGGCCAATATGACCACCTGGTTGAGGGTGATGTCAACGCAGGCCAAGCGGACGAATGCCAGTGTCTCACAGGCCACATGGTTCAGCACATGATGTCCACAGGTAGGCAGGCGCATGGTGACCACTGTCTCCACCACAGAATTCACCACGCCTACAAACCAAGAGACAGCTGCCAGCCCAATGCAGCACCTTGGGCTCATCACTGCCACATAGCGCAAGGGGTCACAGATAGCCATGTAGCGGTCATAGGCCATAGCAGCCAGCAGCAAGAACTCAGTACCCCCCAGGGCCAGTGAGAAGAAGAGTTGGGTCCCACACCGGGTGAAGGAGATGGTCTTCTTTTCCAGCAGGAAGTGCACCAGCATCTGGGGGACGCCGCTAGAGGTGTAGCAAATGTCCACCACCGAGAGGTTGCAGAGGAAGAAGTACATAGGCAGGTGCAGTCGTGCATCCAGTCCGATCAGGAGGATGATGAGCCCATTGCCCAGCAGGGTCAGCAGATAGACGGCCCCAAATAGGACAAACAGTCCAGCCTGGGTCTGCCTGTCACTGGAGAGCCCCAGGAGGACAAACTCACTTTCCCAGGTCAGGTTGTCCCTCCTCATAGAGCAGGTGGATCAGGCTGCCAGGAGAGGAGCAAAGGCAGAGAGGGGTAAGTAAAGGTCTCACTTTAGGAGGAAGGGACAGCTGGACTCTCAACTAGATTGAGATTCTCTTAAGGACAAAGTCCCTGTTCTGGTCATCCTTTTGTGGCTAGGACCCAGCATGGTTATAATTACAGAGGAGGTGATCATTCACAGTACAAGGAAAGAAAAAAAAAGTGGTAGAAAAGGAAAGAAGGAAAGACAAAAAAGAAAGTTAAAAAACAAAGAAAAACTAAGGAAGAAAGTTTGGACATCAGAAAAGGAAGGGAGTGGAAGATAGGGAAGAAAGGCAGATCTGGTTTGAAGCCAGCATCTGTTTAGTCTCTGTGCGTGCTAGGGCCTATGCTAGATATCAGACACCTGCCTGGGAACAAGAAAGATGGAAACTTGAGTCGTGCTTTCTTGGTTCTTGTAATTTAATCAGGAACACCAAGATTAAATTAATAATTACAAAAATTAATTAAGTATAATTGTGCTAAGTATTTTGAAAGAGAAGAACAAGGTTACTAGTTTAATTAAATTTGTGGCTATAATTAAATTACCACTGGTTATGTCTTACTTCTCAATAATGTGCAATTTACATAGTAAGCTGCAGATATTTATTTAGATGCTTAAGTAAATGATTAGCAAAATAATGCAGTGAGGGCTTTTGGAAACCAATGATCATATTCCTACTGAATATGAACTGACTGAAATCCACTGAATCTTTCAGAGGGAATGAATTCTCCTTTCTTAGCTAGGATTGTGTTGGATTAACTCCCTTCCAACATGTTCACCAGCCCACTATAAAAATAGAATTAAATGCCACCAGTTTTTCTTAATAGAATATAATCTCAAGGTGTATTTTCTGCTCTTAAAACAGTTAATAAATTAATTCATTTAGTAAAAATATTTGAGTCTATGAGGCACTATGCTTTCATCCAACTTCTAGCATAGAATGCCTCTCAATGTTAGGAACTTATGTTTAGAAAATCAACAGTACAAAAGAATCAAATAAGAAACTTTAAAATAAAATCTGTGACTGTCAAATGAGTCAACCAAAGAAAGGACAAAAGGAATACATCAACAGTAAGGATCCACAGAATCAAGTACAATAGAACTGAAAAGGGTAATCTGATTGAGATTTCTTCTGGCTGGTAACAGTGGCCTGTGGAGAGCAGAGAACCTGGGAGGAGCAGGCATCTCTCACTTTCCCTTCAGCTCTTGTCCTGCAGTGGCCAGAGGGCTTCACTACAGAAACAAAACAAAAAAAACTAGATTCTCAGGTTTGGAGGCCCCGTTCACCAGAAGATGGTGGTTGGTGGCTGGGTTTTGAACACCACCCCAGGAAGAATTTGGCTGCCCGAAAAGCCAAGTCCTTGTATCAGCCAGAGGAAATAGCTCCACTCTGATCTTCTATGATCTGTAGGCTGCTAAGCATCCAGAATTCAACCCTTCAGAGTTACTGTCATGGATTCAGATTCCCTTCATAAGAGCCTGGTTAATATATAAGAAAATCAAGCATGTGAGAAGCGAAAGGAGCCATACAGATCACATACTTCATTCATTTCATTGTATAGATGAGGAAACCAAAGAACAGGAGTAAGGTGGTCAGCCCATGTGTCGTATCTTCCAGGGAACCAAGCTGGCACCAAGTTTTAAGTGTGCATGGCACATTCTCTGCTCCTATAGTAAGGGGTGGGAAGGAGTTGTGGAAGGATGTGGACTAGAAGGGAGATGCCTGAGGAATCTTAGATTAGAGGCCCAGCACTGCTATCTTGCCATGTAGAGAAATATGTGTAGTGAGTGGGAAAAGCTCTGAATGAGAAGTCAAGGCATCCAAGTTCTAATTTTCCTCTTCTATTCACCTGCTAAGTCTCCTGGGCTAGTTACTTGACCTCCCTGAGCTTCAGTTTCTTCATTTGAAATGTGGGAATGATAATAATGCCTACCTCACAATATTTTGAGTAAGATTAGATGAAGAAATGATCATGAATGTGTTTTGCAAAGTACTAAGTAATTATAACTGGCTATTGTTATACTCAGCAAGTCAATTTCACTGGAGTAAATTCTGCCCAGTGATTCAGAGACAAGAAACAGTATGAATATGTGCTGTAGAGGCCAGAAAGTTAACAGTATATACATAAATATAAATCCCCTTTGCAATACATCATAGTGCCTAAATAACTTACTTATAGAGACCCTGTTCCAATAAGCAAAGAACTAAGGTAGTGAGTTTGCTTATATCCCCAGTGGGTAGTACTGTGCTCTACAAGCAGTATGAACTCAATATATTTTTTCCCAATAAAATTTGAAATATGCTGTTTTTAGATGGCTATAAACTATTATTTACTAATAGATGGTCTTGTTCTCAGCTTTATGGGATTAGAGAATTTCATTCCACTTAGATTTACTTAGAGAACATTTACTGAGCACCAAATAATGCCTGGTCCAGTGACAGGAGCTGAGTAACAAGATCACTGCAGCCTTGTCTCCCTCTCCAAGAATTCAGCCTGGCCGAAGGATAGAGAGGGTGAGTTATCATGACTTACTAGAGTTTTCAAAGGAAGCTACCAAGTCTGGTAATTGGAGACATAGAGTCAGACTATTTAAATACCCAGGCAGATATGTAGAAATAATAAAGCCGAATAAAGAAACAACCAGTGCATTTGCTTTTTGAAAAAGTAGAAGCAGTTTAAGGTTCACGTAGACGGGTAGTAAGGAGGCCGGGGTTTCTACCTGTATCCACAAACCATCTAGATATCATTGTAGATCCCTACCTTTATGAAGCATATTTTCTTCATCTGCAGAATGAGCAAGTAAGGTAGACACCAAGATTTCTCCAGCTCTAACGGTCTGCAGAAAGTGAATATATGTAAGCTATACTTTAAAGCAATGTAAGAGGGGAAAAGAAATCCTTCAATCTTTGATTACTCTAAGAATGCATAGCTAGTGAGGCTATGGGCACTAAGATATTATAGGTTACTGGGTTTGGGGATCAAAGCATTCATATCACATGTAACTATGGGGAAGTGCCACTGAATGGGATCAGGTTGACTTGAGAACCAGAAGATCAGGAAATAGAGAAGGAGCCTTGCAGACAGAAATGGAACATCCGCTTGGGTCAAAGCTTCTTTCCAAAGCTGGACCCAGGGAATTCCCAGAGTTGGATGACCCCTAACATACCTACCTTCCTTCGCCAAAGCATTATGCTTCTTAATGGATAAGAATATTCACCTTCCTCTTTTTCGAAAAAAGATAGGCTTATGTCTAAGTTTGGTTCTTATAGTAATGAAGCTCAGCCCTTTTGCATTCCTTCTTATCTCCAACATAATGCAAGTGTCTTGAGGCTCAGAAAAGAGATGCATCCCTTTTGACCTCCACTCTTTTTTTTAAAAATTTTTAATTTTTTATAAACATATATTTTTATCCCCAGGGGTACAGGTCTGTGAATCGCCAGGTTTACACACTTCACAGCACTCACCAAAGCACATACCCTCCCCAATGTCCATAACTCCACCCCCCTTCTCCCAACCCCCCTCCCCCCAGCAACCCTCAGTTTGTTTTGTGAGATTAAGAGTCACTTATGGTTTGTCTCCCTCCCAATCCCATCTTGTTTCATTTATTCTTCTCCTACCCACTTAAGCCCCCATGTTGCATCACCACTTCCTCATATCAGGGAGATCATATGATAGTTGTCTTTCTCTTGAGTGTTTCGAATGTGTCTCTGTATATACTGAGCACTTCAGTTTATACTGTTGATTGGGTGACTGACCAAGACCCGGGACTCTGTTGAGGGGCTGGAAAACAATGAGCTACATTTTCTGGGTCATGGGAAAAATCAAAGAGCCTCCAACTATAATAGTGAGAAAAACATGGGGGAGAATCCCAGGGCAGTCCTAACTGCTCCCAGGAATTCGGGCTCCTCTCTCACCTCCTCTCAACCTTCCTGTAGGGGACTCACCGAGGTTCAGTGCTCATCTCATGTACATAATTCCTTTTGAATGAGAAAGTGGCACATTTCTTAGAAAGCGTTGAAGCAGTAGTCCATTCTCTTCTGGGGGATGGACTTTTTACTTTCTCAGTCTAAGCTGGTAACTTTTTAGAACATGAGAATCTCCAGAGGCCAATTACTTGTTCTTGGTGTGTACCTTTATTCACCCCTGCCCCCAGCTACTTCCCTGCAACCACAGCTCCCCATCCTTCTTAGTTCCCTATGGGATAAACATTCTGAACATATTTTATCTCCATTTTTAATTGTCCTTCTAGTTCTCAGACTAATGAGCCCTGCCTTCTCTGACTTTTGGATCATTCACTGTCCTTAAAGGCTATGGCATTGTTGAGAACTTTTGATGAGTCAGGAGACAGAAATATTTACTCTGAGTTGGTGGTAAGGGATTGAAATTAATTGGGAAAGAGAAGAGGAGCTGAAATTTCAGAGCCTGGTCTTTCTAAGGGAAGAAGATGAGTGCACCTTCTCCCTTCTTTCCACATACCTAGTTTTAGTGACCAGGGAGTGGTGAGTAAGATTGCATGGTAAAACCACCATGTCTATGGCCTAGAAGCCACTGAGAAGTTCCAAGTTCACAGTCATGAAAATATTTCTGTAGACTCCCCAGTGGTCTCAAATATCATCTATCTATCTTTCTTTCTTTCTTTCTTTCTTTCTTTCTTTCTTTCTTTCTTTCT
>NC_081560.1:10917412-11048037 GCF_022355385.1 Mustela nigripes | reverse complement strand
AGATATGGTTGCTTCCTGGCCTTTATACGAGGAAACTGACTTGTTTTTTTCCTTTGAAGTCTGCTGACTCACTTCTAGGCCTAAACATTTGCCTCAATTTTGCCTTAACACTTTGGGTCCTGTGGTAGGCTAAATAATGCCCCCATCTCCCCACTAATGTCTACATCCTGATCTCTGGAGCCTATGAATTTTACCTTCTATGGCAGAGGAGTTAAGTGATTAAGTTAAGAATTCTCAGATGGGGAGATTATCTGGGATGGTCCTGGATATCCCCAATATTATCACTAAATGCTAGAGCCCCTTCTCAACTGAGGCAGCAAGAAGTGTCCCTCAACGTGAACTAAGGCTGGCGGAGGAATCACCTATTCTGAGGAAAGCAGAATTCCTAACTTGTACTGTCTATTGGGGGACAAGATGGTCAGAAAATTCTGCAAACAGAGTCCACAGTCTGAGGGACAGAGATGGAGAGGCAGAAGGTCAGATGCAAGAAGATAAGGCAAGGTACGGAGAACAAAGCAGAAACATTATTAATTGTGAATTAATGGCAGGGGAACCTCGGGATGAAGAATAAGGAAAGAGAAAGAATAAGGAAAGAGATGAGAATCTGTATTAGATTCCTATTGCCGCTAAAATAAATGACCACACATTTAGTGGTTTAAAACAAAACAAATTTATTATCTTATAGTTCTGGGTGTCAGAAGTCCAAAACCTTTTTACTGGGCTCAGGTCAAGCTGTTGGCAAGGCTTGTTCCTCTTGGAGACTTCAGAAGAGAACACTTTCCTTGCCTTTTTTAGAGGCCACCTGCCTTCCTTGACTCGTGACTGCTTCCTCATATCACTGCTGACTCTTCTTTCTATCAACACATCTTTTTCTGACTCCGATCTTCCTGCCTTTCATGTGTTAAATGTGGAGTGCAGGCATGTCTGTGCTCAGCTTCTTGCCTCCTTTGCCCCTGTGCTGGGTTGTTTCAGGACACAAGTCACAATAGCTCAAGGACTTATTGACTCTCTGGGTCCCAGAGGCATTTTACATCATCTTAGCTACTTATGAAGACCCCAGCTGCTTCCTCCTTTTTCTCCAAAGGCTTTGCAACTTGTATAAAAGAACAGTAAAATGGATTCCATTTCTGTTTTGCCTCTGTGTGAGAACAACCAGATCAGTGTTTTATGTCCAAATTTTCCAAAGAGAAGAGCTTTTGCAGAGCTTTCAGAGAGGATTTCTAAAATCAACTGGTGGCTCTTGTCCCATCCCCCCAGCCCAGTATGAAAGGGTTGAAATTGAAGAGGAGGGAGAAAAGATTGAAGAAAAGAGTTTCTTGGAGAGAGTTTGTATTTGTTAGTGTTTGTCATCCCTCACCTCCATGCATAAAGAATGGGAGGGTTTCCCTCCCACCTGAGGCCATTCATTGTCTTATACCTGTTACTCTGTACCCCTTGAGTTTGGGAAGCTAAGGACTGGTAAGAGGAGCCATGGCTAAAGAAGCTAGAGAAGGCAAAGCAGAGAAGGAAGAGGGCTGCAGGGCAGTAGATGGCTTTTCACCTGAAGGTGCAGCAGAGTTGGTTGAGGGTTTCTTATAGATCAGACATGGACTCAATGGAAGTGAGTCAGCCAGGTGTCACTGATTCTTCCCCAAGAGACTGCTTGGAAGGGAAATGTGACCCTCACAGAAGGGTGGACCTTCAGATACCCAGAGATTTAGGGAGAAACTATTTGTGGTCACCAGAGCTGGGGGAGAAGGGGGAAATGTTTGTTGGGGAGAGCAGAAACTTTTAGGACATCAAGGGAACTGCAGTGAACCCAGGGAAGAATCTCTGAGGAAATTGTGAAGGTGCTTTTGAATACAGCTGACTTTGGGAATCTGCTCTCAAAGGGCACCATTGCTGGTCAAGAAAGACATTTCCACCTCTTACTGGTATCTTTCCCCTGCTCCAACCTAGGAAAAGTCAGGAGCAGTCTAGTGAAGACCAGTCAGGAGACAGAGGTGAGGAAGGAGTCTAGAGAAGAGGAAGAAGCAGACCCTCCTAATGTAGGCTTCTGGAGTTGAGGGTGAAGAGAAGTGTCGACTGGAATGAGAGTCATATTTATTTTATTATGTTTTGTATTTTATATTAATATATATATATTTGTATCTATAGCTTTATAAAAAGCTACTTTTAATACTGAAATAATAATATTTTGGGGACTGAAAGTACCTGGAGAGTTTTTACTTTCCAAGAGGAGCCAGGGCATCAATGCTCCATGTTGTGGATTTGGTTCAGGAATGGGGGAAGAACTATCCCCATGGTGTAGGTTTGAGAGTATGGGGGTCAAAAGGAATAAAGTTAGTTGGCTAATACTCTGAGAATTCAGCATGTTCAGTTAACCATTTCTTAGTTTCCAGAATATGATAGACGAGATCTTGTGGTTTGAAGCCTGGAATTCCATCTTGGCCATGACCTTTTCCCAAGACTATCAAACCTGTTTCAGGCTTGGATGGACTCTGTGTAGCCAAGGTTGTTTTATTTACTTAGCAGACCGTGGCCTGCCTGAGGTACTAATGCCTGGTGACTAAAGGCATAAGTTCTAAACTCTGAATGCATGCATTTAAATCTTGGCTCTCCTCCAGTACATTTATGACATTGGACAAGTTAAAGTCTCTGTTGCCTCAGTTTGCTCTGATGTCAAAAGGAAAGAATGATAAAATGAAAGCCAGTGTTACTTCCACTCCAGCAGGTAATTAAACATGATCTGAGTTGTTTCTCCACATTTTTTCACTATTGGCTGGGACCTGGCAGCCATTGCATGACTGTGGGGCTTTCATGAGGATTAAATGAGGTAGTTCATGTAAAGCACTGAGCACAGTGTGTAGTCTATGGTGAACCCCCCACAAATGTGAGGTATTTTTATGTTTGAAATACTGCCAACACTTCATTTTTAAATTTTTCTTCCAAATTTTTATTTAAACTCAAGTTAGTTAACATACAGTGTAATATTGGCTTCAGTAGTAGAATTTAGTTATTCATCACTTGCATATAACACCCTGTGCTCATCCTAACAAGTGCCCTTTTTAATGCCCATCACTCATTTAGCCCATTCCCCGCTCAACTCCACCTTCAGTTTGTTAAGAGCCTATGGTTTGCTTCCCTTTCTCTCTTTTGCTTTTCCCTTCCCATATATTCATCTTTTTTGTTTCCGAAATTCCACATGAGTGAAATCACGTGGTACTTGTTTTTATCAGACTGACTTATTTTGCTTAGCATAATGCACTCTAGCTCCAGCCATGTCACTGCAAATGGCAAGATTTCATTCTTTTGATGGCTGAGTAATATTCCATTGTGTGTGTGTGTATGTGTGTATGTATATGTGTATGTATATGTATACATACACATACATATACATACACACATATACACATACACACACCACATCTTCTTTATCCATTCATCAGTCAGTGTACACTCAGGCTCTTTCCATAGTTTGGCTATTGTTGATAAGGCTGCTATAAATATCAGGGTGCATGTACCCTGTCTAATCTGTATTTTTGTATCTTTTAGGTAAATACCTTGTGTGCAATTTCTGGGTTCCAGGGTATTCTATTTTTAACTTTTAAGGAACCTTCATACTGTTTTCTAGTGCGGCTGCACCTGTTTGCATTCCCACAGCAGTGTAAGAAGTTTCCCCCTTTTCCACATACTCACAAACATCTGTTGTTTCTTGTGTTGTTAATTTTAGCCATTCTGACAGGGTGAGGTGCTAGCTCATCGTGGTTTTGATTTGCATTTCCCTGATGCTGAGTGATGTTGAGCATCTTTTCTTGTGTCTATTAGCCATCTGGATGTCTTTGGAAAAGTGTCTATTCATGTCTTCTGCCCATTTATTGGCTAGATTATTTGTTTCTTGGGTGTTGAGTTTGATAAGTTCTTTATTGATTTTGGATACTAGCTCTTTTTTTTTTTATAAACATGTATTTTTATCCCCAGGGGTACAGGTCTGTGAATCACCAGGTTTACACACTTCACAGCACTCACCAAAGCACATACCTCCCCAATGTCCATAATCTCACCCCCTTCTCCCAAACCCCCTCCCCCCAGCAACCCTCAGTTTGTTTTGTGAGATTAAGAGTCACTTATGGTTTGTCTCCCTCCCAATCCCATCTTGTTTCATTTATTCTTCTCCTACCCACTTAAGCCCCCATGTTGCATCACCACTTCTTCATATCAGGGAGATCATATGATAGTTGTCTTTCTCTGCTTGACTTATTTCGCTAAGCATGATACGCTCTAGTTCCATCCATGTTGTCGCAAATGGCAAGATTTCATTTCTTTTGATGGCTGCATAGTATTCCATTGTGTATATATACCACATCTTCTTGATCCATTCATCTGTTGATGGACATCTAGGTTCTTTCCATAGTTTGGCTATTGTGGACATTGCTGCTATAAACATTCGGGTGCATGTGTCCCTTTGGATCACTACATTTGTATCTTTAGGGTAAATACCCAATAGTGCAATTGCTGGGTCATAGGGCAGTTCTATTTTCAACATTTTGAGGAACCTCCATGCTGTTTTCCAGAGTGGCTGCACCAGCTTGCATTCCCACCAACAGTGTAGGAGGGTTCCCCTTTCTCCGCATCCTCGCCAGCATCTGTCATTTCCTGACTTGTTGATTTTAGCCATTCTGACTGGTGTGAGGTGATATCTCATTGTGGTTTTGATTTGTATTTCCCTGATGCCGAGTGATATGGAGCAATTTTTCATGTGTCTGTTGGCCATCTGGATGTCTTCTTTGCAGAAATGTCTGTTCATGTCCTCTGCCCATTTCTTGATTGGATTATTTGTTCTTTGGGTGTTGAGTTTGCTAAATTCTTTATAGATTCTGGACACTAGTCCTTTATCTGATATGTCGTTTGCAAATATCTTCTCCCATTCTGTCAGTTGTCTTTTGATTTTGTGAACTGTTTCCTTTGCTGTGCAAAAGCTTTTGATCTTGATGAAATCCCAATAGTTCATTTTTTCCCTTGCTTCCCTTGCCTTTTGCGTTGTTCCTAGGAAGATGTTGCTGCGGCAGAGGTCGAAGAGGTTGCTGCCCGTGTTCTCCTCAAGGATTTTGATGGATTCCTTTCGTACATTGAGGTCCTTCATCCATTTTGAGTCTATTTTTGTGTGTGGTGTAAGGAAATGGTCCAATTTCATTTTTCTGCATGTGGCTGTCCAATTTTCCCAGCACCATTTATTGAAGAGGCTGTCTTTTTTTGGATACTAGCTCTTTATCTGATAAGACATTTGGAAATATCTTGTCCCATTCTTGTAAACTGCCTTTTAATTTTGTTGATTGTTTTCTTCCCTGCCTGGAAGGTTTTTATCTTTTTTTTTTTTTTTTTAAGATTTAATTTAATTATTTGAAAGAGAGAACATGAAGGGGGGGTGGGACAAAAAGAGAGGGAGAAGCAGACTCCCCATTGAGCAGGGATCTCAACGTGGGGCTCCATCTCAGGACCCTGAGATCATGACCTGAACTGAAGGCAGACATTTAATCGACTGAGCTACCCATGTGCCCCTAGAAGCTTTTTATCTCAGTGAAGTCCCAATAGCTCATTTTTGCTTTTGTTTCTGGCAGCATATATCTAGCAGAAGTTGCTATGGCCAAGGTCAAAGAGGTTATTGCCTGTGTTCTTCTCTAGGATTTTGATGGATTCCTATCTCACATTTAGGTCTTTAATCCACTTTGAATTTATTTTTGGGTATGGTGAAAGAAACTGGTCCAGTTTCATTCTTCTACATGTTGTTGTTCAATTTTTCCAGCACCATTTGTTGAAAAGACTGCCTTTTTTCTATTGGATATTTTATTCTGCTTGTCAAAGATTAGTTAATCATACAGTTATAGGTCAATTTCTGGCTTTTCTCTTCCATTTCATTACTTGATTTGTCTGTTTTTGTGCCAGTACCATACTGTCTTGGTGACTACAGTTTTGTAATATAGCATGAAGTCCAGAATTGTGATGTCTACAGCTTTGCTTTGCTTTTTCAGGATTGCTTTGGCTATTTGTGGTCTTTTGTAGTTCTGTACAAATTTCAGGATTGTTTGTTCTAGCTCTGTGAAAAATTACCACCAACACTTTAGAAGAGAGGTGCTAGTCAAACTAGTGCTACAAATAGAAAGTAAAATTTTTCCTTCATACATTTACTTCTATCCTGTTGAGCCTTGTAAACTCAATTTTTTCTAGTTTTCCCTTTTGCAAAATACAAGCTGTTCCAACAGTTCTCTGCATCAAAATCAAAGTGTTTTATGCTGATTTGGGAATTTTGTGAGACATTTTGGAAGTATCTTTTTAGAAGCTTCCATGGCTTCCATGGTTTTGTTACCCCTCAAACTTTGCATTAAGTGCAGAAAGCTTCAGAACTCCTGGCCCATGGAGCTGTGGAGGGCAGCTGGGTCTAGCCCACAAGCAGAGGCTAGATTCCAGCTCAGGAAGCCTTCTTCCAGCCAGGTGAGGTGGGTATGGGGACACTGAGGCATCAGGGAAGTTATAAAAGAAAATGAGTATAGGGGCTGGGAATGATTATCAAAGAGCAAATATGGGTCCAGAAGCTATCCACAGAGATAAGAGCCCCTTCTCATCTCGCCCCTGCTCCTATTAACAGTGAACTTACTGCTGGTGTCATAAAGGGTGGAGATGGAAGGGTCTGTCTTAGAAACTGCCTTATAGACGTCTTCCCTCTCTCCATCTATCTCCAAGTCCAGTGGGCGAAAAAAATCCAAAGGAATTCCCTCAGCTGCCATAAGAAAGTCACCTGACTTTCCTGATCTGTACTTGCAGATGGGGGTTCAACTTCTCTTCATCATAAAAAAGGAAAAAAACTTTATTTGCATTGTGTTTAATTATTTTTAAGGAATTTCATCAGCACTATCTCACTGGGGAAGGAGAAATCGAGGCTGAATTGGGCTATATAAATTTTTCCAAGGTCAAATATTTCCTAAATCTGACTCCAAGGGTTCTGACTCCAGCCTACATTAGATTGGCTCTTTGCATTTATTAATGGCCAAATCTAACCATCTAGGAAAAGTCTATTCTTTTCTTTTTAAATTGAAGTATAGTTGACACACCATGTTATGCAGTTTCAGGTGTTCACTGTTGTGATTCCACAGCTCTATACATTATACTTTTTTCACCACAAGTGTAGCCACCATCTGTCACCAAACAATGCTATTACAATAGCACTATGTTCCCTGTGGGGTACCTCTCATCCCCAAGACTTATTCATTCCATAACTGAAAGCCCGTACCTCCCGCTCTCTACTCATTTTTGTCCATCCCCCCATCATTTTGTTCTCTGTATTTATGGATCTGTTTCTGCTTTTTTGTTTCTTAATTTTTTTTATTTTTAGATTCTACATATAGGTGAAATCATATGGTATTTGTCTTTCTCTGACTTATTTCATAGCATAAACTTCTAAGTATACCCATGTTGTCTCAAATGTCAAGATCTCATTCTTTTTTTTTTCATTCTTTTTCATGACTGAGTAACATTCCATTATATCTACCTCATATCTTCTTTATCTGTCCTTCTATTGATGGATGTAGGTTGGCTCTTTTAAGAATCTAGTGGGAGCAGTGCTAAAATCATTATTACCACCACACCATCAAACATGTTTAAAATCCTATACTATCAGTTTGAAGTAGCAATATCAGTGGAATGATTTTGAAGGCTTCTGCTTACAAAAACGATACTCATTTAAAGAAAAAAAAAGATACCTATTTTGAAACCCTTGACAAGCAATTTTAAGATACCTAGATTGTCCAAATATTTACTCCAAATTTCTTTCCAAGAAAAACAACAAGACTATTAAAGCTAGCATATTATTTTTAAAAATAAAGTATGTCACATAAGTTATGTTTTTAAGATTATCTATATGTGCATTTTATGGTTGGGAGCCTTGCATTCAAATTAGGGATGGTTTATACCCATTTTATAAGACTTTAGAATATTTATTTCACTACATCAAATTGTTTAGAAAGTTTGTTTTTTATTTTTATTATTATTTATCTTTTAAATTTTTTATTTATTATATTATATAGAATATATTAAATTATAAAATGTGTATATTATGCATCCTATATAATAATAAAATTATGAATTATAAAAATTTATAAGTAAATTATTTTACTTATTTTTAATTAATTAATTGTTTTATTTATTTTTATTTTATGATCTATTTTTGGCCATATAGAGGACTAATTTAGTGACAATTTTTGGATAGAGAATTATCTGCTGATAATACTGTCCTTTTAGGAAAATGTAATTTATAGCATGATACACCACCTGAAGATGTAAATTGCCAGGAATATCATAGGTAAATATTTTTTTAAATAGTTAAGTGTGAATTTATTCTGCTGAAGATTTTAATTTTAACTACCCATGCAGCAAAAACATTTTTATCGATGATAAGTTAGTTTCAGTTTTAGAAGTGACATTAGACAAAGCCGAAATAAGCCCATATTTTGCAAACATAATCACACCATAACTGAAACTCCTTAGACTTCCTTTTCTAAGGTTGCATCCACCACATGAACTGTAAATCCCAGTGCACGGAAAGGTTATTGATTTCACTGTAGAGTGTGATAAATTGAGGAAGTGGGGCAACCTCATATGTCACACAGCAAGCCTTTCTAAAAATCACCCTAAATGTCTTTTGATTTTTTTCCTTGAAATCCCTCTGCCCATTATAGCTACCTCTTTCCCCATAGCCTAGGCTTCCTCAGCCAGATGCCCATGTATTAGTTTGTTTCTGGAAAGAGCAGTGTGAAGAAGCAGGCATCCCATGTAGAGAAGGAGATGATGGAAGGATCCAGGTTCTCAGGACATGTCTGGTATCCAGTGCCCAGCATCATACATGGTCTGTCCTAGAAGCAGAGGCTTGCAGTCTTCACCAAAGCACTCTGCTGGGTGGAGTAGGTAGGTTCCTGGCTTCACTGACAACATACCCAACTTTACAGCCCTCCTAGGGATTCTACAGGTCTTTTAATAGCCATAACAAACAATTTTTTTTTTTTTTTTGCTTAAATTGCTTAAATTACAATAGTGGTTTGTTATTATTTTTTTAGTGCAACCAAAATGCTTACTGATCTACCTGTTGATCTCAACCTCAATCCATAAGCCAGGTCTCAGTCTTTTCAGAGATTTCACTTTACTAGGCTTCTTACCTCAGAACTCCCTTGTTAGGTAAGGAGAGAGGCAGAAAGCAGTCCAGAAAAACAAAAACTGCAACCACCTTGGGTCCTCAGTTCATCCAGGAAAAACAATGACAAAAAATGAGAGCAAATATACAAGAGCTTGTAGACAGACCTACCCAAGAAATACCCAAGTAGAGGTGAAAAGGGTAGAACGCAGCCTGCTTTCTCCTTTTCCTGTAATCCCAACTAGCAACCCCCTTGCCCATGCTCTACTACATATACACCCTCTTTCCTCTAATGTATGTATGCCATTTCAGGGTATAGGGCTTGAGGTGTAGGGGTACACATGTTCTTTGCCTAGAATAACTTTGGGACTTCAGCGTTCAGTCCTGCCCATCAGAAAATATCCCCCATTAATGATGCTTTAATGCCAGATACTGTTTTAGCACATTTCCTGTATTAACTTTAATTTTTACAACAGGTGATATGAGACAGGTATTAATATCAATTCCAGATTATCCAGTGAAGACTCACAGGTCCAGGGAGGTTAGAGTAACTTGTCCAAGGTCACAGTTAGGAATTCAGGGGCCCGGAATTCAGACCTAAGTAGCCTGGCACAATGTCCCAGCGATGGTCATAGCACTGCCACTTTTCTCCAAGAGGGTCTACCTTGCCTCTATAGCTGCCATGTTCCAGGAATGCTCTGGTGAAGGGCTTTACTTTCCTCTTCATGGATATGTGTTTATTTGTAATGACAGAATGGATTAAGCTCATTTCCTTTGATGTTTCCCACAAGGGTAGTGACCTCCTTTAGGGAGCAGCTGAAGTTTGGAGGCTATCTGGACGTCTGCGATAAGGCCCTAAGACTAACATGTCAGAAACAGCCAGAAGAGGAAACTGACCCTATAGTGGATGGGAATACCTGATGATTAAGGAAGATTATATGGTTATGAGGCCTTTTCCTCTCATTATGAGATGAATAAGGTGCTTGTACCCATTGTCAGGAGGCACAGACATCTTAGTTGTCTACCATGTGGAACTGGAATGTCAGAAACTCTAGGTAAAGATTTAAGTCATTAATAGAATGGCTAAACTGTTATCTATGTCTCAAATTTCTTGAAGACTTGTGGCCCCCACAGGGCTACACAAGTATTAGTTCTGTAAGTGGGCCTTAAAACTAGATGTAGGAAACAGTTTCATATGCAGAGGAATTTCATAAAGGTAAATCAGCATCTTCCATGTTTACGTCACCTTCCTTTATCCGGTCTGCATGACCACATTCTAATTCTCTCCCCTCTGCCCCTTCTAACCTGCTTGTCCTGGTATCGGCCTAGCTTGTGGAAGTGTTCACTGACAGCAAACTGTGATTCTTAGTGATCTAGCCACCTCCCCTCACTTAGAACTGTCCACTTCAAGGATAAGACCTCGTGCCATCAGAGAAGTGGGAATTTTCCTATCTTAAAGATGTTTATATGCTCGAGTTCAAGCCGTGGCAGAGAGTAGCAGTAAGAAATGTATGAGTGTTTGAAATGGGACCTGGAACTCAGGTGGAAGGATTACATTTAAGTGAGGAGGGACAACCTCTCTGAAGGGCTGGAGTCTCTCATACTGAGGAGCAGGAGTTCTCAATCTTCGCTGCACCTCACAATTACCTAGGGGGCAGCTTTTAAAAATTCCAATGCCTGACCTTCATAAGACCAATTCAGTCAGAATCCCTAGTATTTGGTTCCAGACAGCAGTATTTTTAAAGGACTTCCAGTGATTTCAGTGTGCAGCCAAGTGAGGGACCCACTGAAATCGATGTATTGTGGATGGAGGATAATTTCTGGCTGAGTCTAAATCTCTTAAAATTCCAGTGGCACCAACGTGAAGAATTGTGAGAGCTTCTTCAGCAGTTCTAAGTGCTCACAGATCTGTATTTGAGAAGCTACACATGCTGTCTTAGAGTCTGTGTCTTTTATTTTCTATACTTTATGTTCTGATATCTTGGGGGCCTTGCTGGTTGAGGATAGGCCTCCTGCCCCTCCCAGAGCTAGCTAATTCCTTGAGATACCAAACCAGCTTCCTGTGACTGTGCCTTTCATATGCAAACTGACCAGTTCTGAACCCATATCCTCAACTACCCCCTTCATCTGACTCTTCCTGTACCAAACCAGCAAGTTGCCTGCCCTGTACCCCAGGGCCAGGTCAGCTAAACCAGACAGCTAGAGACCCCTCTGATATCCCAGAACCCCCTGAAATTATTCAAGCTATCCAATTAAACTTGGATAAGGAAAGCTCAAGCTTTCCTACTTTGCTTTGCCCATTCCTTCCCACAGAAATCACAAGAAAGTCTCAAGGCCCTGCTTTCCCTTCTTTCTGCCTCCCGACTGACCCATGCCTCCCCAAGTGGTCCTTCATGGTGTGATGCATCCCTTCTCTTGGGAATTGTAACTAATAAACTCCTACTGTCAAGGGCTAGTTGTCTCTCTGTCTGTTACCTTACGGTATCTGATGAAAAAAAAAATCCCAGGTACAAATCTTGAAGCATTTGAAATCCAATTTTACTTCCCATTCCAGCAGGCGATTAAACATGGTTTGATTTGGTTCTCCATATTTCTTCCATGTTGACTGAGGCCTGGGAGACATTGCACGATCCCTGAGTAGATGGCATTTCTAGATGTGGGGTTTGTTGCTTGCCTTCCAGGACTTGCATGTGCTGAGGCCTTTGCTGAGGTTTGTACAGGTGAA
This sequence comes from Mustela nigripes, assembly GCF_022355385.1. Classification (NCBI taxonomy): domain Eukaryota; kingdom Metazoa; phylum Chordata; class Mammalia; order Carnivora; family Mustelidae; genus Mustela; species Mustela nigripes. The sequence goes on along the minus strand of NC_081560.1, from coordinate 11,036,155 downwards.
TTTGGTGCCCTCTGGGCTGGATTAGACATCCTTAAAGGTATTTCTGGTGCCAGTACCATGTTATTCTAGAAATAGTAGTATCATTTGGCACTGTTAACCACTCCATCCTTGAAATGCTCTTTCCTTGAATTTCATGATGCCGCACTCTGATTCTCTTCTACTCTCCTGCTTGCTCTTTAAAAAAACAAACAAACAAACAAACAAACAAACTTTTCTGTGCATTCTGCCTTCTCTGCCTAGCTTTTATTTTTATTTTGAAACCATTTGTTGAATAAGTATATGTATGCAAGAAGGGTATTCAATGAAGAGTAAAGGTCTGTCTCACCCTATGCTCCAGCTCCCCAGACTTTTAATTTGGTTACAATATGTATGTATATGTAAAACATACAGGACATATACAGACACGTGATATGTACATACACGCATTCTATGTGTTTTTATAAATGAATGCTATTATACTGTAACACTGACTTATTCACTCTTTTATTCAACAATGTACTAGAAGCTAAACATGCCAGACACTGTCTAGGAACAGGAAATACTGTGGTGAACAGACCCATTTTCATAGAGTTTATATTCTGCTGGGAGGGACAGGTAATTAAAACATTAAAAAGAAAGAAACATCATTTCAAATAATGAGAGATGATTAGAAATTAAAGCATGATAATGTGATGGAAGACAGAGAGGCAATATTATATGGTACAATCAGTGAAGCCTTCTACAAGGAATTAGTATTTGAGTCCAGACAGCATCTGAATGACAAAGAGCCAGTCTCTGAAAATGGAGGGAAGAGCACAGGAGTGGAAATCACAAGTAAAAAGGCCAGAATCAAGGATGACTGCAATGTATACTATTGCTGTATACCTTGCTTTTTCACTTGACAACACATAAGAGATGGCTTCATGTCTGTCACTGATTAAACTGCTTTTTCTTTTCGGCAACTGTATAGGATTCCATTAAATGGATAAACCATAATGTACTTAACTGGTCACATATTATTATTTAAATAAAAATTTTTTTTTTTGCTGATCCAAGCAATTTTGACAGGAATATTTCTGAACATACATATTTGCCCATAAGACAGATACATTGGTAAGGACATACCCGGGAAGTAGAGTGATAGGAACAAATGATATGTGCCTTTAATTCTAATTAATATTTAATTGATGTGCCCAGTTGCCCTCTATAGAATTGAACAAATGTGTACTTTCAGCAACAAGGTATGGGAGTCCATATTTCACCCTTAAGTTGTGTGTTTGCCCTTCGAGTATCATCTAAATAAATGCTCCAAATAGCATTTTAAAATGTTATTTTGAACTTTTCTGAAGAATGAGGTAAAAATTCTTTTCCTATGAGTAAAAACCACTTGCTTCTCTTTTTCTTTGCCCATTTCTTCTTTGTGATTCTTCATCTTTTTCTTACCAGTTGGCAAGAATTCCTTCTGCATTTATGAAATGGGCCTCTTCCATATGTTAAGTATGGAAGTTCATCTCTTGTTTCATTTTGTTTAAGGTAGTGTCCCATGAATCAAGCTGTTTTACATCTAGTTAACAAATTATATGTTTTGTGTCATGCTCAGTCAGTCCACCCTTCAGTGCTGCTGTTCCTCACAGTCCTTTTGTTGGAACTGCTCTGATCCTCCTGTCTCTTCTGTTCTTCGCAGCTGTGTCAGTTGAGACTAAGCCAGTGAATTCCAAATATGTTTCTCTAGCCCCCATTCTCCTCACTTATACCCACCTGCCAACCATATAGCTCCACACCCCATGTCAACATTATCCATACTGAATTTACCTTCTCTACCTTGTCCGGCCCTCAACCTAGTTATTCTTCCTTTGCGCTCCATCTCAGGGGGCCCGTTCTGCCATCTTCTCCGGGTAATCTGTGTCATCCCTGACTCCTCTTTCTTTCTTATCCCTAAGCAATGTGCATTAAGTTCTGCTATAGCTACCTTCTAAATCTTTCTCTCCCCTGCTCACTGCCCTCCATTTCTAGTACCACTTGCCTAAAATGGGCCAACATTATCTCCAACCTGTACTTCTATCTAGGCTTCCTAGAAAATATATTTTTTGTCATGTCCTTCCCAGTTCCTTCTTACCACAGTAGCCAGTGTTCAGACTGGATCATATCACTTTCCCCTTTGAACATCTTTAACTGCTTTTCCTTCTTTTCCTCTTCTCTGCCCGCCCACCCCTTCTCTTTTCTCCTCTTTTTTTCTTTAGAGTGAAGCCCAAACTTTTAATATGGCTTGAAGGCTTGTGTACTCCAGTGCCTCTAGCATAATCTCTTAATACTTGAAATACTTAGCCCTCCAACCACCCATTTTCACCAATTAGAGTCAGTCCTATCAATAAGCTTCTGGAATGTATAATGGTCTCTTTTGACTTGGTGCATTTGCACATGCTTTTCCTCTGCCTGGATGTTCCTTCCCCAGCTGTCTTTGTTTGGCTCAGCTATCCCTTCTTGCACTGAGGTCCTAACACATCACTTAATCATAACCTTTTTCTGATGCCCCTACCACCCCACCTCTAGGCTAATTTCTTCCCACAGGGTCATGTATTTTTCCCATCATGGTACCTGTCACATAATAGTGCAATGCCTATTTATTTGCCTGAGTCCCCTATAGATTTCAAATTACACATGGGCTTCATCTTCATTCCTTGAGTAATTTGGGTTGAGGTGCTCAAAATCCTTGGCATTTTGATCACAGTTGAATCCTTAACTGTCAAGTTCTAGGCATGGAACCATCACTCAATAAACAACTATTTATTACGCATATGGATAAATGAGTAGCTTCTGGGATTTTCCCAGTGTACCCTAACATTTGTACTTAAGGTTTTGTGCCTGTTTGTCCCCTTTATTATGCCAAGATATTCGAATGTAACATTGTTTAGAAACAGTCACATCAAGGGACTTTATCTTTTTTGTTGGTTTTACATCACAATGTAGATTAGTTATTCTTTAGTAATTAATTCTAAATTAGTAATTCTTCCTTTCAGTGTCTCCTCTCTGTTTCTATGACAGCAATATTTCCTGCAGACCATGGGTGGATTAAAGTTCCTTGGTACATTTCTACCCTGTACCACACACTGGACCTGTCCCTGCAAAGCTTACTCTAGTTGCTCTCTACTCCTGAACTGTTAGTGAGGAGACACTTTTTAGCCAAGCGGGTGCAGGCCTTTATCTCCATGATGGAGGGTAAGAAGTCTCTATGATTCAATGAACAGGCCCCCAAAATGCTTGTTCTTAAGTAACAGTTGTTTCTGTATAAAAGTAACATCCATTGAGAATGATTAGGAGAAATCTGGAAATATATAGTCAAGAAAATAAAAATGATCCATAATCTCATCACATAGGGAACAGTTATTAACATTTTGGTGAGTGACATCACCTAGTTCATGGTCCCAGTGTACATCTGTAAACCCAAGTCTACCCTTCTCTGGAGCCTGTGTTCTGGATTCCCGGATCTGCCTCAATCAGCATCTTCACAGGTTTGTCCTGGCAGCATTTCAGCCCCACAAGTTCAACCCAGAAGCCTCCATCACCACCTTTCCAACTTGCTCCTGCTCCTGTGTTCTCTTTTTTATCAAATGGCACCACCACGTTCCTAGTGACCCAGGTTAGAAGTGCTCCTTAACTCCCTTTTCTTTCACGCCTCCATATCCAGTCAAGGTTCTGTAGTTTGCACGTCGGGCATATCTCTTGACTCCATGTCCCTAATCCCATGTGTCAGTCCTCTGGTCCAGACTCCATCACCTTGTCCACACTCCGTCACCTTTCTCCTGTAATAGGGCGGAGCTCCCCAGACAGGCCTCCACGGGCCTGGGTCCTTCTCCATACCGTGGCCAGAGGGAGGACACAGGAACCGCCAGTCAACAGCTCACTCTGGGAATTCACTTCTTTCCGCTGTTTACAGGGTCTTTCCCCCAATGTCCCCGCCCCTGTTGGACCCTTGTAGCTTCGACCATTCTTTACCCTCCTCTTCTGATTGGCCTCTACTCAACTTCTAGTAATCCACTTAGTCACCCTTGTTTCACAGGAGGTTTTCCCTGACTCCCTCTCCTCTGAAAAAGTCTACCACAGAGACTCCTCCTCAGGAGCCGTTCTATCCATTGCCTCTTCACCCCTTCTGCTCCCATCTGTGAGCCCCAGTGGCCAAGAGTTGTGCCTTCTTCATCACTGTGAGCCCATCACCCTGCACAGGGCCCAGTGCATGGCGAGAACCAGCAAGTGCTGATGGGGCCACTGTCTTTAGGTCTAGGGTCTATACCTCACTGTCTTTGGCCATTCCTCAAAGGAGGGGATGGAGGATGGATCACCTGCTGGGAGACTCTTCTTTTGTGGACACTTTTACAGGTTTCTAGTCATTGAGTCCCCCCTGGTGGCGTTCCTGACACAGACACCTCCTGACAGAGAAAACTTTAGGGAGCAGAGCTGCCCCCTCTGGCCTGGTACCCTGCCTGCTGTCAGGGCCCACGCAGACCTTGTCCCTGCCGCCCACGCCCCAGCACCCTGCGGATGGCAGCAGTGATTTCACGGTTGCGCAGGCTGTAGATGAGTGGGTACAATAGTGGCGTGACATTGGTGTAGACAAGTGCAAGTGTGCGGTCCCGTCGCGGGGAGTAGCTGGACTTGGGCCGCACATACATGAAGGTGGCACAGCCATAGTGTAAGAAGGTGACAGCCAGGTGCGAGGCGCAGGTGGAGGCAGCCTTGCGCCGACCCCCAGGGGAGCGCAGGCGGTGCAAGGCGGCAGCGATGGCGCCGTAGGAGGACAGGATGAGCAGTGAGGGCAGCAGCAGGAGCACCAGGCAGGCGCCCAGCAGGGGAAGCTCATCAACGTAGCTCCGTGTGCAAGCCAGGTCCAACAGTGCCGTGATGTCGCAGAAGAAATGCACCAGCAGGCGGGAGCCACAGAAGGGCAGGTGGAAGACAGCTACTGTGAGCCCCACGGATACTGCCAGTCCCCCAAAGCAACAGGCCAGGGCCAGCCTTGTGCATAGCCCTGGGGTCACTACTGAGGTGTAACGCAGCGGGTGGCAAATAGCTACATAGCGATCGTAGGCCATGGTGGCCAGCAGGAAGCACTCAGCCCCACCCAGAGCCACGAACATCTGCATCTGAACAGCGCAGCCCAGAAAGGAGATGGGGCTGCCCCTGCCAGGGCCTGGTGCGGCCAGGTCGGCCAGGGAGCGGGGCACCACCACCAGAGTGTAACAGAGCTCGATGGCTGACAGCTGGCACAGGAAGAGCAGCATGGGCGGCCGGCTGGGCACTGATGCCACGGCCACAAGGATGAGCAGGTTCCCGCCCAGGGTGGCTAGGTGCACAGCCAGCAGCAGCAAGAAGAGCACCGGCCTCAGGTGCGGGAACTCAGAGAAGCCCTGAAGGAGAAAGCCACAGGGCATGGTGGCATTGCTGGAGCTGTCCATGCACTGGCTTGCCCAGAGGTACCTGTAGGGAAAGAAATGGGGACAGGGAGAGCTTGAGGGTATAGCTCCTCCGCCCCACTGGTGAGGAAAGGCTAGATGGAATTTAGAGGGTGGGAGGAAGTAGTGGCTGCAGAGAGGGGGTACGGCTCCCAGGTGCATTACCAGCCGCCCTGACACTCCTTCCCACCCCCACACACGTCGTGTCGGCCTTTTATTAACTTACGTAGTTTTGCCTGCCTCCTGGACTAGAATTCTCAACATGCTTTTTCCAAAGAAGCCTTAAATTTGGGCCCTTTCCTTACAGTGTATCACTCTTGACCTCCACTTACAAAGGATTCCCTGCCTTCAGACCTTAGTTGTTATTTGTTGGGTCCTGTATTGCCAGGAGTATTACGCTGCTCTCAGCCTCAGCTCCTCAAGGCAGCGAGTGTGTCTTTACGCCCTGTTTCTGTTTCCTCTTCCCTGCCCTACTCTATCACTTTGAGCTGCTTTCTGTGGTGTGTCACAAAATCACAAAAACAAGATACAGATGAAGACCTTAGTGATAATCTCATACAACCTCATGATTTTACAAAGGAAAATAAAGCTGGTAGGACATGTCTAGGGAAGGCTTAACCACTCACAGAAAGCTAGGAACAGAATCTGCATTCCTGAGGCTGAAGTAGAACTTCCCATGATCCCATAAGTAGCCAAAAAAAAAAAAAAAAAAAAGGTCACTGGGATGAGTTGGTTAATCTGTATTGATTTAGCCTTAAATAGAGACCCAGTTCCGTTCCAGGTGCTGAGGCAGACACTCAGGCAGCAGGGAATGAGTAGTGGGAAGGTCTCTCTAGGTGCATCAGGAACAAAATGTCCCTAACATTTTTATTAATATTCTCTCAACATGAGAAAAAGTGATGCGTATCTGTTCTAACTTGCCTTTCAGAGTTAGCAGTACATTCCAAATTTGCTGACTGAATGCAGTTTCTTTCTCAGCATTACCCAGTGACTCATTTGCAGGCAACATTTGGAAAACTTTGAGAGCATGTAGGTTGGCTGCAATTGTGGCAAACCTCTGCAGTGGGGAACATGAGCTGATAAGGACTTTGAAGCAAATTGGAGGATGGTGTTTGACTTTCCAGTAGTTATTAATGACATCTCTTTTTATTTCCTTATCTCTTTTTTATTAACTTTAAGCTCAACTGTTATTTGTTCTTAGTGCCTCTGAGTCACTGTTGATGACCGATGTTGGAAGTGGTATCTGTACATGGTTATTATAGCATAGAATGCAAGAGCAATAAAGCCAGTTTAAGGACAACACGTAAATCAGTGGAAGAACTGAAGGAGTGGGAAGAGCTTGATTTTTGCTATCTAATGCTCCTTTCTGAGAGGAGAAATCTGGTGGTTTATATATTTCAGTATCATTCCATGCTCTTTCTTGTCATCTGAGGGGAGTACCTTCAAACACAAGTTTGGAGTCTTCCAGAGGAGGAGCTGGGTGGGGTTTCGCGCGGGTGCAGAGAGGGGAGTCGTGTCCCAACTATTTGAGAGCCTTCACATTTGTTGTTGTTGGTTTGTTTGTTTTGGCTGGTATTTATCTGTAAGCCAATTTAACAAACCTGTGTTGGGTGCCTCTTCCTTGCCAAGTGTCAGGTGTCAAGTTTTGAGTGTTGTAGCTGTAGGTGGGGACAAGAGGGAGAAGCCTGGCTGTCCTGGAGACTCAGGCCGGGTGAAACTGCAGAAGGACCCACCGCGGCCCTCTTCACTCTGCCTCGGCTTGCCCTTTCTCTACTTCCTTCTTTTCATCTCCTTAAAGAAGCAGGGAGGGGGCCAGAGAGACAGAAGCAATCCAGTTCTTTTTCCTTCATGTTCGCACTGCACAGAAATGACAAGAAAGGTTGGGCGGGGACACCAGTAACTACAGACTCAAGATGTGTCATGCTTTACAAACAAGGCTGTGGAAAGCAAGCCAGGTAGGTCAATCCAATCAAATGTCCACTGAGGAATGTTTCAACTTAGTTTAGTATATTTAGGAGCATTTATCATAAACCCTAGGAATGTATGTTAGAAATGTCTTTTATCCAGGGGCTGGATGGGGGTTGGGGAAGAGACACTTTCCAAACTTCAATGATTTGATTGAAAGTCCAGCTCCAACCTAGTAGAAGCTATAGAGGGAAAACACTACAAGGCCTGTGTGAGCCACCTTTCTCCCCAGGGGCAGAAGGGCAGATATTCTCATTTCCAGGTGATTAATAACACCGACAATAACTGCTACTTGTAAGAGACTGGTAGGTCCGTGCTCAGAAGGACTTTATACATTTAACTCACTCAATCCTAGTGACTCTTAATCCTCATCACTCTTAGGCTCCTCATGAGGTAGGTGAACTCTTAGCAGCTCCATCTCACCAACAAGTAAATTGAGGCCTAAAGGAATTAAATGTCATGTAGCTGGTTAGTGCTAATGGCAGGCTTTATGCTCAAACAACCTAACCTCTCATAGTTCATGGTCTTATCCACTACACAGTCTTCCATATTTATACCTCTCCTAAAAAAAATCCTCTACACATAAGACACACCCTACCCCTTTCCCCATATCTCCCACTGTCCCTTGCCTGGAAATTGCCTACACTCTCCTAGGCATTTCTGTCCTCAGATTTCCCTTTGCTGACATTTCTCTTGAGGACATGTCGATGCGAGCAGTAATATAGATAACCTCAGATAACAAATCTAAAAATAATTTCTCCTTAGCTTTGACATTCATCGCTGGTATTGTTACTGTTCTGGCTGATCTGCTTTCCTGATTGTATAAGGCTCCACAGAGCATGGCTGGCTGGTGGCCCAGGACATCTGGATGTGGCTGGAAGCCTCACTGGGCTTGGGATACAGATCTGAGATCTGATTTTTGCTGTGCAGAATAATGAAAATGATCTGTAATAATGATGTTTTGAAGAGTCATTTTAATAGTCAATCAAAGCACTTCTAAAAAGAGGTTGGACAGTGAGAGATTGAGAGGCAGACAGGTCAGGCCCCTCTGGGTTGTGAGGATTCCATAGAATCTGGAACTGGACTGGAGCTAAGAGGTCAAAGGTCCATATCCTCCTGTTATAGAGGGTGAGGACCAGAGAGGTCACCTAACCAGCCTAGGGTCTCACTGCTGTCTGTTGGCAGCAGGGCAAGGCCAGAGCCTAGGTCTTACAACTCCTGGTTAATAGTTCTGTTTCTGCCAGCATTGTCTTCCAGAGTAGACCCAAGCCCACCGATCTAGTATTATTGTTTACAAAGGCACCACAGGAGAGGTCACAGAAAAATCAGATCATTGTCTCCCGTGGACTTAAATATAGAAAATTATAAATATGCATGTATTTCCCTAGCTTGATATAATAATCTGTCATGGGCCTCTGGTCTATGAATTGATACAAATTGTTCTGGAATCTGTTTTTTTCCAGTGCTTCCTTTAAGGAAAAATACATACTATATATTCAAAAAGTTTTTTGTTTTTGTTTTTTCCTTTTCTAAATCCTCTGTGAAATAAGGAAGAGTCTCCCCAGTGTAAATTTTTGCTTTGTTATTTGCTGAGTTTGACTTGGGGTGAGGACAAGTTAGTTAACACTTCCAAAGGCTTGCCTCCTCACTGTCAGCTGAGGTTAACAAAGGAGGGATGTTGTGTGGGTTCCGTGAGATACTAGCTCAGAACGCTGTGCACAAAAAGCCTGAAAAGCATTTTTCTCTTATCTCTCTTTTTCAGTATTGATGGGCTACCAAGCAAACCTCTCCTCTCTTGATTTTATCCTTTCAGGTGCTTTCCTACTTGGTGCCTTCTCTGTCTTTTTGGGGTCCTAGAAGCAGGGTGTACATAGCATTCTGGCTTTAGGAAACTCATGAGGAAATAAGTAGACATAGATGTATGTAAGTCTGTCTGCCTATCTCCATATCAGTCTATCACCATCATCATCATCACTCTCCCTTTCTCCTTCTACTGTTATTTATTTATTTATTTATTTCCCTGTTAGGTTTCCTATTGCTTTTCTAAAACTGTACTTTTTCATAGTACAGACTATGGAAGAAGACATCTGTAGGTGCAGACCCTGTTGCAGCCACTCACCGGCCACATTACCTCTGTCTCCCTGATCCTCAGTCTCTTTACATCTAAATGGAGATGACAGTGTCTAATTCATAGGGCTGTAGTGAGAAATAGGCACACTGCAAAGGAAGCCCACAACACAGTGCCAGGCACAGAGTGGGCAGCAAGAGGTGGTTATTCATTGTATCATTATTATAAACCAACTTCTACAGTATTGTGTCAGCCTCTGGGCACTGTCTGCATCTAGCAGCTATGATTACTGTAGGGACTCCTTTTCCCTCTATGGCATAAGCCTTGTCCTTGGTTTAGGACAATTAGCTTGAAACTCATAAATTTACATATAAATTGCATTGTTATGTATTTTAAGTTTAGCTTTGTTTTCTGGAATAAAATCCTTTGAATTAAAATGCATTTACCATTTTCTTGTTCTATCACACAAACATATCTTTTAGTGTTTTTGGTTTTTTTCCTCATCAGTTGGTAACTTCTTTACTCAGAGGAGCTAAATATCATCTCTGGATGTAGAGATTTCACTCGTGCTTTCTTCTGCAACCATTCACAATCTAAGCCTCGAGCCCTCGGACGTGTGTCTCTTTTGCCACAGCAAAGAGAGGACATGCTGTTTCTGCCTCTCTGTCTTATAACACTGTCTTATACAAGATAAGGCACCAACGGAGTCCTTGATGATTAAATTTGGTAAGATAGCTTGTCAAGGGCTTTTGAAAGTCTAAATAAAAGAAATCCTTTGTTGGTTTCTTGTCAGCATCTTTATCCCCTAAAAACATTTAACTAGATTTAATAGAGCTTATTTTCCTTACACAAACATTCTTGCTTTTCCCTGTTAATGTGTTTTCTGAAGTGTTTAATGATTCTACATGTTATAAAAAATGAGATGCCGTTGTTATTTTCTGTGTCTGTTCTGGAGCTTTTCTCAAAATGTTGATTCTGTGGGCAGTCTTTAAGCTCTTGAGCTCTGGCTTAATATGTTACCTTGGGTTTTGCGTTTTGGCCAAAAAATTTCTCCTCAAGTTTCCTAGGAATTCAGAATCACAAAATGTGTGCACTTGTGTTTAGAGCTCCCTGAATAGTTGCCACTGTTAGTTCTTTTTTCCCCTAAAAATCAATTGTGGGATTAGGACTTTGAGTAAAATATCATTTCAGGCTTCCTGCTCTCTTTTCATTTTCATCTGGAGAGGAGCTTTGAACCATAAAATCTAGGATTCCTACTGATTTTAGAGCCAGCTCTCTGCCTTTGATGCTTTGAAAGAAACTCTTGCTTGGATGAAGAAGTCCCCATTTAAAGTCAATCTCTGATCCAGGCTTCTGCCTGAGGAAGAGGGCTGTGCTTCAGAAACAAGCACTTTCATGTTTAACATCAAAATTGTCTGGTGAGGAGACTGTCCCAGTGCTGGCACTGTAAAAGTCAGTGTTATCACACATAAGTGCATAGTCATCGTACTGTTACCATTTGAAAAGTATTCTAGGTCTGATGACCAGTCACCTTATCTACTGGAAAAAAATGTTTCCTCTTTGCTCTAGAGGGAAATTAGTTTGTTTTCAAAATTTATTTTTTTAAATCAGCTGTCATTTCCCATGAAGTCAATTTTAGTAGGTTTAAAAATGCTTCTAATTTCTGAACTTCATCTTGTGCTACAAAGCATCAGAAGGCCTCCCTCAAAAACCCAGAAGACCTTCCTTGTGAAAGCTGCTGTTTTGGTTCTTGTTGGTCACAGCCTGAGAGCTAGAGCTCAGTGACAGGGCAAGGCAGCTACTTGGATGAGGAAGTCAAGGCAACTTCAATTTTGCCAGGGTAGTTTCATGATTCATCAAAATAAAAAAACAAAAACAAAAACCAAAAAACAAGAAAACAAATACTGGTGAGAAAAAAAAAAAAAGTTCCTCTCCTGGGCCAGTCACCTTCCAGAAGAGAACCCTGTTAATATTTTCCGAACACTGCCTCAGAAAACCATGGGCCCCTCAGAAAACCTATCACCTGCAAGAGTTGTGTGCATAATTTTGGCTTCAGGAACTCTTTCCAATGGGGCACACTCCCTACCATTCTACTGCCTGCCTCTCAGTTTCTAGAAGAGATGTCTTTGGTTGCTGAGAAAGACAACAAAGATTAGATGAAATGAGCTAGAATGCACAGGATGTAGCCAGCCCGAGTAAGGGCTATGTTGACCCAGGTCTTCTTCAGAGGGGTCCTTATGGTTGGTGTGGTTTGAAGCCTGGGGAATTAGTTCTTTGATCAGGAAGGGAGAGATACACAGAGCCATTGACAATACGTGACAGGGGGTTTTCGTTTCCCATGGAGCCAAATAATCATTATGGATATTATCTTCTCGAATACTCTCTGTTCTGCCTCTGAGAAAACAAATTATTTTCCTTAGTTTTATTCTTGTATATTACCCTATGAAAACAACATATCATTAGATACCTCTTGCCAGGAGAACTTATGTTCACTCGAGAAGACAGGAGTTTCCCATTTTTAGATGGGAAATGTGAGGCAGAAGAAATGCATTTGGGTAAAATGGCTGGATAAAAATAGAAGTAGAACCTAAAAGTCCTGGTATCTGCAGCTGCCTGATGTTCCTCACACCTGATTACACTTCTGTGTGTCCAAGACTGAGGATTCCACAGTTAGAGTGCTTTGAACATCATGTGCCCTGTGACTTAATGATGTGGGGCACTGGATCTGACCTAAGGAGGTTGGTAGTATGGGAAGAAATTCTACTCTAATAGTTGGTCTCTCTTTTGGGAAAACTTCCTGGGAAGTATTCTGATTTTCTTATTTCCATACTATTCCTTTTAAAGATTTTATCTTTAAGTAATCTCTACACCCAACGTGGGCCTTGAGTTTACAACCCCGAGATCAAGAGTTGCATACTTCAGGAACTGAGCCAGCCAGGCACCCCTCCATGCTCTTCTCTTGGTGTTTCCTTCTCTTCCTCTGCCCACTTACCTTGCAAATGCTGGACTTCTCCTTATGTGGGCTCAGGAGAGGGACTACCTGGAGATGGAAGGGAGAGGAGCCTCAGCTTGTGGTGACTGGAGGTTAGACAGATCACAGGCACAATGAAAAACAGGAGGCTACAGAGTTGCAGCAGGTAGTTGTAGCAGAGAAGGAGGGCTTGGAAGGAGAAGAGATGGAGAGGCTATACAAGGAACCTGGAAGGGTTTTCCACAGTAGTTTGTGATTAGCAGTGTCTGGTGGATACCAGAACCTTGGCTTACCTTATATCCCTGGAGAGGTGGGGGAAATTAGGGAGGGGATGAATATACTAGTCCCTTCCAGAGGGAGGGCAAGAGCCAGGTATCCTGTGATTAATCCACTCACCACAATCCCTCCTATACTGTCCAAGAGAAACAACTCTTCCTGTCTCACGCGGCCCACCTGCCCAGAGTGCTGTTGTCCCATTGGTACCCAGTGCTTTCCCTAGAGTGTGCCTTGCTCCTCTCTTGCCATGGCAATTCCCATCTCTGCATGCTGGACCAGGTGGCAGCTTCAGAACATGTAGTGAAGTGTCAGGTGCTTGGTAGGTCTCAGATGTCTTAATTTGTCCAATGGCTAGGGCAAGGGAACTGTTGAGATACATGAGTAAATCTCCTTTTTTAACTCTCACACATGTGCAAGGATGCAGGAAACTGCACTAGGAAGCCTCCACCATGGGGTACACTTGCCCCTGGAGTATGAATTAGGCAACTCTGGCAGGTCCCTCTGTGTTTGGGAGCTGAGGAATTGCTCTTGATTTTTTTGGTTGTTATCCTGCACGTCCATGAGTGTATGTGTATTGCTATCACAGGACTCTAGAGGTTATCTTTCCTAATTCATTTAGTCATGAATTTATTGATTAATTCTATAACTCAGCACATTTATTGAGTACCTACTATATGCCAAACTTTGATTTAGGTACTGAGGTATAGGAAAATAACAAAAATTCCTGTCTTATTGGAGTTATATTCTAGGGAGGAGATAGACAACAACCAAATTAGGTAAATTATATGACATATTCAAATGTGATAAGTCTAATGGAGAAAAATAAAGGAGGGTAGGAAATCTGAGCGAAGACATGCAATTTTATTTTATTTTATTTTAAGACGTGCAATTTTAAATAGGACGTTTGAGGAAGGCTTTAGTGAGTAGGTGACATTTGATGCAAAACTTGAAGGAGGTTAAGAAGTGAATCACGTGGATATCTGGGGGAAGAACATTCCAGTCAGAAGAATTAACTAGTCAGAGGTCCCAAGGGGGTGCAAACATGCCGTGTTTGAAGTACAGCGACGAAGCCAGTGTGGCTGGGGTGGAGTCCATGAGGGCAGAGTAGTAACAGATGAGGTCAGAAAATCAGTGTGTGGTCAGGAGGTGGTGCCTTATAGGCGATTATGAGAACTTGGCTTTTGTTCTGTGTGAAATGGAAAGCCACTGGAGGCTTCAAGGACTGGAATGCTATAAAAGGATCCCTCTGGCTGCTTTGTTGAGAATAGACTGTAGGGGAGCGGGGTGGAAGCAAAGAGATCAGCATTACAGTGAGCCAGGTGAGGGAAAATAAGACTTGGATTAGATGAGCAGTAGAAGTGGTGAGATATGGTTAGATTCTGAATATGAATGTGCTTTCAAATGTAGTGCCAGCAGAATTTTCTGATGGATTGGATAGGGGGTGTGAAAGAGAGGTATCAGAATGGCTATTTATCTGCCTGAGTGACAGGAAGGATCAAGGTGTGAGATGAAGAAGGCTTCAGGTGGAGCAAGTTTGGGGGAGGAAGTCATGATCAGAAGTTCAGTGTGAGGTATTTTAAGTTTGAGATACCTACTAGATGTCCACGTGGATTGATCTAGTTCGTGGGGGTTCATGTGAGAGGTGCCACTTAGGTGTTTAAATTAGAAGTCATCAGGGGCGCCTGTTGGTTAGGCATCCGACTCTAAATTTCAGCTCGGGTTATGATCTCTGGGTGGTGACATCAAAGCATGCATCAGGCTCCATGCTGAGTGTAGAGAGCCTGGGTGGGATTTTTACTCTGCCTCTCCCTCTGTGCCACCTCCCAGCCCCCCTCCCCCACCTCTGCTTGTGCTCTCTCTGTCTCTCAAAAAAAAATTTTTTTTTATGTCATCAAATGCAGATGGTATTTAAAGTCGTGAAACTGGGTGAGATTAGTTAGGGAATGAGTACTTTTAGAGAAAAGAAAGAGTCCCCCAAACTGAGCCCTGGGGTATTCCAGTGTTAGGAGTTTAGGAAGATAAGAAGTCAGAAAGGGGGCCTACAGGGAGGTGGGGTCCTATGGCCTCCATGTTTCAGCCCCAGAAATCATCTACTTGTCTTCTACCCACTTCCCAGTGTGCACATCTCCATCAGGCAGAATATGTACATGGAAAATGATTCCATGATGGAGTAGAATAACTTCCCCTATTGATAATAAACAATTATCTCAATCCCTACATATGTCTTATGTTAAGGGTGTATAGTTGGATGGGAAGCAAAGGGTCTTATTTCTTCCATTTCACCTTCTTCATAAAGTGTAAGGAGCTATACCATAGGCTGAGGTGAGGGCAGAATCCAGACCACATGCAGAAGGAAAGAATTGGAACAGGGGCACCTGGCTGTTTCAGTCAGTAGAACATGCAACTCCTGATCTCAGGTCTGTGAGTTTGAACCCCAAGTTAGGTGTAGAGATTACTTAAAAATAAAATCTGCCCCCCCCAAAAAAAACAAAAACAAAAACATAAAAACCTTGGAAACAAAATTCTGGGTTCTTAAATTCTAGGTTCTTATCCCAAATTTACCTTTGTTTGTTTGCTATGTATACTTTAGGCAGTAATTTACTTTGTCCAAGCTTTAGTTAACAGGACTGAATATAAGAATAACACTATAATCTGTGTCTAATTAGCAGATTTTTTAAAGATTTCATTTAATCTTTAATAGCTCTATGGGATATAATTGAATACAAAGAACTGCACACATTTAAAGTACAATTTGGTGTTTGGACAGATGCAAACACCCATGATACATCACCATAGTTAAAGGAACAGACATATCTGACACTTCCCAGAGTTTCCTGTTTTCCTTTGTTTTTCTTTTTTTTTTTTTTTGGTAAGAACACTTAACCCGAGATCCACCCTCTTAACAAATTTTGAAGTGCACAATAGACTGTTGTTAACTTTATGCATGTTGTTGTACAGCAGATTGCTAGAAATTACTCATCTTACATAACTGAAACTTTGTGCCTTTGAATAACAACTCCCCAATCCCCTCACCCTCCACCCCCTGGTAGCCACTATTGATATCTCTTCTTCTAGGAGTTTGACTATTTCAGATTCCTCCTGTAAGTGGATTTAAACAGACTCATATTTCTCTTTTTTATTTTTATTTTTTAAATTTTATTTTAGCAAACTCTACACCTAACTCATGATCCCAAGATCAAGTGCCGAATGCTCTACTGACCAAGCCAGCCAAGTACCCCTTAAACAAACTGGTATTTCTCTCATCTTAAAGGAGATCTCTCTTGATCCCATTTTTTTGTCTACTCCCATTTTTATGTAGTCAGAAAAATTCCTAAAGATCTGTCTGTCCTTGCTTCCTCACCTCTTAATCTTTCTTTAAAAAATACTTTACTGAGGTGTGGTTAACACATAAAAACTGGTTTTTAGATTTTAAATGAGATCTTACTTATGAAAACATTTTGTAAATTCTAAAGTACTGCATAAGTACAACTTACAATTATTATTATATTGAAGATCTATGGTCAATATATTTTCCAACATAGAACTCTACTCCTGCTTCAGTGGCACTGAGCTTTCAGAATGTAGAGTGCACTCCCAATTCCCATTCTTTTTATGTGCATAGTTTCCCAGTAAGGTGTGAGGCTAATGGGAAGGGACTCTGTCTGAACAGGCCTCCTCGGTGATCAGGACTCACAGATGTGATGATGTCATTCACAAACAGCAGTGTGGTCATGGTTCAGAGTTTTAGAAACAGTGCCAAGAGGAACTTGGACGTAATATTCAGGATGTATAAACCCTGTGCTAAAGCAAAGGTTACCAAAGACAAGGAGTTTGGGGTTTTATGCACAATATTTTCTTTGGCTGGAGTCTGGCTTTATTTGAAGAGTTGTGTCAACGTAAGGAATTCTCTACTTGGGACTAGGGATTCCTCAGGGTTGTGGCGCCTCTGTCTCCTCTCAGAGGGCTGCTGGGAGTTTTCTCAGACTTGGAACCATGTGGGATCTGTGTTTGCACAGAGACTGGAAATACTTACATCATCTCCACATTCCTCAACCATTTGTCATCTGATTGCAAATCAACTGGTGAGATGCCAGTGGAGAAGAGATAAGTTAAATTACTGAGTTTGATGAATATCTGTGGCCCTAAGGGAAAAAAGTCAATTTCTTTTGGGGCTTTGCATTTTTTCTTTTGGTAAATTTAGAGAAATATTGATGATAAAATAATAGAAGTTGAGTAAACCTAAAGTATCAAAAATAATATAATGATACATAGGAAAATCAAAGTCCTAGAAAAGAAACAAAATAGAATATAACCCAAACCTTAAGTTGATTCACTAAAAGTTTCAAGAAGGTGGATAAATTTCTAAAATTCTCAACAATGAAAAATGAGAAAAGATACATATAAATTTAAAAATAAAAAGGTAGAAATTAAAATAGATACAGTAGAAATTAAAGATAATAGATTATTATTAAGAAGCATTTATAGACACAATGGATACACATATGAAAATAAAAGCTCAATTGGCTTAAGAAGAAAAAAAACTTGGAAAGACTTATAAGCATTGACATTGAAGTACTATTAAAGAGATAGCCTCTTTGCCCTTCTCACTACTCCCATGGAAAATAATTTTAAAGATGGATTTTACCAAACTGTCAAGGTACACATGATACTCATACATTGGGTTTTTTGTTTGTTTGTTTGTTTTTCAGAAAATGAAACAGAAAGAAAAACTGCCCAACTCATTTTATGAGGTTTGCATGACCTAGACTAAAAAAAAGTATTTATGAAATACTTTATATTTATGAAAAGTATACACCAGTTTTATAGATGAAAACATTTTATAATGTTATCCAAGGAAATTGAATGTCTTTAAAAAACATGATTTTATCAGTGACAGTTTCCTCAGGAATACAGGGATGATTCTACTTCAAAAAATTTATGATTCACTGTCATAATGGCTGGCCAAAGGAAAAGAGAGTCACCTCAGTACACATGAAAAGAAAACAAGGAAAGTTCTTAGAAGTTAGGAGTAGGAATTTTAAGTTTCCAGGACAAACAAAAACTAAAGTAATTTGTGAACACTAAGTGAGCCCTGCAAGAAGTATTAAAGGGGATTCTTTGAGTGAAGAGAGAGCCCAGAAGTAACAAAGACCAGAAAGGAACAGAGATAATCTACAGATGTAGTGACTTTACAGTTAATACAATGGCACTAAATTAATATCTTTCAATAATTACTCTGAATGTAAATGGAGTAAATGCTCTAGTAAAAAGACATAGGATATCAAACTGAGAAAAACAAAAAACAAAAACAAGACCCCTCAATATGCTGTCTACAAGAGACTCAGTTTAGATTCAAAGACACCACCATATTGAGAGTGAGGGGGTAGAAAACCATTTATCGTGCCATTGGACATGATAAAAAGAAAGCTGGACCCTCATATCAGACAAATTAGATTTTAAACCAAAGACTGTAATAAGAGATGAAGAGAAGAGATGACACTATATCAGAGTAAAAATTTCCATCCAACAAGAAGATCTAACAATTGTTATTTATGCTCCTAACTTGGGAGCAACCAAATATATAAACCAGTTGATAACAAAATTAAAGAAACACATGGATAATACCATAATAGTAGGGGACTTTAATGTCCCACTTAGAGCAATGGACAGATAATCTAATCAGGAAACAAGGGCTTCGAGTGACACACTGAGCCAGATGAATTTCACAGATATATTCAGAACATTTCATCCTAAAGCAACAGAATACACATTCTTCTCGAGTACACATGGAACAAACTCCAGAATAGATCACATACTGGGTCACAGATCAGGTCTTATCAGGTACCAAAAGACTGGGATCATTCCCTGCATTTTTTCAGACTGCAATGCTTTCAAACTTGAACTCAATCACAAGAGGAAATTTGGAAAGTCCTCAGATACATTGAGGCTAAAGAGCATCCTACTAAAGAATGAATGGGTCAACCACAAAATTAAATAATTAAAAAAAAATTCATGGAAGCAAATGAAAATGAAAACACAACTGTTTAAAACCTTTGGGATGAAGTAAAGGCAGTCCTAAGAGGGAAGCATATAGCACTACAGACCTTTCTCAAGAAACAAGAATGGTCTCAAATATACAACCTAACCTTATACATAAAGGAACTGGAGAAAGAACAACAAATAAAGCCTAAACCCAGCAGGAGAAGAGAAATAATAAAGGTTAGAGCAGAAATCAATGGAATAGAAACCAAAAGAACAATAGAACAGATCAACAAAACTAGGAGATGATTCTTTGAAAGAATTAGTAAGATTGATATTGAAAAGAGAAAGGACCAAAATAAATAAAACCGTGATTGAAAGAGGAGAGATCACAACCAACACCAAAGAAATACAATTATAAGAACATATTATGAGCAAATATATGCCAATAAATTAGGCAATCCGGAAGAAATGGATGCATTCCTAGAAATGTAAAAACCACCAAAACTGAAACAAAAAAAAAAGAGAAAATCTGGACAGACCCATATTCGGCAAAGAAATTGAATCAGTAATCAAAAAGCTCCCAAGAAACAAGAATCCAGGGTGGGATGGCTTCCCAGCAGAATTCGACTACACACTGAGAGAAGAATTAATACCTATTTTTCTGAAGCTGTTTCAAAAGATAGAAATGGAAGGAAAACTTCCAAACTCATTCTATGAGGCCAGCATTACCCCCCCCTTTTTTTTTCAAAGATTTTATTTATTTGAGAGAAAGAGCATGTGTGGGGCGAGGGGCAGAGGGAGAAGTAGACTCCCCACTGAGCAGGGAGCCCAGCATGGGACTCAATCCTGGAACTCTGGGATTATGACCAGAGCCAAAGGTGGATGGTTAACAGACTGAGCCACCCAGGTGCTCCGAGCCAGTATTACCTTGATCCCCAAACCAAAGACTCCATCAAAAAGAAGAATTATAGACCAAAATCCCTGATGAATATGGATGCAAAAAATTATCACTAAGATCCTAGCTAATAGGATCCAGCAGTATATTGAAAGGATTATTCATTCCAACAAAGTGGGATTTATTCCTGAGCTGTAAGGGTGGTTCAACATCCAAAAATCAAACAATGTGATACACCACATTAATAAAAGGAAATATATGATCTTCTCAATAGATGAAGAGAAAGCATTTGACAAAGTACAAGATCCTTTCTTGATAAAAAGTCTCTGCAGTATAGGGATAGAGGGAACATACTGACTCAGTATTATAAAAGCCATATATGAAAATCCATAGCGAATATCATCTTCAATAGGGAGAAATGAGAGCTTTTCTTCTAAAGTCAGGAACATGACAGGAATGTCCACTCTCACCACTGTTTTTCAAGCACTTCTCACAGTACTGGAAGTCCTAACCACAACATAGTACTGGAAGTCCTAACAAATCAGACAAGAAAAAGAAATAAATGGGATCCACATTAGCAAAGAAGAAGTCAAACTCTCACTCTTTGCAGACAACATGATGCTCTATGTGGAAAATCTAAAAGACTCCGGCAAAAAATATTAGAACTGATAGAGGAATTCAGCAAAGTTGCAGGATATAAAATCAATGCACGGAAGTCAGTTGCATTTCTATACACTAACAGTGAGGCAGAAGAAAGAGAAAGCAAGGAATCAATCCCATTTATACCTGCACCAAGAACAATAAGATACATAGGAATAAATCTAACCAAAGAGGTAAAGGATCTGTATTCCAAAAACTATAGAACACTTATGAAAGAAATTGAGGAACACACCAAGAAATGGAAAGACATTCCATGCACATGGATTGGGAGAACAAATATTGTTAAAATGTCTATGTTACCCAAAGCAATATACACATTCAGTGCAGTCCCTATCAAAATACCATCAGCATTTATCACAGAGCTGGAACAACCAAGCCTAAGGTTTGTATGGAACTAGAAAAGACCCCCAAATAGCCAACATAATGTTGAAAAAGAAAACCAAAGCTGGAGCCATAACAATTCTGGATTTCAAGCTGTATTACACAGTAAAATCTACTGGCATAAAAACAGACACATAGATCAGTGGAGCAGAATAGAGAACCCAGAAATGGACCCTCAACTCTATGGTCAGCTAATCTTTGACAAAGCAGGAAAAAATATCCAGGGGGAAAAAGACACTATCTTCAACATATGATTTTGGGAAAATTGGACAGCCACATGCAGAAGAGTAAAGTTGAACCACTTTCTTATGCCATATACAAAAAATAAATGCAAAATGGATGAAAGACCTAAATGTGAGACAGGAATCCTTCAAATTCCTAGAGAAGAACACATACAGTAACCTCTTTGACCAGCTTCTTGCTAGATACATTGCCAGAAACAAGAGAAACAAAAGCAAAAATCATCTATTGGGACTTCATGAGATAAAAAGCTTTTGCACAGCAAAAGAAGCAGTCAACAAAACTAAAAGGCAACAGAATAGAAGGAGAATAGGAGAAGATATTGCAGATGTCTGATCAGATATAGGGCTAGTATCCAAAATCTATAAAGAATTTATCAAACTCAACACCCAAAAACCAAAATATCAAGTCAAGAAGACCTGAACAGACATTTCTACAAAGAAGACATACAAATGGCTGGCAGACCAATGAGAAAATGCTCGATATCACTTGGCATCGGGGAAATACAAATCAAAGCCACAATGAGATACCACTTCACACATGTCAGAATGGCTAAAATTAACAGCTCAGCAAATGATATGTTGGAGAGGATATGGAGAAAGGGGAACCCTTTTACACTGTTGGTGGGAATGCAATCTGGTGCAGCCACTCTGGAAGACAGTATGGAGATTCCTCAAAAAGTTCAAAATAGAGCTACCCTACAACCCAGATATTGTACTACTGGGTATATAGTCCAAAGATACAAATATGGTAATCCAGAGGGGCACATGCACCTCAATGTTTATAGCAATAATATCTGGAAAAAGCCAAACTCTGGAAAAAGCCCAGATGTCCATCAACAGATGAATAGGTGAAGAAGAGGTGGTATATATAAATGGAATCTTTACTACTCAGCCACCCAAAAGAATGCAATCTTGTCATTTGCAATGATGTGGATGGAACTAGAGGGTATTATGCTAACCAAAATAAGTCAGTCAGAGAAAGACAAGTACCATGTGATTGCACTCATGTGGAATTTAAGAAACAAAACAGATGAACATAGGGGAATGGAAGAAAAATAAAATAAGACAAAAACAGGGAAGGATACAAACCATAAGAGACTCTTAACTATAGGAAACAAGCTGAGGTTGCTGGAGGGGGAGTGGGTGGGGGCTTGGGGTAACTGGGTGATGGGCATTAAGGAGGGCAGTTGATGTAATGAGCACTGGGTATTATATGCAATTGATTAATCCCTAAATTCTACTTGTGCAACTAATAATACACTGTATGTTAATTAAATTGAATTTAAATTAAAAAATTCACACACCATCAAATCATGTATAAATGATGTATACAAATGAGAAAGAAGGGCACCTGGTTGGCTCATTCAGTTGAGCAGCTGACTATTAGATTCAGCTCAGATCATGATCTCAGGGTAGTGAGATTGAGCTCTGCCTTGGGCTCCACGCTGAGTAGTGAGCCTGCTTGGGATCCTTTTCTTCCTCTGCCCCTCCCCACTTAAAAAATTTAAATTTTGAACAAAGATGGAGAGGAGAATGGATGAGTAACTCTCCTGATATTAAAATATGCTGCAAAGCTATAATCAGCATTTCTATAACAATAAATAGACATACAGTACAGACTCACAGTCCAAAAACATGTATTTTTTAGGTGAAGTCAATAAATAATGGCGATACATCATGAATCAGTATAAAATGCCTTAATTTTAAAATAAATGTTTCAGAGACATAGGTTTATCATGTGAAGAAAAATCAAGTAGACGCTCCAGATATACCAAAAAGAAGTAAAATACGCAATTCTTTTTTTTTTTTTTAAAGATTTTTAATTATTTATTTGACAGATCACAAGTAGGCAGAGAGGCAGGCAGAGAAAGAGGAGGAAGCAGGCTCCCCACTGAGCAGAGAGTCCGATGCGGGGCTCGATCCCAGGACCCTGGGATCATGACCTGAGCCGAAGGCCGAGGCTTAAACCCACTGAGCCACCAGGTGCCCCAAATACACAATCCTTTAAGAGAAAAATTGGTGGATTTGACTACATTGAAAGTAAATATTTTGGTTAAGAAAATAAAATATAGGTAGAAATAATAGTCCAGGAAGTGATACTTGCATCTCAAGTACCAAAAAGTTATAGTTCTATAAGGAAATATCACTAACTAATTTTAAAAACCAAGAAAAATAGAGGATATAATTAGGCTGTTTGAAAGGAGGAATTAGAATGGACGATAGTCATTGAAGAGATTCTCAGCATCATTTTTGTCACAGATAAGAACATTTAAACAACAACGCAATCTCTCTTTACTATTTCTCCATCCTCACTGCTGTGATGTGAATCTTTGACCTATATTTTAATCTTGCTTTCATACTAGACTTTCAGGATCAAATTATATTTTTTGCTAAGAAATGAAGGCAAAATTGTCTTATTTCTCAAGGGATTTTTTTAAGTCGTTGTAAAAATTTATTTGAGAGAGAGAGAGCATGCAATGAGTGGGGGTGAGTAGGGGCAGATGGAGATGGAGAGGCAGACTCCCCCTGAACAGAGATCCTGACGCAGGGCTTGATGCCAGGACCCTAAGACCATGACCTGTGCCAAAGGCTGACACTTAACCAACTGAGCCACCCAAGCCTCAATTTCTCAATGAATTTAAATAAAAGTCATTAATTATATCAGGTGCAACTCCATGAAAAGCCAATGGAGAGAAACAAAGCTGGGCTCACATGTTTACCTTGCCTGATTCCATGTTCCTTATTATGCCGCTCTAAAACAAGTGTCTTTCACGGTAGCTAATTGCAATTTGTTGGAAAACATAACCCATTCAACTTCTTTCCTCTTATTTTCTGAAGTTGAGCAATAAATACTTGTGACCACTTTGGAAGTATTGTTAAACTTTAGTACATGAAGCAGCATATTTCCCAAATGTGACTTTGAGGCCACACTGCCAACCTCGCCCAGATGGAAACACATCAAGCACAAAGTGATTATGGTCACGTTAGTTTTTTGCCCCTCCCTCTGAGACTTAGTTCTTTTCTTTTTCTCCTAAAAGTGGTGGGAATAGGAAAGAATATAATTGGTTGTAGCTAACTAGCATGAAATAATGATTGATGCTTCCCTTATTATCCTGTCTTCTCATGTAAGGTCTATGGTATCAGTAGTTCACATCAGAAATGCTTGTCACTACTGTTAAATTTCCAAGATTGCTTTGTAGCATCTTTGATGATTTCTCATAATGAAGACTTAGCAATGTGAGGATGAGGGCCATATTTTCAACCTCTTCGCAATCACATAGTTAGTTCTTTAAATGAGGCAATATTATAGAGCCTTGTTGCTGACTTTCTTGTTCATACTAATTTACTAACCATACTTCTCATCCTTGACCATTTCCCCTTTGCTTAATGAGTAGCAAGGAGATGCTTCAAGCATCACCAACCCTTCTAAAAGATTACATTGACTAAACCTTTTAACTGATTGTACCTTTGCTTGTGTAGTAGGACTGCCTACTTATTTCAAATCCATCCATTCCTGTAGCTTCCTTTCTGATCAGACACCTACCAGCCTTTTCCAATACCAGTGCCTGGCTAAACTTCGAGTTCTTGTAGATGCCTCATAATAGCTTGCTCATTTGCAGAGGAAATCTCCATACTATCTCTGCCAACCAGCCTTCTGTTTTTCTCAAGCTTACTTCTACTTATTTTATTCTTAAACAAGATATTCCTTGTTGCTTATTGCTTATTGCTTCCCCTGTTTACATTTCCACCACTACTGCATAAACCCTCAGTGTTTGCTGCTCTTACTGCCACCATTGTACGACTACTGAGTTTCCTAGGACCCCCGAACATAAAACAATTATGATGCTTTAGGCCTTGTGCCAAGTATTTTCTCATTTAATAATTCTTTTGCTGAGAACATTGAAACCATTCAAGAAATTTTTTTAGCTTTTTCAAAGTCAGTCTCCTTAAAATTTGAGCCCTCTATTTACCCTTCTCATCTCAGAAAAGAGGTGTATCTTCCTCTACAAGCCCAAATTCTCAATATGTGTTTTCATCCTTATTCCTCTTGATCACTCCCAAGACCGTGTTTTTCTGGTTTCTGACATCCTCATTCGTCATCCTTTCTCTTCCCACTGGCTCCTTTCTCTTTCAAACATGCATAGGTCTGCCTAACTTGTCTTGAAAACCCCTAGGTTTGGCCTTTTTTTCTGTTGAAGATTCTACACATTTTTTCCTTCACATCTTTGTATACATTCTTAGGTAAGGTTTTTAGTCTATTCCATGCCCTCTTGCCTGAATTCTGCACTCCTAGAAATCACTTCTATCATTTCTGAACTACTCAGTTGATAATGATTTCCTAGTTATTAAAACCCTCTTCTAACTACTTTTTTTCATAGATTTTTCTAGTGCATTTTGCCCCTTTGAGCACTGTATCCTTGAAATTTTATGTTTTTATTTTTAAAGATCTTATTTATTTATTTATTTGACAGAGATCACAGGTAGGCAGAGAGACAGGCAGAGAGAGAGAGAGAGGAGGAAGCAGGCTCTTGCTCCCTGCTGAGCAGAGAGCCAGATGCGGGGCTTGATCCCAGGACTCTGGGATCATGACCTGAGCTGAAGGCAGAGGCTTTAACCCACTGAGCCACCCAGGCACCCCTCCTTGAAACTTTATGATAGGACATATTATTGATTCTGTTACACCTTTCTGGAACATTCCCCTGCCTCTCCAAAGCCAGGTGGTGAGCATTATGTGAGGGCACCATCTGAGGAGGTCCTGGAATCAGAGTGTGGACAGAAGGTCAGGGTTGGGGCAGCAGTAAGATCAGTATTCACATTGTTACAGAGAAATCAAGAGGACACAAAAAGACTGAGAAAGGCAGAGGGTTCATATTCCTGACATCAGTTGATAGCTGATGTGTCTGCAGTTACAGGTGAACTATAATGAGGGTTTACAAAAACCGATGGATAAAGGAAGGGCAGAATGTATGCCCAGGTAGCAGTTGGGTGAACTGATGGGGAAGTAGGTAGGCTGGTGGACAGAAGAACAGATGAACAGCAGGAAAAAAAAGGACAGGGAGGAGACTTGACTCCCATTTATTTGGTTGGTCTAATTATTGGCAGTGGAATGAGTAGAACCCGCTGGAGGTAGAGACCTGATAAGCAAGGCACTTGGATCATCATCTTTCCTCTTTATTTATTTTTTTTGACAGAGAGAGAGATCACAAGTAGTCAGAGAGACAGGCAGAGAGAGAGAGAGGAAGGGAAGCAGGCTCCCTGCTGAGCAGAGAGCCTGACATGGGGCTCGATCTTAGGACCCCTGGGTTCATGACCTGAGCTAAAGGCAGAGGCTTTAACCCACTGAGCCACCCAGGTGCCCCTTTCTTTCCTCTTTAGTAAATATCAGTTGTCTACACATTTTATACCTTTCTACTATACAGATATTCATATACACATAAAAACAGGCAGAATAGTGTAACAAGCCCTCATGTATCAGTTATCCAATTCAACAGTTCTCAACATTTTGCCAATGTTGTTTAATCTGGTTTTGCCCCATGTTCTTAGGATATTTATTTTTTTTATTTATTTTTATTTTATTTTTTGTTGAAGTGTTTTAAAGGAAATCCCAAAGAGTCTATTATTTCACCCACAAATAATTTAGTGCATTCACTTGTTTTATATCTAAGCACCTGGACACTCTGGTACATTTTCTACTTTTGTACAATTATTTATGTAGCTCTTTGGTTACAATATTTGAGTACCAGGTGAGTCTTAAAAAGGAGCATTGGGTTCTGCAAATGGATATAATGAGGACTGTGGTACTAATGCCTCTTGTTTCCTTTAATCTTTGTGTCTTTAAGATGCCTCACTAATGACTAGGCCTTACTCCTTAAATGAATGCAGAGTATTCCTTTTTTAGGTAGTCTTGTTCTTAAAGGTGAAACCTGTATTTCAGGTAATAAGAACTTTGCCATTTGAAGTCTCTGGGCTAGCTAGTCTGATAGCACCTTAGAATCATCATAATCAACCTAAGTGATTAACATTGACCTCTGGAAGATAAATGAATACTGGAGATAAATGGACCAACCTGATAGGAGAGGTATGAAGGGCTATAAAACATAATTAATAATATAGAGCTGCAGACAATGTATCTAATAAACAGAACAAAAAAATAGGTCTGTTCAACAATTATAGCAAACCAACTATATAAACCAGAAGTCAGGATATGTGATTTCATAAAGGATTTTTTCCCAACATGTGAATTTATTTACAATAAGAATCCCTCAAAATAAAATAAAGTCACTTTTCATGCTTATTTTAATCATCTTTATTAAGAAGGACAAATCTCCTAAAACCAGGACCATGTGAAAAATCTGTGACATATGATTCCCAATGCAGTGAGCTGAGTCTGGAGCCTTCCATGGGCTTTTTGGGTGGTCAGAGAAGGATATT
Organism: Mustela nigripes; assembly: GCF_022355385.1. Classification (NCBI taxonomy): domain Eukaryota; kingdom Metazoa; phylum Chordata; class Mammalia; order Carnivora; family Mustelidae; genus Mustela; species Mustela nigripes. Next base: position 11,008,857 of record NC_081560.1, on the reverse strand, counting down.
GTTGAACTCAAAGGTAGAACTTGGTCTGCCTTGGTCAGGAGCCAATATCAAGGCCAAAAAGGATTTATATAGTGTAGTGGTGGAAGTCCAGAAAGGGATGTGGAGGTGAGGTGGTGAATGTCCTAAACTGTGTTTTGTGGAACATTGTCAATCAAATGTTCCTAAGTTTTCATTGAAAAAAGTGTTCTGTGATCAGATGCATCTTGAGAATGTTAGGTTTTTATTTTTAAGTAATCACTACACCCAACGTGGGGCTTGAATTTATAACCCAGAGATCAAGAGCCACATGCTCTACTTACTGAGCCAGCCAGGCTCCCTGAAAATGTTAGTTTTAAGAAAAAAGTTTCAGATCTCTTGGGCATATGTTTGAGCTCTTAGCTAGTGTGCATGTAAATGGGCCAGAGATGATACTAGATAGCATTTCTTTCTTTTCTGTTTCTAATGAAGGACCTATTAATATCCATAGAACACTGGCTTTTCTCAGCACATAGAAGGAATTGATCTTATCTTGAAGGATATGAGGAGCCACAAAAAGTTTTTCTGCAGGAGAAAAAGTGACATAACCTCAGTTACGTCATCTGGTGTGGGTTTAAGATGGAATGAAAAAGGAGAACCTGAAAGCAAGGAGAAGACTAGAATGGTAGTTGATGCGAAGTTTTGAGGGTCTGGGTCCAGGCAGTGGGTGTCCGAGAGGAAGGGAGAGTTTGCATGCAGGGGCGACAAGCAGAGAGAATGTTCAGTTTCAGATAATTGAGTGGGATAGGTAAGGGTGAGGGGTGGGCCAAATGGGATTCTGAGGCTTCACGAGTAGGGAAAATTTGAGACCATTGACAGAAATGGAACCATGAACATAAAGAGCGCTCATGAGCTGGAGAGTATGCTGAAGTCAGAAGTGAACATACTGGGCTGCACGTGGCCAGATGATTATGCATAGCAGCTACTGATGCAGGTGTAAAACCAGGAGCAAGAGGACTGGCCCAGGGGTGACTGGGTGGCTGAGTGGTTTGAGGCCTCTGCCTTTGGCTTGGGTCTTGGTCCTGGGGTCCTGGGATTGAGCCCCACATTAGGCTCTCTGCTCAGCGGGGAGCCTGCTTCCCCCTCTCTCTGCCTGCCTCTCTGCTTACTTGTGATCTTTATCTGTCATATAAATGAATAAAATCTTAAAAAAAAAAAAAAAAGAGGGCCAGGCTGGGCCAGACTGACCGTGATTTTAGCAGCTGACTCATCAATATTGTCATTTATTTCTAAATTCACTAAGCTGATTGCTGTGATTTGGACATAAAACATCAAGTCTCTGAATGAGGCTTGGAAATTTTTATAACTGGGTCTTGAGTCTGCAGACTTTATGAGCGGTATAGTACAGTAGAAAGGATACAATATCCGCAGTCAAAAACCCTGGTTTCTAGTTAAATCTCCTCTGCCACTAATTCTTTGCAACTTTGGACTTGCCTGATTATATACATATAGGTATATATGTATATATACAACTTATGTATATATACATTATATACCTTGCCTGATTATATAGATATGCAATAACAGTGCCTATCTCTGAGGATTATTGTTTGTGGAGGTTGAGTTAGAGAATATTTGTGCATAATCTGTAATGGGCAATATCAATTTTAGTTGCTACTATGACTGACAGTTCTATGAAGAGAAGAACCTGAACTATAAATCTTAGATCCAGAGATCAGTCTCAGAGTAAGTGCATAGTAGTAAAGACCACTATAGTTCATGTCGACACAAAAACCAGGATCTGGGGAATTGAGCTAGGATGGAGGAAGTCAGGTAGCATGAAGGTGGGCAAGTACTTTGCAGCAAGGAATTCTGAAGGCAGGTAGTAGAGATCTAGTCACTGGAAATGTGGGGCAGGAGGGGCAGGCCACAGGGTCCTCTGTATGAGGTAAGGAATGCAATTCAGCAGGCCTGGGTGGAGGATAAGGACACCAGCTCAAGTGTGGAATGCCAAGAGCAGAGCAGAACCAAAAGCAAGCCTGACTGTCCCAACCAACCCACAGCAAGAATTAGCCTGAGTTGGGAGCAGAGCATACTTGCCGAGGTCCTTAGGTAAAGAAGCAATGATACTCAACACTTGGACACTTCACTGTGTCCTGGGCACTATCGTAAGCTCTTCCACTGATTGAATCACCTAATTCTCTAACAACACTACTGTCATTAGCATTTTGCAGATAAAGAAGCTGAAGCCTGGAGGAATGAAGTGACTTGCCCCTGTTTGCACAGACTGTAAGAAGCAGAGCCAGGATTTGGCTGCAGAGTGACTGATGTCAGAGTCTCAACTCTTTCCCTGTGAGCCACAACTGTTAGTGTTAGAAGGGAAGGGGGCAGGCAAAAGGTAGCCATCCCATTCCCCTTAAGGGCAGGTGACTCTGTCCACTACACATTCTCGGGCTTTGAGGATTCTTACTGTTGACCTCCATACTTCATATGTCCAAACTCTCTATATGTTTTATACTTCTGGTCAGTGTGTTTGTGATCACTGTGAGTGTTAATCTTAGGGCAGAAACTGGCTTGCTTCCATTATTCTGTTGGATTCTGTATTATGGAGGCAGCATGACATAGCAAAGCCAGGTGGGCCTTGGGCTCAGCGAAGGCTGGATTTGAGGACTGACTCAGTTCCTCAGTGGCTCTGAGCTCTTGGCTCATTAGGGCTCTCTAAGCCCCAGGGGGTTGGTATTGCTGTAGGCCAGCATTGCTGTAGGCCAGCACACACATCATTCCCTCTTCAGACTTGGGATTCATATTCTTTGAATCTTGGTGTGGGCTTTTGTTTTTAATTTTTTATTAACATATAATGTATTATTAGCCCCAGGGGCACAGGTGTGTGATCGCCAGGGTTATACACTTCACAGCACTCACCATAGCACATACCCTCCCAATGTCCATAACCCAGCCACCCTAGCCCTGCCCTCCCACTCCCCAGAAACCCTTAATTTGTTTTGTGAGATTAAGAGTCTCTTATGGTTTGTCTCCCTCCTGATCCCATCTAGTTTCATTTTTTCCCCTTCCTATTCCCTATGACCACCGCTTAGCCTCTGGAGCGATGTCCCTCAGTGGAGCAGACTTTTATTTATTTTATTTTATTTGTATTTTATTTTTAAAGATTTTATTTATTTATTTGACAGAGAGAGATCACAAGTAGGCAGAGAGGCAGGCAGAGAGAGAGGAGGAAGCAGGCTCCCTGCTGAGCAGAGAGCCCGATGGGTAACTCCATCCCAGGACCCTGAGATCATAACCTGAGCCGAAGGCAGCGGCTTAACCCACTGAGCCACCCAGGCGCCCAGGAGCAGACTTTTAAAAGTTCTTATTTTGTGCTCTGTTGCCCCGCTGCTTTCTGGCACCCCCCCCCCCCCCCCCCGCCAACCCCGGCCATCTATCTTCCTGTTGCTTTGGATTCATTTCTCTGCAAGTCCTACCTTTCAGAAAGTGGTCGATTTTCTGTTTCTAGAATTCCTGCTCTTCTCTTTGATCTCCTGTTGGATTTGTAGGTGTTCGGAATGGTTTGATAACTATCTAACTGAACTCCTGCGACCTGATGTCATCTCAGTTTGCTACTCCTGGTGTGAACTTTTTTAGCTGTGCGCCATTGGGGAAGTGATGAACTTTTTTGTTTCTTGGTTTCCCTATCTATAAATGGGCAAAAGAGCAACTACACGTCGACTAGAGAGCTATTTCGAGAATTGAATGGAATTTAACATGATGTGTGTGACATGGTGAGTTCACAGCCGGCGTTCTCTCTGTGCCAATGTATAGAGTTGTAGTGAGGGCACAAAGGGATGCTTCTGTGCAGTGGTCAGTATGGTACAGCACAATAAGGCCTCAGTAAATACCATGTATTTGTATTATTTTATTACTCATCCTAACGCATTTACTGTAAGGCGACAGCAATCTCTGGTCCACATTCTTTCCCTTGAGGACTGACCCTCTGTGCTTAAGGGGGCGTGCCTCTTAAATTTAGAAGGCCTTTATGTAGGTTTGAATCTAAAATCCACTCTTGGGATGCCTGGGTGGTTCAGGTTGTTAAGCATCTGCTTTTGGCTCAGGTTGTGATCCTGGGGTACTGGGATTGTGACCCATGTTGAACGCCTGCTCATGTGAGTTCAGCTTCTCTCTCTGCCTACTGTTTTTCCTCTCTTTCTGTCTCTGATAAGTAAATAAAATCTTTTAAAAATATATAAAAACAATCACCAAACTCTGGAAAGAGCCAAGATGCCTTTCAACAGATGAATGGACAAAGAAGATATGATCCATATATACAATGGAATACTATGACTCCATCAGAAAGGATGAATGCCCAACTTTGTATCAACATGGACAGGACTAGAGGAGATTATGCTGAGTGAAATAAGTCAAGCAGAGAGAGTCAATTATCATATGGTTTCACTTACTTGTGGAGCATAAGGAATAACAACATGGAGGACATTAGGAGAAGGAAAGGAAAAGTGAATTGGGGGAAATCAGAGGGGGAGACAAAGCATGAGAGACTGTGGACTCTGAGAAACAAACTGAGGGTTTTGGAGGGGTGGGGGGATGGGTGAGCCTGGTGGTGGGTATTATGGAGGGCACGTATTGCATGGAACACTGGGTGTGGTGCATAAACAATGAGTCTTGAAACACTGAAAAAATAAAATTAAATTAAAAATAATATGTATATATAAAATGCACTGTGGTACATAAACAATGAGTCTTGAAACACTGAAAAAATAAAATTAAATAAAAAAATATATATATATATAAAATGCACTGACTCCCAGGTGCTGAGAGAAATTTTTGTTTTAGAGCTACTGTCTGCAGGACAGTATCTTCCCACTGTCTGTAGTCTCATCTGGAGGGTTTTGCTGCCCCTTGTGCTCCCTGAAGGCTTCTCAGGAGGCAGTTTTACTCCCCAGCAGGAGCTGGAGAGGGCCTGGCTCTGGTGGCTTCCCTGCACAGGACAGCCAAGTCAGACTCTACTGGCTATTGGCTGCATGATTCCTTATAAGTCTGTGCCACGAATTTTACTACACACCTCACTTCATCCTCAAGCTCCTGGCAGGAAAATACTCTTCTTTAAGAGTTGAAGTTTTGTTTTGATAAGCTGAAAAATAATTATGTAAGACTGAATAAAGTTATCAGTCTCCTACTCTACACCCACCTACCTCTGACTTCTCCTCAGTGTTAAGTCTTTTAATTATTTATTCTGGCAGTGTAATTAAAAAACAATCTCAATCTATTGTTGGTTGATTTTTTTTTTCAGTTTCACATATTATTTCTCAGCTTTCCATGGGGAAGGTGGGAATTTGGCTTTCTTATACTCCTCCCCAAAACAAACACATTAGAGACAAGCACAAGTACAACTTTTCCCTGTATAATAGTTACATCGTGATTTTGGTTTGGATGATATTTGCTGTATACATTATTGTAATTATATTAATATTATTCATGGATGAGCCGTGATTATACTATTATCACCAATTACTATATTTCCTCTCTTGTAAAACTTTTGTTTCCCCCAGAGTCAATAATTACATCATCTTTTGTTTTCTTAGCTTTCTATGTATCTGTCACTACCTCTGCCTGGAACATGGAGCCAGTAGTGTGAATCGTGGAATGCATTTGGGCATATCTGCAAACTGTCAATTCATCACGTGTTATGGAGACATCTGTCCTGGAGCTCAAAGCTCCTGCTCCAGCATCGACTACTTGGTCTTTGCTCACTTCACTGCTGTCTTCCTGGCATCTTTCTTTAGCACCATACTGAACATTACTTTCATTTTCTGTTGGATCCCTGTTGCCTGGGTACTGGGTTTTCTCTCCCTCCTTTATTCTCTTATTGACTGGCAAGTATTTCCTTGGAAACTTACTTTAAAATGTTACTGAAGCCTTTAATGTCTGTTAATGTCTTTATCTGCCCAAACAATGGATTACTGTTTTGGGTGGATATAAAATTTTGTGCTGAAAAACCTTGTTTCTTAGAATTTTGAAAGTTCATTCCATGGTACTGGCCGCCAGTGTTGCTTTGGAGAAGTACAATCTTATTTTTTTGGTCAGTTTTTTTCATGTAACCTATTTATATTTTTCTTTCTGAGAACATTTGGTGTCTTATCTTTTTCCAGAGTAACCCGAATCATGACACTGTGGTATGGTGTAGGCTCTTTCTAAAATGGATCATGAGCACTTTGGTGGGGCCATTCAATCTGGAAACTCATGGTCTTCATTCAAGGAAATATTTATTTGTTAGGTTTTAGATAATGTTCCCTCCATTTTCTTTGTTCTTTCTTTTTGGAACTCATTCAGGTACTAAGCCTTCTGGACTGCTCTGTTGTTCTCTCTCTCTCTTTTTTAGAGTGTTTTTTTCTAGTTTTCCCTCTCTTTTTGCTTTGCTCATGGGAGATTTTCTTGACTATCTTCCAATTCTTTTGTTGAATTTTTAATTTCTACTGTCAAATTGCTGATTTTAGAGAACATTGTATTCTCTGGTTTTCTATTTTTTTTAGTCTGTGCTATAATGTTCTATTCTTATTTGATAGACGCATACCTTTTCTAATTTTTTTGAGGAAATATATATTTTGTAATATCTTTTATTTATATTTTGTAATATCTTTTTTTGAGGTAATATCTTTTTTTCTCCTGAGATTTCTTTTTGTGCATATATTTTCTCTAATAGTAGAGGCATTTTTTTTCTTAAGGTTTTATTTATTTATTTGAGAGAGAGAGTGCGAGCATGAGAAAGAGATCATGAGCAGGGGGTGGGGGAGTTTAAAGGGAGAAGCAGACTCCCTGCCAAGCAGGGAGCCCGATGCGGCACTCCATCCCAGGACGCTGGGATCATCACCCGAGTTGAAGGCAGACACTTAACCTACTAAGTCACCCAGGTGCCTTAATGGAGGTTTTTTAAATGACAGGTGCTTCCTAACTTTTTGTTCATGAGGTCAATAAAAGCTGTCTGGAATCACAATATGTACAGACAAATCTTGTTCATTGGTGGGAGTCAGCAATTGAGTGAGGCCTCTGTTTCTTTAATGGGAGACCTCTAAATGTTGGGATCTCTAAGTTTGTTCTGCTGACTTGTCAGTGTACTCAGAAAGGAATTCCCTAATCTCTAGCCAGTAGGGTATATACATATCTGCCTGCCAGTGTTCTGGAAATCCGATAGGAAAGGTGATCTGAGGGTGAGATGGGAAAGAAACCTCACCCAGTGGCTGTTTTCAGCGTACCACCCCTGTTCTGGGATATGTATGGTATCCTTGAGCATAGAGCACTGCCAGTTCAACCTCTCCTATCTCCTTCTATTCCTTGGGTAGAGTAGGAGTAGCTCATTGACTAATAGGGACCTAACTTCTGCGCAGACTTTTAAACCAACCCTCAAACCCCAACCCTTCCTAATTCGAGATGTCCTAATATTCTGCAGTATAAATCTAGGCTTCAGGACTACATATTTCCAGCTCAGGTTTCTATTTCCTCAGTCTGCTAAGATGGTTACCCATCCTTTTGTTCTGCAAAGTCTAAAATTTTGTTACTGTCACCACCATCCCTCCTTTCTTAATTCTTGATGATTTATACCTTTTAAGTCCCTTACTTGTCATTTTAGAGAGGGTTTAGAGGGAGCAGAAATGAACTCATGTACTAAATGGAATATTCCTTTTTAAAATTGTGTTATTTTAGTCACCATAAGATACATTATTAGTTTTTTTTTGTTTTTTGTTTTTCTATAAAGATTTTATTTATCCATTTGACAGAGAGAGAGAGAGAGATCACAAGTAGGCAGAGCAGCAGGCAGAGAGAGAGGAAGGGAAGCAGGCTCCCTGCTGAGCAAGGAGCCTGATGTGGGGCTTGATCCGAGGACCCTGGGACCATGACCTGAGCCGAAGGCAGAGGCTTTAACCCACTGAGCCACCCAGGTGCCCCACATAATTAGTTTTTAATGCAGTGTTCCAAGATTCATTGTTTATGTATAATACCCAGTGCTCCATGCAATACATGCCCTCCTTAATACCCACCAGCAGGCTCCCTCATCCCCTCACCCTCCTCTCCTCTAAAGCCCTCAGTTTGTTTCTCAGAGAGACACTTCTTTACCATCTTCTGCAAGGCATGTGAACTTACTAAGTATGGAAAATAGGGTTTTTTTTTTCTTCTTTTCACATGCTTTACCTCCTGATAATGGCCAGATTTGATGTTAGTATTTAACTCTTCCTTAGTCAGATGAAACTTGCCATGGGTCCTGCACTCTTCTACTCAAGGGGTGGGCATATGAGACATGCTGACTAGGTTGATGTTTCCGCCTCAGGATCAAATCTTCCGAAGATGTAAAACAAGTCTGAAGATAATTGGCATTCATTCATTCTATCCTAATGAGATCCCTTCATCTATTAACAATTCCTGATTACTGGCCTTCTAGACTCCTGAAACTACCTTCAATCCTGTTGATTTCAAATCTGATTCTATAAGCTTCCAGTCAATTCTGTTACCTCTGATACACTTCACTCAATTTCACTGGATTTGGTGTTTAGTTTGAGACTGTGTATTAGTTGTCATATCTTTGATATGGTGGGAAATTGCTTCATTATTCAACCCTGCACATTCACAACTCACAAAGTTCCCTCTAAATTCTTACAAACTGATTAGTTCTTTCCTCAGTTCAGCTCTTTCAGGCAGTACCTTAACAATGTAGTTAGTAGCAGTCAGCTCATCTTTCAGCACTTCTTTTCAAAACCTCTTTGCAAAATGGGATAATTTCATTAGCAACAGTTTCTGCTTTGCAAGTTATCACAGGCAACACTTATGCTAAATGTTTTGCCTCTATATAATGATGCCAGAAGTTTTTTCCAGCTTCCACTAACAGTCCTTTGAAGCCCAAAGCCAATATTGCATATTTCAAGTGATTGGTCTGTTACGGCAGTAGCCTACATTTCTGCACAAATTTGTGTTCTAGTCAGCTATTGCTGAGTAACAAACAAGAACAAATCTCAGTGTCATATGAGAAGATTATTCTTTCTCCATTGAATTCCATTTACATATTTGTGAAAAATCTGTTGATATTTATGAATAAGTCTATACCTGAACTCCACTCTTTTACATTGATTTGTGTCTGTCTTTTCACTAATACCATACTCTCTTCATTAAAGTAACTTTATGGTAATTTTTGGAATGAGGCCATTTAAGTCCCCCAAGTTTGTAGTTTTCAAAATTGTTTCACCTCTTGCAGTTACTTTGATTTTTCCTTAGAGAGTTGGGAATTAGCTCCTCAATTTCTACAGAAATTCCTGCAATGATATTAAGATTACACTGAATGTATACAACAGTGAGAGAGAGTTGACATCGTAGCAACATTGAGACTTTCAACTCATGAAAGAGACATATCTTAATTTTTTTGAGGCCTTTGACTTCTTTCATCAGTGTTTTAGAGTTTTCAGTACACAGATCATAAACACTTTTTGTGTTTTGTCAGTTTTTGTAAGTTTTGGTACTAAAATACACCAAAATATTTTGTTTTTTTGGTGCTATTATAATGCTACTGCTTGAAATTTTTCAATTTCCATTAGTAACATAAATAATACATACAGAAATACAATTCATTTTGGAACCTGAACTTATATTGGCCTTCTACCTATTGTTGAACTTACTTTTTAGTTCTAATACAATTCTTACAGATTAGAAATTTCTAAATATGCAATCATGTCATCTGTGAAGAGAAACATTTTTATTTACTTCATTCCAATCAGTATTTCATTATGTCTTTTTTCTGTCTTGTCTTGCTGCAATGAATAGAACTTCCAGTGTGATGTCATGTAAGAGTGGTGAGAGTGGCCTCCTACCCATGTTCCTGATCTTAGAGGTAAAACATTCTTTTCACCATTAATTGTGATGTTAGCAAGCCATTCTGTAGTTGCTGTTCCTCAGGTTGAGGCAGTGCTCTTCCATTAGTAACTTCTTGAGAATTTTTGTTATGAATAGATGCTGGATTTTGTTAAATATATTTTCTGCATCTTTGGGGATAAGCATATGTTTTTTTTTCTTCTTTTGTCTACTAATGTGCTGAATTATTCTGAAGTCAGCTTTTGAATGTTTAACCTCCCTTGCATGCCAAGAGGAACCTTACTTAGTCAATAATGTCTTACCATTTTTACATATTGATGGATTGCAATTGTTACTATCTTATCAAAGATTTTTATATCTCTGCTCATGAGGGATAGTTGGTCTGTAGTTTTATTTAATGTCTTTGTTTTTAATATAAGGTAATGCTGGTCTCATAAAATGATCTAGGTAGCATTCCCTCCTTTTTTATTTTCTGGAAAAAATTGTATAGAATCGGTATTATTCTTCTGAGATGTTTCAGAAAACTTGCCAGTGCAGCCACCTGAGCCTGGAGGTTTTTAACCACAAATTCAATTTTTTAAAAAAGAATATAAGATTATTTTAGAAGTCTGTTTCTTTTTCAGTGAGATTTGCTAGTATTTCTTTCAAAGAACATGTCTGTTTAATCTTTATGATTATAAATATCGTTAGGCTCTATAATGATGTCTCCTCCTTCATTACTAAAATTGGTAATTTATGCCTTCTCTTCTTATCATGGCCTGTATAGCTGGTCAGGTATTAATTTTTTGATATTTTCAGAAGGACTAGCTCTGTATTTTATTGATTCTTTATCTTTTGCATTTTTATTTTCCATTTTCCTTTTTATTTTTCTATTTTATTATTTTCCTGCTGTTGTTTTACTAAATCCTGGGAATTCTGGATCAGTCTCCCAAGAGTCAACACTCTAGGTTGTTATGTTTTAAAATTTTAAAAAGTTATGACTTATCATAAATACATTTTACATTGCACCTCATTATGTGCATGAAAGCCCATATGCATATAATTAAACTTTCACAAAATAACACTTGCCTGTATTAAATGTGATATGCTTAGTTTTCCCCCCCAATTCAATTCCATTCTGTTCCAGCTGGATGTATTCTCATTGTTAAAAGCTGTTTACAACCTGCTAAACTGTATTTATTGCCTACTAATGGTTAGTGATGTGCAGTTAAACATTGCTGCAGATACTTCTGATAACAGATCATTTTTTTATACCATTTTGTGAAACCCTCTGTTATTTCTTGATCTATGTCAGTGATAAAAAAATGAAAAAAAAAAAAGAAAAGGCACATTATCTAGTCCTATGGCATATCCCTAAAGTCTCCTGCCAGGAACAGACTTTGAATGTGGTGGTTTGTTCATTCATTCAACAAATATGGAACCCAGGTATCAATTTAGGCACTGTGGAGGCAGCAGTGAATAAAACACGTAAGTCCTTTACCTATGAAATTGCTATTTTAGTGAGTGAAAATAGTGAATAAAGGAAATACACTAATAAGTTTGTCAAGTATGATAAGCGTGATCATAAACATAAAAATAAGACAAAGAAGAAAGATACGGGGAAGCCATGTGATTGGTATGGCCAATGATTATTTTTTCCTAAAGGAAACATTTGACCAAATAACCAAAGAAATAAGAAATAGCTGCGGACAGAGCATTCCAAACAGTGGAAAGAGCAATTGCAAATGCCCTGGGGCAGGATCACACCTGGAACTGAAAAAGAACACATGAAAAGACAGCAATGGTGGAAACAGTAGTGGAGGTAGCAGTGTCCAGGCTGGGTCTTGCTTTATAGGCCATGACAATGACTGGATTTTACTCTGAGAAAGGGCAGGTTATTTGAAGTACTTTTGCAGCTGAGTTATAAGATCTGACTTACATTGTGAAAGACTCAATTAGGCTGCTGTGGGAAGAATAAAACATAGAGGGGTAAAATGAGGCAAAAGAAGGTATTGGGAAAGTCCAGGCAGAAGGTGGTGACGACTGGCATTAGGGAGGTAGCAAGAAGGTAGTGAGAGAGCTTGAATTGTTTGTCTAGGAGATAAAACTGACCAAATCTGCTGATACTTATATGAGGGTATAATAGAAGGGAAGAACCCAACCCTCATCCTCCATCATCCCATCTACTGTATATTTATGGCACTTGCTACCATTTGTAATTATATCATGTGTTTTTTTCTTACTTCTTTATTGTCTTCCTTAACTACTAGAGAAGACACTCCATAAGACCAGAGACTTGTCTCTCTTGTTCACAGCTGTACTCCAGCACCCAGAGGAGTGCCTGAGAAATACAAATGTTCAATCAATATTTGCTTCTATGAGTGAGTAAGAAGAAAGGAATTTGGCCTCTATATTGAGTCCTTAATGTATTTCTGCCCTTCCACTCTCTAATTCCAATCCTAGGAATCTTTTGAGGCATATTCACAGATGCTAAGGCTTATCTCTATAGACAGTCATCAAAGCAACTGATGTCAGTAATGGAAAATTAATCACATGCTAACTGTTCAACAAGAGGAGAATTTGGGACCCTTCCTAAAAGGTTCAAGGAAAACTTTGCCCATTTTCAGGGCAGGATGGCCAATGGTGGAAAAAGTTCTTTGCCAGGCTTCAGCACCCAGAGCCCAGCAGACCCGTGAGCACAGGATTATGCTCGCTTTGTGTTAGTTCACTTCAAATCATGCATTCTAATTCTGACTCTTAGAATCTCGAGGGTTTAATTTAAAAAGTTTTACAGCAGGCTTTGAACCAGTTCTTGGGGCCTCATTATTGTTTGCTGTCTTCACCTTGGGCCTATGTGGATGGAGTTAAGGGAAAGGAAAGACGTAACTAAGGAGAAGGAGGGGAGAGAAGGATAGATGATAGAAAAACTCTAGGGAAAGTGGGAGCAGAGCTTTAATTAAAACCCAGCTGGGCAATTTGTGGCAGTGAGTTTAACCCTGAGAAGGACAGGCTAGCCTTAGGAAGTGCTGTGGGAATATGGGTGTGCTGGTCCCCAGGGAGGTAACATTTCAATAGATGTACAGCTCCTGGCAGGTCCTCGGCACCTTCCTGTGGGAACTCACACCTCTGTGAGCAACCATGGACACACTGGCATTTACCATTTTCCTAATTAATAAAACCTACATTTATTCTTCTGAGTGCTGAGAAAAAATAAATAAGACCCTATCTTTTCTCACTAAAGAAAGATTAAAAAGAAACAAAACAGAAAACTTGCACAATGGAACTCTTGAGTCCTGGAACCCAATCTTAAGTATATTTATTCCCAAATCAAGGAGTTCCTGGTCTAAAAGATACTCAGCTACTTTGTCTCCTCATTTTACAAATAAGGAAAGTGATGCCAGAGAGAGGACCTCAAGGTTATACAGAAAGGAAGAGAAAGCTTTATTTCCTGACCCTATTTCGGCTTTCTCTTCAAACATTGTACTGTTTATGATTTTTTTCCTGGATTTACTTATTTGACAATTACTTACTGAAAACCAATGTGCATTGCACTGGTTATCCATTGAGGAAAATGGTGCACAAAGGTAAAACTAAAATGAATTCTATTTTCTTGAGATGTATGCTCAGGTTGTAAGTATTCTTACACTGACACATTTAGTCTTTTTCTTGTCACTCCAAGACCAACCTTAGGTGGCCAAGATTTAGGGCCTTGTGAGCCAAATGAGACCTAATGCACAGGAGAAACTGTGAGTACATTTGGGCTTGCAGAGATTCCAAGAACTGGATGAATTCTTGGAGGAAGAGGCTGCCAGGCTGTCTAGAAGATGCTACAGTTGGGAGTGTATCTAGTGTAGCACTCAGTGATCTTTGTTGTAAGGTAATGGAAAGGAAACCTTGGCTGATTCCTGGAGGAAGGGGATTTAGAGGAAGTAATTTGGGCAGCTGTCATAATTAATGGTGTGTATGGAGAGCCAGGAGCTAGATGTTCAGAACTGCAGCACAATTTCTACCTCAGGAAGTTTAGTTAAGGTGCAGCTGCTGTGACCACTAGCCACCGGATGCTACCAAAAGAATTAATTCCATACTTTTATCCTCCCCTGGTGCATCCACTTGGTATTCAGTGTCCCAGTGGACGTGACTGACTGCTCTAGTTTCAGGCTTGAGAGGAAGAGAGATATGTATTTGGCATTTTTACCTAGTGTACTGTGAAAGAGGACCTTATCCTCCACTCTGACATAGACAGTTTGAGGGGGACCCCAGGCAGAACCAGGATCCGAATGCTGATCAATCAGAACAAAATGAAACCCCCAAACAACTAAACATCCCCTGTGTCTGTTTAAAATTAAACAGCACTGAATGAGTTGAGAATAAATAGTCAATCTGTATGAATTTGGTCAGGCTTTCACTTCTTCATCTGTAGAAGTAATTAGTAAGTCTGTTGTCAATATGGCTTCATCCTAGATACCCAAGGATACATTGAGAAGTAAGGTGTTACTATTAGGGGGAAGTCCCCAGATATTTTATTGTCATGAAGATCATCTGAGCTAATTATATGTCTTTGAAAGAAAAAATATCTTTTATACATTGGTCTCTCAAGCAGCAAGCATGTAAGAAATTTTAAGTCCAGTCAAGATGAAAATCAGTTTGGCTGTGCCGTGGATCATGTTCTGTCTAATCTCTTTTCCTTTATTTGAAAACTACTTTATAATTTCATATAAAACCAAATGCATTTATTTCCCCCACCCCTTTGAAACACATAATTTTGAAGACAGCATTTCTCCCTCTGTACTGGATTAGTCATATCTTCAAACAAATATTTTCTAGTATTTCATTGTCTTAAAAAAAACTCTTTAGACACATGAAAAGATGCCTATATCACTAATAATCAGGGAAATGCAAGTCAAAAGCACAGCGAGATGTCACCTTGCGCTTGTCACAATGGCTAAAATAAAAAAAAAAGATAAATAACAAGTGTTGGCAAGGATGTGGAAAAAAGGGAACACCTGTGTGCTCTTGGTGGGAACAAAACAAAAATTGCGGGTAGCCATGTGGAAAACAGAATGGGACATTCCTAAAACTAAAAAAATGGAAATATCATATGATGTAGTGATTTTACTACTGGGTATTTACCCAAAGAAAACAGAAATACTAAATTGGATAGATATATGCAGCCCTATGTTTATTGTTATTATATATAAATGTTATTATATATAGTGAAATATTACTTGGCCATAAAAGGATGAGATCTTGCCATTTGCAACAACATGGATGGATGTGGGGGGTTTTATGCTAAATAAATAAATGAGACTGGGAAGCCATATACCACATGCTTTTATGCACATGTGGAATCCAGAAATCCAAACAAAAATCAGGCTCAAACCTACAAATACAGAGAATAAACTGATGCTTGCTGGAGGGAGAGGGGTTAGGGGATGGGCAAAGGGGTGATGGGTAAAATGGGTGAAGGGGAATGGGGGGTACAGGCTCCCAGGTATGAAATGCATAAGTCGCTGGAATAAAGCACAGCATAAGCAATGCAGTCGGTGATACTGTGTTGTGTGGTGACCGTTGGCGCCTGCACTTGTGGGAGCGCCGCATATGGTGTAGAGAAGCTGAGTCTCTATGGTGTACACCTGAAACCAGTACAGCATCATGTGTGTGACCCATACTGAGAAATCAAACAAAACAAAAGAACTCTTCGCTTAATCCTTTATCCCTCCAGTTGTCACCTCTTTCTTTGTTTCCTTACCAAGAAAAATTTATCAAGAGCATTTTGAATATAGGGGGTCAAATTCTTCACTTCCCACTCCTTGAAGCTACCACTTTTGGGTTTCTGATTCAGCCACCACCTCCCTTGAGAAGATCATCTCTACCAGGACTGATCCCAAAGTCACCTCTCCACCCTCCTTTTACACAACTTTTTCATGAGCAGTCAACACCCCATGACTGTGGATGTCTCCCTCTTCTCTGCTTAAAAAAACTTTTTTTTTTTTTTTTATTTCTTGTAGGTCTGTGATACTAGAAGTAGTTTGGATTTTTCTCTTATCTTACCAGGCTAGTCCTTGCCAGTCTCATCCACTTGTCTCAAAATGTTGGCTGGTAGCATTCTCAATGTTTTTCTTAAGGAGTTCAGTGTGATCTAAGTCTTTGAATACCATCCATAGTCTGATGAGTTCTAAACTTCTATTTCAGACCTGACCTCTTCTGTTCTGTCAGACTGCCTAGTTGATACTTTTCTTAATCCCATACGCCCATCTCCCACTATAACAGTTAAAGATATGAAAAACACTGAGGGCTCAAGCCAGGAGCCCAGGTATCATGCTTGATCTCTCTTCCCTGTCCCTGCCACATCTGAGTCCTCAGGCAAGTCTTTTAGGCTCACCCCCAAAATATAGAGGGTTGTATTTTCTGAAAATAATGACTGTTTTGTTTCTTCCTTTCCAGTTTGTGTATTTTTCTTATCTTCATACGTTAGTAAGGACCTCCAGGGATATACTGATGGGAGTACCAAGAGTGAACATTCTTCTCATGTTCTTGAATTTAATGTGAATTCTTCTGACTTTTAACTATTGTTAATGTTTTGCCAGAGGTTTCTAGTAGATACACTGTTTGTTATAGAAAGTTTCTTACTACTCTACTGTGCTGCAAATGTTTAATCCTGAGCAGGTCTTCAGTTTTTCAAGTTATATTGTCTCAAGGTTATGATGTTTTCTCTTATAATCTTTGAAGTCAGTGAACACATTAGTTGTATAGAATTGTATCATTCTGCGTCCTTGAGATTTATGGATTCTCCCAATCTTCTAGACTTGGAGAATTCCTATGGCTACTCCTATTCTGTAAAAGCACTTTGCACCAGGCAGGTTCTTGGTTATTTTTTACCATGTAATACCATCTTCCTGGGTCTTTTAGTGGGGAGCTAGCCTCTGGCTTTCCAATAATGTGTTGGAGTTTTAGAAAAGATCTTGTCTTTCTAGTAATTCAGAGCCACGTTTTTTGGAGAGGTTGGAGCCTGTGCTTAGTGTGCCATCTTGAGGACAGACAGGGAAGGACTGGAGCTTTTTGGTTTATGCCTTAAAGAGATTTGGGAATCATCCTCATTTAGAGGAGTGCCTTTGATCCACAATGTAAAGACCTACAGCAGGACCAGTGAAAGTGACAATTCAGGAAAAAAAAAAAAAAAAAAAAAAAAGAGCCTCTCCAAAATTAAAGTTGGTTGTAGTTCAGGTGAGGAGAAACAGGTTTGGGAAGAAAGAAAGACAGTATAAAAACGTCAAGACCTAAGGAATTTAATTAAGAGCTGATTATTTTGGGGTGCCTGGGGACTCAGTTGGTTAAACATCTGACACTTGGTTTCTGTTCAAGTTGTGATCTTCGGATTATGAGATTGAGCCTCGTGTGTGTCTCTGGGTTGGGTTCAGAGTCTGTTTGGAATTCTTTCTCTCCCACTGCCCCTCCCCCTGCTCTTGTGCAGGAGTGCACTCTCTCTCTTTGTAAAATAAACAAATTATTATTATTATTTTTTAAATATGATGATTTCCCTTAAAAGTTTCCATCATTGGGGCTGCCTGGGTGGCTCAGTGGGTTAAGCCTCTGCCTTCAGCTCAGGTCATAATCTCAGGGTCCTGGGATAGAGTCCCTCATTGGGCTCTCTGCTAGGCTGGGGGCCTGCTTCCTCCTCCCCGCCTTTCTCTCTCTCCCTCTCTGCCTACTTGTGATCTCTCTATGTCAAATAAATAAAATATTTTTTAAAAAAGTTTCCATCATTGTCCCCCACAAAATTTTTGCTGAAATCATTCTTATTGGTACTGAATCTTGAATATATAGAAGGGGTGGAGGAGGAAATCAGTGGAAAGTTAACTTCTCATCTGATCTGATAGCCAGTATGACCAACATCTATGTAGCAAGGAATGAGGTAGAAAAAAATAGGAGAAAAATTACAGTCATATTGCAGCTCCCCTTCTAGAGGAATGGAAAAATGTCTTTGAATTTCATTAAATATCATAGGCCTGTATAGGATATTAAGTGGAGGTGAGAGTTGGGAAACTCAGTCTTATTTAGCTTCATCTAGTCAACAAATACCTTTTGGTGTGCAAGGCCCTGTGGTATGAGTTGGGGGTAAAGCTCTGAGAAGTACAGACATCAGCCCCACCTTCATGAAATGTACAAGCCAGTTAGGGGAGAGAACATCAAATGAACATTGCTGCAAATGTGTTGAGAAGTAAGAAAGGAACCAGGGGTATGACCGTAGGTATGAGTGTCTATAGTCAGGACACAGCTGGGTGTAGACTTTGCTCTAAGAAGTGGTTTTTAAATTAAGGCCTGTAAGAGGAGACAGAACCATTGGCTAGCCTTACTGACCAGACTCCTGTGTTTACAAAGCAGGAAAAAAAATCTTTACCTGTTTGAAGATTCTTTCTATCCAAGGCTACCTTTAAAATCAAGAGTGTCTCGTTTCATAATCATGGAATTCTAGAGGTGGAGCCCGTGGTCCTCATTGTCTCTCTTTACTATCAGCAAAAAGCTGGCTTGTGTTTTCACTGTGTAGACTGGGGTTGTGGTGGCATACATCCATTGTGAGTAGAGGAAAGAGATGTGACACCAGAGCAAATCGTTGGTGAGAAAAGACAGGAGTCACACTGCTCTATCAGCAAATTGGAGGAAAGAACAAATACTTCAGCTGGACTTTTAGGAGGACTTTTAGGAGGTGATGAATGCAACTCAAAATGGAGGAAGCAAAAGGAAGCAACTTGCTTGTTTAGGAAACAAAAAAGTAAGTGAGTTTAGGTGGACTATTGGTCCTAGACCCTGGAGCAATATCCTTAGGGACCCTGGAGAATCAAAATCCTATGACAAGTGAAAGTGGAGTGTCTCAACTGGCACCACTGTCATTCTTCATTATTGCTCAGCTGTGATCAGTCTGTCATTAGGAGATATCTCATACTAATTATAACCAAGCCTTCATTGAACATCTACAGGGCTCCACGTCATGGAGGTGGAAAAGGGGAAGGGTCCCAGGAATGGAAAAGGAGAAGTCTCTCTTATACTGCCTGATAAGAGAGACCACTGCTTAAACAAGCAACTGATAACGTGGTGTCATTAGGACACAAAAGTAAAATGGGGAGCAAGTAAATAATATCTCAAAGGAACACATTCAGGGAAAGCTTCTTGGAGAAGGTGACAAATGAGCTCAGCTTGAAAGATGAACGGGAGATTTCCTGGTGTATAAAGAAGGCAAAACTATTTCAGGGAGAAGGAGCAATATCTATAACCATACAGAAATGTGAACCATGGTGATGTGTTCTGAAGAGTAGAAACAAATTGGAATTGCTGGAGAATGAGAGGGTGGGAGCTGGAACTCGGGGGAGGAAGATGGGAGCCAGAAAATGAAGCGTCTGACATGCTACCTGAAGGCAACAGGGGGTCACTGAGGGCCTTTTAACTGAAGTGTGTGGTTTATTTGGCAACAGTTTGGAAGACATGTCCGCTGGGATCATGCCTAGAGGTAGGAGCCCAGGGATGAGGCTACTGGAATAGTTGAGATGAAGGATATGGAGACTTGAATTTTGACCATGGTAGAGGGAGTGGAAGGTGGGGAGTCAGACTGATGGTGACCTGGCCGTGCACAGGAGTCTCAGCCCAGAGTGATGGGAGTCTAGACAGAGAGCACTGAAGGAAGTCTGTCCCCAGGGACTTTGATTTTCACTTGCCTGTCAATCTTCTGGCTGTTACTGGGACTCTTTCCTCCTGATGCTCAGATTCCTTACTGCCAGGGGGAAATGGTGTTAAGTCCAAAGCTACATGGCCGTCTGAAGTAATCCCAGACTCTTTCGAATTGTGAAGGCAGTGAAAATCTAGAGACAGTTTCCTGTAAGACAAAAAGCATGGGATCAAGAGTCAGAACACTGTCTCTTTCTGGTTAGTTAAAAGGTTGATGGCAAACTGCTTATGCTCTTAACCTTCAGTTCCTGCAGCTGTAAAATGAGGATTGTATTTTCTACAGCCGGCAAGGATTGCATTGAAAAATGGAAGGGGCGGTTTCAGAATGCTCTAAAACACTGTGTACATATTATTTATTTTATAGTGAAACCAGAACTTGGGATTTGAGAAAAGATACCATTTTGAGAAACTTGCTACAAGGTTCCTCTTTCCAAAATACACCCTTGTAATGCATTGTGATAGTGAGGTGAAGTCATCATCTTCTGAGCTATAAAGATAACTCAGGAGAAACCACTGATCTTGCATTTGGCAAAGCTGAAACTCTACCTGAAAGTTGTCTGGTCAGAGCTGTAAAATATTATGGTGTATTTTCAGTAACTCCACCCACTTACATTTCTTTCCACAGAGTTTGTAGGTAGAGGAGAGGAGCAGGACAAATATTATCCATTTAAAACTGGACCACAGAGAGACACCACCATGCATCCCAGACTCCCTTGTCAAAGGGAGGTTGTGTGCCGATGGCTAGTGTGGGTGACACAGGAGTAGAGGGGCTTCTGAGGTCACAGAGATGTTATATTCCTTAGGAGGGTGGTTTGAAGGTTCCCATACCCCTATTTTTGCTCAATACCTGAAGATATGTTTCCAGAGCTATCTACATGTTCCATCATGCAGGGGTCTCCCTTGTCCATGTGGCTTTTGATCCTTGGCTCCCCACTTAGATCTCAGGGTACAATTAGTCTGAGCCGGGGATATCCAGGACCGTCTCATGAATATAGACTGGGGAGAAGTTGCACATGGAGTCAGTGGTGGGGGAACAGATATCCCATCCAATCACTGCTGGTTGTGGTCCAGCATGTGAAAGGGAACCCAAATGCCTTCGGACATTATGATCCTCTCATCAGGGAACACAGGCACCGACCATTCATGGCACATGATGGGATATCCTGAATGCATCCAACGTGAAGAAAACAAGAGGAAAGAAGAGATGATGTGATGTCCAATATTCTTTATAGAGTACATCTCCCTTCCTAGTCCAGGAGACCTAAAACATCTTGAACAATTCCAGATCAATCAGAGATGCATTTGACTTTATCTCCCTGCCCAAGTTTATTTGCAACCTAACTGGTCTCCTTCCAAGTTCCTTAGAGTTTGATACTCTAATCTCCACTTGACTCTGAAAAGTACACCAAAGAAAAAGAATCAGAGTACAAGGAATCAGAAACAGAAAACAGATCAGCAGCAAGGAATCTTCTCTGATGCGCTCCAGATACCGGAGGCTCCAATTCAAACACATACAGTTATGTTCTTGATCAGTACAAGCACCCGATAGCTACATCCTCTCAGTGTTGCCATAAGCTCTAGGCACACAATCCCAGTTCCAACACACAGGGAAGGAAGTTCAATAACACCTCCCTCCTCCATGCCTGGGACATTCACATTTCAGAAACAGCCAGAGAAGTCCACCTGGTCATCTTGTGACTATAGCTGAAGTCTAGTATGACGGAGAGGAGTCATTTGTGTAGCAGGGTGATGGATGGTCTGGAGATGCTATACATAGTGAAGAAGTTGCGATTATCTTTTGGAATCTCCTTCCTGCTTCCTTTTTGGGAAAGTGGTGCTTGGGTAGACAACATCCCTGAACATTTGAGTGACACTCAGGTGGTTCTTGTTGGATTTGGGTCTGTAAGTGAGACTGAAATGATTTAGGCTGAGACCTTCCCAGTGTCCTCAAGTGTTCTCTTATGTCACCATCATGCTCTGCATGATACTATTTCCCTCTGTTGAGCAGGGAGGTCTGTGAGGGTCTCTGTAAAACTTCTGTCATTTCAATGAGAAACATGATCCACAATGATAGGAAATGGTGACTGGCTGAGGAAAACAAAATGAGGGAAAGCAGAGGTCAGCAACTGCTCTTGGCAAGCCTCAAATCCTTGGAGATTTGAGTTTTCATTTTTGTTCTTTGATCCTGCGTTAGGAACTTGGAAGATCACTACTGACCATATGAGTTCAGAGTGGACATTCTGTGTTGGGCAAGTTGCTTCTGGTGAGAGGCAAGGCAGTGCGTCCTCATGCAGGGCTCAGGCAGCTGTGAGGCCTCACAAGATACCTGGGCTTAGTGCTGCTGATTTGGGAAGAGCCATAGAGCTGAATGCTAATGTTTCAGTGGAAGCCAGGTGCTGAGTGATGAGTTTGGTGAATTTATATGTTCCTTGTAGCTGTTAGTACAGTGTGCAGCATTTTGTATCAGACGGGGATCAGTTTTAATGGATTACAAAGAAATCTGTCTAATTTAAGGTTTGGTTAGTTTTTATTTTAGTTTATGACAGCATCTGAAAGAATTTTCATTTGTCCTTTTTTGCCAAAGCCTTGCTGCTGTAATGGAGGGAGACAGGGCAGAGAGAATGAACTCTGCTTGGGAAAGATGGAGTGAAAAAGTGATCATTGAAGAATGCACATCCTTCAATATTAATAAAAGAGAAGAAAGACTGAAAATAAATTGAACAAAACATCAAGTTAATAACTTAGAAAGTGGTAGCAAAATATGCCTCCCCCAAGAAGCAGAAGAAAGGAAATAATGAAACTAGGAGTAGACATTATTTAAATAGAAAAAAAGTGGAAATAACCAAACTTGAATGTCTGAAAAGATGAGTCTTTGGTGAGACTGATCAAAGACAAAAGAGGTGAGTGCCTGGGTGGCTCAGTGGGTTAAACTGCTGCCTTTGGCTCAAGTCATGATCTCAGCGTCCTGGGATCGAGTCCCTCATCAGGCTCTCTGCTCAGCAGGGAGCCTGCTTGCCTCTCTCTCTCTGCCTCCCTCTCTGTCTACTTGTGATCTCTGTCAAATAAATTTAAAAAAATCTAAAAAAAAAAAAAAGACAAAGGAGGTAAGTGAAGGACAAATAATAACACTAGGAATGAAAAGGATGAGAAAAAGAGAGGGGATGTGTAGAATAAGTAATCACACAAGGATGTTCTAAACACCTTGAAGCCAACACATTGGGAAAGTTACAGACATAAATTGTTGGAAAGCATAACTTTCAAAACTGAATTGAGAAGGAAGTTAATAATTCTCTAACCATCAAGGAAATCTTGTGAAAACTTCTTAGAAAGAAAATTCCAGACACAGTGTCTGGTGAGTTCTTTCAAACATTCAAGGAACAAATAATTTTAGTCTTATGAAACTTATCGAAGGAAAACAAAAGTAGGAATATTCAATAACTTATTTTATGATGTGGATGTTAATTTGATAAGAAAATGTGTCAAGGACACTAAAAAAAAGGAGAATTGTAGCCCAGTCAAAGGTGTGAATAGAGATGTGAGAATCCTAAGAACACTATTAAACTTATAAATAATAACTTTAACCTGTCACAATGCACATAACTAGTTAGGTTGATACCAGGATGCCGTATTGGTTAAACATTAGAAATTCAATTTATGAACCCACATAGGTTAACAGATGAAAAAAGAAAAGGTAGCATCAGTTGAACAAATGTTTTTTTATTAAACTCCAAGTTCATTCAGTAAAAATCTCTTAGAAAATAAGGAAGGAAAACAAAGTTTCCTAAGATAATCATGGATATGTACAAAACCTATTGTTAGACATCGATTATGTGATGAAATATTCAAACATTTCCCTTTGAGATTAGAGTAAGAGAAGAATGTGCACTGGTACCATTTTTATTCAACATTAAAGGTGCTAGCCAGTACAGACTGTTAAGGTGAAAATATATAAACAATAAAGAAAGAGACAAGTAAGTGTTATAAGGACTGGAAATACATTTTAAAAATGTTTAGTACTAACAGGTGATATGAGTATGAATTTGGAAAATTCTCAGTTTGAAAGCTATGGAGTTTAGCAGTATTGCCAGAGTTAACACAAATACTAATATTTTGTGATATTGCTGGAGTTAATATATGAACATTAACTGTATTCCTATATAGAATCAATATTCCAGTTGTGAAATGAATATTTTATTCATTTGGAATAATGGAAAAATCCACTTACATTAAAAATGATGGTAGGATTCAAGGGACACTTGGGTGGCTCAGTCGTTAAGCATCTGCCTTCTGTTCAGGTCATGATCCCAGTTTTGGGATTGAGCCCCCACATGGGGCTCCCTGCTCAGTGGGGAGACTGATTCTCCCTCTCCCACTCCTCCTGTTTGTGTTTCCTCTTTTACTACCTCTCTCTCCACCTAAGAAATGAATAAAATCATTAAAGAAACTATGAAGGAGTCAAGAATGAAGTAACATATCTAGAAAACCTAAGGAGATGCTGAGGTAAAGCATGATCATAGACTGAAAAACTAATTTCTTAAAAGATGTCAATTCCCCACAAATTGATCTATATATATATTTTAAAAATTGCTTAGAATCAAATCACAGCAGGGTTTTATTGTAGTAGTAGTTGTTTGCTTCTTTGTTTCGGTAGAACACAGTGAGCTGATTTTAAAATCGAAAGGGAAGCAACAAAGAACCATGAATAGTGTTCTAGAAGAAAAATAAGGATGAATAAATATAAAAATATAATAATATCATAGGATTAACACAGAGATAGAAAAATAAATCAATAGAAAAAGCAGAGAGCCTCCAAAAGACCCACAGTATACAGAACTTGGCCCAGCAGATGAGAAGAAAAGAGTAGACTTCAATGAACCATGCTATGATAGCTGGGAATCCATATTTTTAGACAGTGAAGTTGTGTTTCTATTTCTTGTGATTGAAAAAACATTTGAACTTGAAAATTGCCAAACTCCTGGAAATTAATATAGAAAAGTATCTTCATGGAGTTTGGATAAACAAAATATTTTTTAATGGAGATAAAAGTAGCATTAAATATAAGGAAGTGATTAATAACTTTGACTTGTAATGTTTATCAGAAAAAGTAAATGTTTATCAGATGATACCAGAAGAAGAAAGGGCAGCCTAGAGTGAGAGAAGCTATTGGTACACACGTAACTGACAGTTATATAAACAGAATATCATGACATGTAGAAAACCCAACAGAAAAATGCACAAGAGGAAGAAACAAAATCTAAGTATCAAATTAATCTTTTGAAGCTGCATAACCAGCACAACATAAATTAAAGCCACTCTAATATGCTATTATGTACTCTCATTTTGGCAAAAAGTTGGGGGGGGGAGCAATGCTAATAAGTGTCCTCAGGATCTAGGGCAATGGAAACTCCTCATATATTCAGAGTAGTACAACTTGAACTTGCCATTGTTTGTAACTTGTTTTCATCTAGTACAGTTGAACCTGTGCATATCCTATGGCATGGCAGTTCCATTCTTATGGAATACCAGAGAGACCCTTTCAGATGTGTAGAGACTCATAGACAGTCACAGTAGTATATAGACACAAATAAATCCAATCAAATATCTATCAAGAGCAAAACAGATTGTGTTTTGTACAGTAGAGTATTAGGCAGAAATAAAAATAAACTATAGCTATAGGTATCAGTGCAGATGGATTTCACAAATATAATATTGAATGAAAGAGGGAAGCCATAAAAGTTACATAAAATATAATCTTATGTTTACATAAAGTTCAAAAATCAGTTAAAAGTATAGTATGTATATATATATATTTTTTTTTTGAGTGCACTCATTTGTGTATGGGGGTGGTTGGAGGAGTAGGGTGGGGGAACACAGAGGGAGAGAGAATCTTTTTTTTTTTTTTAAAGATTTTATTTATTTGAGAGTGAAAGACAGTGAGAGGGAACACAAGCAGGGGGAATGAGAGAGGGAGAAGCAGGTTTCCTATTGAGCAAGGAGCAGGTTTCCTATTGAGCAAGGTTTCCTACTGAGCAAGAATCCCGCAGGGATTCAGACAATGTCCATGTTTTCTTTTAACTTGGTCTATCCCAGGACCCTGGGATCCTGACCTGAGCTGAAGGCAGATATTTAACAAAATAACCCACCCAGGTACCTGAGTGAGAGAATCTTAAGCAGTCTCCACGCTGAGCACTGACTCGAGGCAGGCTTGATCTCATGACCATGAGTTCATGACCTGAGCCCAAAGCAAGAGATGGACACTTACTAACAGAGCCACCCAGGTGCCAATAAACTATATTTTTGAAGGTTGTGCATAAAGGGGAGGAAAACTATAAAGGAAAGCATGGGAGGATCACAGATGTCAGGTTAGTGTTCCACCTTGAGGCAAGGAAGGTGTTTTGTTCTTAGAAGGACATAGGAGGGGCTTTAATTCCTGGTGATACTCTCTTAGCCTGGTGCTAAGCCTGAAGCTTCACTTTACAGTCATTACATATGTAATTGTACATATCTCTTATGCACTTTTTTTGGTGAACATGACATATTCCAAAATAGCAAGAATGTTGTGGGGTTCTGACTCTAAAAGATCCAACTTCAGTTATTAGCACACATTATAATTATGTAGATTATAACATGACAGTGTTCCTAAAACTACTTTTATTTTCAGTTTTAAAGTCTGTATTATAACAAATGGATTATGGCAAGTAAAGTTCAAAGTTCTGCGTGCTTCTGAGTTGTAACGTGTTGCTTCTTCTGTCAAATTGTCTGGGTTTAGCAGGATTCAGACAATGTCCATGTTTCCTTTTAACTTGATCTTTAAAAGCCTTAAGACAGTGTCCCAACTCCAACCCCAGACTCGTTATCTCTGGAAGGGTCCAGGAGGATGGAATCTTTTTGACAGAAAAATCATAATATCCTAGTCACGTTAAATTAAATCACTTATTACTTGCAACTTGGAAGTGCCTGCACCAAAGAATCTTGCTTCAAGTATTTTCAGAGAAAAATAGGGTCGAATCTCCCCAAACACTGTTTTTCTTTTCTTTTCTTTCTTTTTTGTTTTCCCTTCTGAATGTAGGATTTAGATGTAATTAGAGGGAAACATTGGCTCTAGTCCTTTAAGGGCAACCACCTGTCCACATTCATAAACCAATTTCCTGCCATTACAGGAGTAGCTGGAGCTCCCCATGGGACATCAACTCTAATTAAGGTATCCACTGCATAATTCTGCTTAGAGTCTTTAAAACCCTCATGTACACACACACACACACACACACACATACACACACACACACAGTTGTCATCAGTATATGATACTAAAATTTTACTTCATCTGGTTATTTGGCCAGTTGTTTTCAGATTGATTTGCTCTGTATTACTTTGGATCCAGTATACCATTTCCCATGGCCCAGAGCTTGACCCCTGCCAAGTTACTGGAAGTGGTTCAGGAGTTCTCTGTGCACTAAGTATTTTATCCTGGAGCCTTTCAAGATCTTCAGGCCTAACATAGTTGCTGCCTTTAAGAGCCCTCATTTAGTCCTACAGCAGGGTCAGAATCCTTGACAGGATGCTTGAAAACAGAGATTCAAAAGAAATAAAGATTCATGAGGACTGAGACTCTGGTTTTCAGGGTAGAGTCAGAATTCCCTGATTGCGGCCCTGTTTAGTGACGTGATTTTGACCCAGATATGGGTGAAATCTCTGGTAAATTGAGTTTTATTTCCTAGTATGCCTTTTAAAAGGGTTTTTTTTTGTTTGTTTTGTTTTGTTTGGGGGCAGACTTTTGTTAGTCTTAACTATCTTGTGACTGACTATTGTATCATTATTCATTTTTTGATAAGTAGTTTGTACCACTTAATATTCTTTTGTTTTTTGTTTTTTGTTTTTTTGTTTTTTGTTTTTTTACTAAGTGGCCAAGTTTCCTTCTCTGTATGGTTTGAGCCAAGCGGGAAGGCAGACTATACTGGGATCTGACGAGTATCTTATTATTTCTTTTCTCCAGTGGGTGGTCGCTATTTCATTTGTGTCCTAAATGATTAGGCTAAAGAAGCCTGCCCTATGTCGAATGGGTTAACTCCATCAGTTGAAAAGGCTACTCATCTCTAAACCTCTTTCTTAGAAGGAGGGGACTAAGTGAGACAAAGGTAATGTTCATTCTGGAAGGATATTTCTCTGTGGTCTAGATGCCTCTATAGCCAAAATGGTATCTTTGGGGAAGGTTCTTGGGCTTGTTGTAATGATCATCTATTTTATGAAAGTCATAGATTTGATAAGAGGTACTAATTAAAATTTCATATGTGTAATTGATAAAGGCAGTGACTCTGTTGTATGCCAGGAATCTAAATTCATTCTAACAATATTCCGAGCTAAACAGTAGAGAGAATTTGTTTCTATTTGAGTAGGAGTGAATTGATTTGGGAGATTTTTCATGGATAGGACAAGCAAAACATGACTCCCTTTGTGTATCTCTTTTCAAAGATCAAGAGCCATGGGGTCTTTTGGTGAGACATTTGCCTTGGTAATAAAGATAAACTCTCAAAGGCCTTAAAGATTTGGATAGTAGGTTCCAGTTACACCTTCAGGAAATTGGTGTATTTGTCCTCTTCTAAAAGTTTTATTTCTTGGCTATAAAAAATTCATAGAATATTTTTTAAAAGGTGAAGAGCATATTGACTGTCAGTTGCTTTATGGGAAGAGGAGCCTGGATAGCTCTTTAAATCCAGAACTAGGTAGGGCAGGGACAGAGTTTGCCGCTATGGGAACAGTACAAGGATAGTAGTTGTAAATGCTTCTGTGTAGCCACAAGGAGGAGACAAAGAGCGATATAGGTGACCACAGACTCTACACTGCCTAAGGTCCATTCAAGATAGAAATTACTTTAATTCTGTTTAACGGGGCTTGTTATTTCATTTTAACAATATTTGCCAGAAGTAAGAGTCTTTATGGTGCATATAGTGTGACCACCACTAAAGCTTCAGTGGTTTTGAAATTAATTGCCCATTCTTCTAATAAGGCCGTGGTTCTGTAGTGCTGAGGGGAGATATAACAGAGTCCTTCTTATTGCCTTTAAAACTGTTAGGCTGGAGACGCCTGGGTGGCTGAGTAGGTTAAGGCCTCTGCCTTTGGCTCAGGTTGTGATCCTGGGGTCCTGGGATCAAGCCCCACATCGGGTTCTCTGCTCGGCAGGGAGCCTGCTTTCCCCCCTCTCTCTGCTTGCCTCTCTGCTACTTGTGATCTCTGTCTGTCAAATAAATAAATAAAATCTTTAAAAAAAAAAAAAAACCTGCTAGGCAGCCATTACTACTTCCCTAAATTACTCCAGGGTGAGTCTTCCCTTTGGAATTTATCCAGTTTTCTAGGAACGTGGGTATTTCAGATATTGGATTGAATAGCCTATAAGAGCATTTGTGGTTCCTTGCCCCACACTCTGAGATGTGAAATACCATGTTGGGTTTTTAGCAGTTTGAATCTGGTTGGCCATTTGTGGTCAGTAGCCATATACACGTAAGATTCATGCAAGTAGAGCTCAGGTTGCAGCAGATTCGGTAAGCCTGTGTAGTGTGTTGGCGGAAAGTATGAGCTCTGGAGTCCCAGAGAACAGGGTTGGCTTCACCACTTAGCTTTGTATCTGTGCTTCCTTCTCTGCAGAGGGGAGACAGTAATAGTACTTATTCTGTAGGACTGTTGTGAGCATAAATAAATAAATAAAAACACTTAAAACAGTTTCTGGTAAATAGCATTTATTTTTTTAATTAATTAATTAATTTTTGGCAAACAGCATTTACGGTGGCTACATTCACATCCTTGTGAGCAAATATACTCTGAATGCCTGAGATT
The DNA here is from genome assembly GCF_022355385.1 of Mustela nigripes. Classification (NCBI taxonomy): domain Eukaryota; kingdom Metazoa; phylum Chordata; class Mammalia; order Carnivora; family Mustelidae; genus Mustela; species Mustela nigripes. The sequence goes on along the minus strand of NC_081560.1, from coordinate 10,979,520 downwards.
GTCACAGTGACAAGTAACTGTGAACTTAGAAACAGGCATCAGAACCACTTGTAAGAAGGTGAAGGCTCCAGTTTCCACTACAGGGACTGTGGGGAGAAGTCAGGTTTTTGGCTTGGTCTCTAAGGCAACCTCTTAAACCCAGTATTAGCCATCCATGCACTCCTCCTTAACATCCTGGTGAAGAACTCCAGTTCTGAAGTTGAATTTCCTGGGCTCAAATCCTTCCTCTGCCTATAGGGAGGCTAATCATATGCTGAGACAACCAGAAAATCAGGTACCAGTATCTTTGGAAGTTGAACTTGATATTTAATAAAAATTCCGTAGTTAACATGAGATAAATCAGAAGTTTGGTGAGCTTCCATTTTCTAGGTGAATTTTTGTTTAAATTCTAAGTCTTCATGGAGGGTTTTTCTAATTGCTGGGGTTTTCACTCAAGCCCTGACTCTTCCTCTTACTTGCTTCGTTACTTCCGAAGTTATTTACTTTCCCTTTACATCGTCTTCTCAACTATGATGTGGGATAATAATAGTACCTACTGCCAAGGTCTGTTGTGAGGATTCCATGGGATAAAGCGTAGAAAACACTCCACCCAATGCCTGGGACCGACCGACTGTCATTGTGTGCTCCGTGTCATCACTGTTCTCTCCATTCACACGTTTTTTGAGCGCCTTTCATGGGAAAAGCCCTTGGCAGAGGATAATAGTGGAATAAAAGGAAATTATCCGAGAATCAGGAGGAGGAGGAAGGGACTCAGAAAGACATTCCATAAGTCACTTCTTCCGAGGAGCTATTCTGCTCTGAATGCAGCTCACGGGATGATGGCCAACAGAACAAAAATATGGTTTGTAAGCAAGCTAGAGAAAAATGGTCACACCCCATGGTTAATCCCGGAGACAGAGCCCTAATGAGAACTCCATCTAGGCAAAGAGTTGGGATGGGTTGGAATGGATAATGTGAATGCTCAGGGAGGCTGCATGGTGAGTTAATTTGGTCTGCTGTGCCCAGAATAATCTTGGTCCCGAGTGAGGCCTGTCGTGCAGTCTCATCTCGGCTGCTGTTAACACCAGACACTGCCTTGATTCTGTGGTGACCAGAGGGGTCAGTCACCTCTTCTGTGCAAAGAACAAACAGGCTGGTGGACTTGATAGGCTTTGCTATTGTGACATCTACTTTTGGTTGAAACAAAAGTATTAGAAGATGGAAGTAACCGAGAAGATGAAGAGGCTTTGTGACATCCAGTCTGAGTTTATAGCGTCTCTCTCTTTTTTAAGATTTTATTTATTTGAGAGAGAGAGAGAAGGGGCGAGTGAGCAGGGGGAGGAGCAGAGTGAGGGAGAGAAGCAGGCTCTGTGCTGAGTGTGGAGCCCGATGCGGGGCTTGATCACAACCTAAGCCGAAATCAAGAGTTAGACACTTAGCCAACTGAGCCACCCAGGTATTCTTCTTACCCTCTCTTTTGAGTTTACACAATTATTTGGGTTAGGTCTCACCTAAGAATCCTTCCGAGTGGGAGAAGGGACATAAGACAGGCTAGGATCTCAGTAATGGTCATGCTTGGAAGAACACTGATAATGCATTAAAACTCTTACACAGACAGAGAGTGCGTGCCCACCTCCAGGGGGCCAACTCTGAAATGGGATCCAGTTTGCAGGCTGTCCACACAGACAGGCCACCACGGGCCCTGGCGAAAGCTAAAGAATACCCTTGCGTGTGTATGCATATTGCAGCGGACGAACATGTTTACCGTTATCCAACAGCAGACTTTTATCCCCTTCTCATGTCATGGATGAGAACAGAACCACAGAGACTTTAAGAGATTTTCCACAGAACCAAAGCCAAGTTCAGGGCTCTCTATACCAGCCTGTCTCTCTTGCTATTAGAAAAGTTCTCAAAGCATAAGCAATTAACAGCCATGTTTAGGGCTGGCAGGGGTGAGATCACACTATTATGTAATGCCATAGTCTTTAGAACTGTTGGTCAGGGGGCACCTGGGTGGCTTGGTCAGTTAAGCATCTGCATTTGGCTCAGGCCATGATCTGACTCCCTGCTCTTGGGATGTCAGCTTCTCTCTCTCCCTCTGTCCTTCCCCCTGTTCATGCTTGCTCTCCTGTGCTCGCTCTCTCTCTTAAATAAATAAAATCTTAAACAACAACAACAACAACACTGTTGGTCAAAAGTAGGAGCCGAGAGCCCACGGGACCTTAAGACGCACAGATGTTAAAATCCTCTGCTGGAGGATTAGGATGCTGAAACAAGTCAGTGAGAGCAAAAGTATAAACCAGGGAACAGTAATAAGGGATTTTCCTGAGAATGTTGGTGTCATTTTGTCTTATGACTTAGCTGCCTCTCCCCCCACCACCTTGCTGCACATCTCTTCCTCCTAACGATGCATATATGCCAGCATGGGGTTTTCCTGCCACTCGGGCAGATGGGCCAGGCTGGTCGCCACTTCCTTCTGGACAGGCCACCCCCAGGCCTCAAAGAATGGAGCCAGATTCTTCTGCACCTTTTCCGAAAACTTCTGCACCCACAGATTCATCTTGCCAGTGTTGTCTTTGGGGATGCCGGAGAGCGTCTGGTACTCCGCAAAGAGCTGGGTGAATGGCTCCCACCCAAAGGCCTCCTGGAGCTGAGAAGAGAAGGAAGGGACAGGATGAGGAACCAGTTTGTGGAAGTACCTTCAATACGCACGTCCAGTGTTTATCAGTCATAGTGAGTCTTTCCTCTTGATCATTCATGAGCTTCCCTTCCATGACTTGCCCCCGTGTCTCCACTCTACCCCTGCACATCAAGACAAGCCCATTGGCTCATTCCATCCATCTCTTGACCACAGAACCTGCACACCTTGAATTTTTTAGGGGACTTCACAGGGAAGCAAATATCTGAATAGACATAAATTCTCAGCAAATGAAAGTTATTATAATTACCTCTAACTTAAAAAATTATATTCCCAAGTCCCAAGTGTTTTTCTAGGCATCAGATAGGTCTGAGCCTGATTGAGATGGGAAACCCGGATATCTCACATTTTTGGTCTTTTGAACCCTAAAGGCTGGGAACGTCCAACACATTTCAGACAGAATAAAATCGCTGTTTTTATACAGCCACCTCAGATCTGTAATGATTTTCAAGGCTACTGTTTTGCTCTGTTGTACACTCCCTTTGAGGCAAAACCAGGATAACCACCACGCACATGATAAGGAGCTCAGAAGGAGAGTCTCATGTTCATGGAGGGATAGCCCACCAGAAAGCCACAAACAAGAGGCCCCTGTCAGCTACGATAATAGAGGTACAGAATGAGCAGGGGTCCTGGGTGTCAGACCACTTGCCTTTTTGTGGAGGAGAATTCTGACTCTAGGGTGTAAATCTTAAGGACAGATGACATCTGGGGAACAGGTTTGACAAATCAGTTATGTTAATGTTCAGAGCAGTTTGTTGGAGAAACAGGGCTTTGTGCATATTTCACAGGAAACCCACCTGCCTCTGGACTTCAGTGTTCTTCAGTTGGATTGGTTGGTTATTCATTTCTTCATTTTAAAAACATTTTCAGGTTCAAATGGGGTGACTAAAGTAGAAAACCTTGACAATAGTTATCTCCTAAAAAGCTTCCTATAATGCTGTTGTCCCAGAGACACACCACTGTTCTCATGAAGGGATGGATGGATGCAACATTCACTTAATCCACAGAACTGAGCTGAAGAGAAACAGCCCAACAAAACAACACCCACTTCTGAAGCACTTATTAGGTGACCATGGTCAAGACTGGGGAATGGAAGCGCTGTGCTCCAGCCTAAGGAATGACTAACTCAGAACTTCTGTTCATGACTCGTAGACTAGTAGGCTGTATTTTCTCCACTTGTTTTCTAGATACTTTTCATTTCTTCTTAGTTAATATCACAAAGTACAGGAGGCCAGTAGGACACCTTATTTCCTCAAACTTAGAGAAGTCCCACTATCCAGGTCTTCTGTGCCCAGGCTGGAGGGGGTGGCAAAGGGGGTCCAGGATGCTACACAATGGAGGTCTCTGCTGACCCTCACCTCCCTGCCTTCCTTTTTTTTTTTTTTTTAAACTTTATTTATTTGACAGAGAGAGATCACAAGTAGGCAGAGAGGTAGGCAGAGGGAGAGGGGGGAAGCAGGCTTGCCGCTGAGCAGAAAGCCCGATGTGGGGCTCGATCCCAGGACCCTGGGATCATGACCTGAGCTGAAGGCAGAGGCTTAACCCACTGAGCCACCCAGGTGCCCCACCTCCCTGCCTTTCTGCTCCATACCTGTAGGTATGTTTCCAGCGCTGTCCACACATTCCAGTCATTCAGGGGGGCTCCCTTTCCCAGGTGTGTTTTGATTCTCTTCTCTCTTTCTGGAGGGCTCAGAGCAGGGTGGGCCTTAGACCTGGGGATGTCCAGGACCGTTTCATGCACATAGACAGACCAGAGGTTGCAGGTGGCCTCAGTGGTGTGTGGTGGGAACTCCCACACCTGTCGCTGCTGGTTGTGACCCAGCTCATGGATGGGTCCCCACAGACCTGTGCTCCTAATGCTGGCCTCATTGATGAGCTCTTGCACTGACTCCAGGTGGCACATGATGGGGTAACCTGAGTGCATCCAGCCTGAAAATGCAGAAGGAAGAGATGAGACATGGTGAAAGTGGGGAGCACCCAGACTATCTCCCTTCATGCCTCTCTGCTGAATAACTTTTCCTCAGCATCCTGCCCCCATTAATGCCAGAGTCTCCATGCTGGCTGGAGTGTAGCTGGCTTGCTCTGCTTGGTCAGAAACGCAGTGGTCCCAGCCCCCTTCCTAGCCTTTCATGTCAGGGTTATGCCCTCCCTGCTCTGGCCCTGAAGACGATGAATACACATTACACAGCCACGCTCAGTACATTCAGGGCTTCATTTTGTGTGTTTCCTCTCATGTGAGTCTGTGACACTATGTCCTGTGTCTGAATTTGAGATCCCTTAGGCTAGAGCAATGTCAGTTCTTCTTCTGTCATGTAAGCCACTGTTGTACAGATTTATGCTCTTTAGCACAGATAATCTTCTTCTTTTAAGGAGAAGAAAACTGAAGTCTAAAGGAACATTCTCACATTTCCTTATTTTTCTCTCATGTAAACCAATCAATACTTAACAAAACTTTTTTCCTTACTCTTTCCTTCCATTGCCAACTCTGACTTCCATTTGAAGGAATATTTGTTTCTCCTTGAAACAAGGAAGAGATGGCTCATTGTTATCTATGAACTCCTAGTAGCACTATTTAAATATCATTCTACCATCCTGTGAAATCTTACTTTGTAGGTATAAATGATTCACCTTTTCATATGGGAACATCTTTTTCACCCCCATCAAGGTCTATGTCTGTTACGTCTTTTTCCTTTACTGGTAAGATTATGCCTTCCACATATGGGGCATTAAAAAAGAGAAAAGAATGAATAAATGGTGTCCACTGACTAGGAGCACCCACCAGCTGAGATCTGCACATCAGCAACAATCCTCTCAGGACGGCAGAAGGGGAACGGCCGGGCTGCTAGCTGGGCTATAGCGTGCATCATCTCATCCCAGAGGTGGAGTACAGGCTCGGGGTCCTCCAGGTCTCGCAGGTTTGCCGTCGGCACGGTCAAGATGATATTGTCTGTTGCCAGCTCTCCCCAGGGAGCCTGCCTCTCCTGGATACATTTTTTCCACTCCTCCAGAGATGTCTTACCTGGGAATAAATATCACCGGCTTGTCTCACTTTTCCCCAACTTACTTTGAACTCCAGGAGAAGGACACTGAAATAATGAACTATTAACATGTGGATCTACATGCTATGAAGTGAAGGACAGGCCTCCAGATCTCCCCTCAGTTCTGCCCGAAGTCTCCATGGACATGGTATTCCACAGCTCCTGCCTCTGCTTCCATCTTGAAAAGCTCTTCCCCTTCTGTCTGCCAGTCCCTACCCCACCCTTCCTTCGCAACCGGCCCGTAACTATGGTGGCATCCCCAGTGCATCCTCTTCCCTCAGCATTCAGTCCACTCACCCAGCTTGTAGTAAGGGGCAGGAACAACCCTTTGGATGGTTACAGATACAGGGCCCAGTTTGCTGCTCTTTGGCACGATGACATAGAGAAGGCCACCCCAGAGGCAGGAGACAGATTGTATGCTCCTGTCCAAACAGCACTGATGAGTCACCACAGGGGCTCGAGACAGCTTGCTGGCTTTGGTCAAGTTATCTGTGTGGCAGCCAATCTGTACCTGGGGAGGAGAGTCCACCATGTGTAGGAGGAACTCGGTCCCTATGGTGTATGGGTGGGGGCAGGGGTTCGTGTGTGGGCTGCTGTGTGCATAGTGTTGGTGGCTGTGTTGTGCTGGGTTAATGGCAGGTACTAGAAGAACACCAGCTCCCTTCTTCAATGAGCTATGCATGGAAACCTATGAAATTTTAGTACTCTGATAGTCATCGGGACTAAAAGTCGTATGGAGCCATTCTTCCAGGGATTTAAATGGCTTCACAGAGGATTGTCACCAGACAGATGAGGGAGGATAACCCTGAGGCTGATACTGACTAGGGCCCTACAAAGCCCCTGTACTGGGTCAAATCCAGGCTCTTGTGGCAGGGCCAATGCTAGTGTGCTGATTCCAAAGGCAGGATGAGCCAGAGGGGATCCTGGTCACTGCTTGTGCACCAATAGGAGACCACCCATCCAGAGGCGGTAGGATCTGGCCTGAGTGGGGAAGACTGATTACTGCTTCTGCTTTTGCTGAGGATTCCCCTTTCTGGTCAGATGGGGCTGTTTCCTGTTTTCTGATCAGGGCTGTTCCCTGAGGTTGCTTTTCTTAGGTTTAATGTAAGCGAGCTCCAGAAAGGCAGCTGACACGGGAGGTACCCTGTAATAGGAAGTGACCCTCAGAGCTAAGGGAGGACAATTTTAATTTTGCCTCTAGAGCCTATCTTTGTGACCAAATGAAGCACACCCCTCAGGTGTGAAGGTAGTGACGTACAAGGCAGAAAGGCCATGTGCTGTTGGCCAAGCCAGTGATTGTCCTGAGGCTGTGACAGGTACTCCTGGCCCCCCTCACATCACCATGGGGAGGTATCATCATGACTCATGGAAATCCAGGGGCTTAGGTTTGAGTACCTGAAATTAGCTCTGGCATTCAGTCCCTCCTTTAGGTTCACTGAAATTGTGCTGCTTTGTCTATGAAATCTGAAATGGGCAGAATAGTCCCTTCTCGGCCTTCTGGTAGCACTGCTGAGGGCTGAGGAAAAGGAAGTGGCTGTGTGGTTTGGGGTTTCTGCAGTGGGGGTTCTGGCCTTACCTTCAGGCCGGCAGAGGCTGCAGCTTCAGAAAGCGAGACTTCTGCACTCTGTCCACGTGGGAGGTAGAGCCCCGTGCTCACCCAGGCATCACAGTGGCCTGACAAAAGCCATAGGAAAGGCTGAGTTCTTTACTCACCTGCCTCTGCTGCTCCTGGAGTCTCAGAGCCCCTCCAGGAGGCACAGCCCCTGCCCTGCCTACCTCTGCTCATTCATGCTTTGGGCATGCGTCCCTCCAAAACCCTCAGCAGAACCTCAACGCTGTCTTCCCCAAAGTACACCACAGAAAATGAAGCTGCCCACCGGTACTTCGGTACCTGCAATGTCCTGTGAGCCTGGAACCCCACCTTCCCCCAGGTTCTGATGCTCTGTATGCACTCCCCACTCTGTACCTGGGTTGTTCCCATCGATCTCCACCGTGATGGGGTGTCCTGAGCTGCAGGTGCAGGTTCCAAGTTCCTGCACCAGCTGGGAGCAGTCAGTCCCAGAGCGTGCCAGCTCCGTGGCCAGGCAGAGCACTGCAGCCTCAAAGGAGTCGCCAGCCACAGGGTGCTCCCGGCTCACAGCTGGGAGGCCCGACAGATGCAGCATCTTCTTTATGAATCGGTGCAGGGATATGTAAGCAGGGACTCCCTTTGCTGGGATCTGTAGGAAGGCTGCACCATCTGCTCCCAGCTTTGCCAGCCATTGCTTTTCCAAATTCCTAGCCCCATGGCTCAGTGCAGCCTGGAATTCAGACAGTGCCTTGCGGAAATGGTAGCTCTGCATCTCGGGGGTAGGGGCAGGAAAACAGCCTGCGTGGAGAGTCTGAGCTAGGATACTGAGGCCAAAGCAGTTGAGGATGATGTTACCGGGGAAATGAGCCAAAGCAGAGCGGCCTGGATTCTGGCTGGCCCACCACCAGGCCTGGCCCCCGATCAGCAAGCCCCCACCCTCGGCCACAAACTCCTGCAGCTGCTTAGCCTCCTTGTCACTGTAAGCCGTGCAGCAGTAGACACGCAAGTCCTGCGTCAGATGGGGTTGCAGACTGCACTCCAGGCCATGTTCTGACAGGAGGGTACACAGGTTTTTTAGACTTGTGTTTACCCCAAGTTTACCTGTCTGGCCTCTGCCCAGCCAGCGCACAGCATTGAGCAGAAAGGGCCCCAGCTTGGGATAACAGAGGATGGCCTCATGGGCAGCCAGGACCACCCGGCCCCGGCCATAGCGGGCAGCTGCCAGGAAGCAGCCGAGTGAGGCATCTAACCCCAGCGGGAAGGCGAGAGCCCCGTGAACCAGCAGCTGGGAGGGGACTCCTCCCGTCTTGATGTCCAATTCTGAGATCCCTTCCAGGAGCTGCTGCTGATCCTGCCTGAGATCCTCCCCACATCTGCAAAGTGACAGGGGACAGAGGGGCTACAGTCAAGTCGGAGAAGCACTGAAATAAGCTCACTGGTTGGGGAAATCTGTGTGGGGGTGCAAAGATGACCTTGTTCACACCCATTTCCTCGTTCTCACTAATAACTGCCAGGGTTGGAGTATGTGATGCCATTTACTTTATTGAGTCTACTTTATTGAGTCTTTTAACAACTAACTGATGGCATACCCTTGTCTAATTGACAGTGTTTGTTCTTACTCTGTGACACATAACATAATGGTGCTTCTTATAACTGATGTGGTCACAGACTTGATGGGGTACTGAGGAGTGTGGTAGTGGCCTTACGTGCAAATCTTAAAATCCATGTTCTCCAAGTCAACCCTTCCAGGAATTCTTCCCATGCTAGTGGGTGGTGGATATTCTGGCTTGACTTTTATGTCTTAAGTAATTACACACATGAACAAGTTAGGAAAAAATAGTCCATTCCTAGAGAAAGTAGTTCTACTTCTACATTTCTCAGAGCTAATTTTTTGCCCCCCAAAAAAGCTGTGAAAACATCAAAGTGCTAGCTCTGAGCTAGAAACACAAGTAGATTGTTTAATACTGCACTTAAAGATTTATGGAAACCCATACTCTTTTAACATTCTCACTTATATCTGATGAGAATATTTACCACTTTTATTGAGAAATGGCCTAAGTGTAATTCAGAAAAAGTTGTATTTCAGGATTTTCTAAAAAGATGTTCATTATGAGAGAGAGAGCAGGGGGGAGGGTAGAAGGAGAGGGAAAGTGGACTCCCTGCAGATCAGGGAGCCTGATGAGGGACTTGATTCAAGGACCTAGGATCATGACCTGGGCCAAAGGCAGATGCTTAACCACCAGTCTGAGCCACCCAGACACCCACCAAGATTTTTTAAAAAACCAATTTGTAGATACCTTAAATGTCAAACAACGGGAGATTGGTTAAATAAGTTACAGGTTAACTATAAATGGCATACCATATGGTAAATTAATTAACTATTAGATAATATTGGAAAATGCTTAATGGAAAAATTCTAAAATCAGATTCCAAGATACTGTGCCCTAAATAAGCCAAATTTTGTGAAATGAACCATCAAAAACAAAGCCTAAAACAAATAGAAAACACAAAACCAGACACAGAAGCAGAATCTAAAGAATATTAATCAAAATGTCTTCAGTGGCCATCTTGTCTAGTGGGATTATACCAAATATTAATTAGCTTTGTAAAACTTTATTGTCTCATAATAAAAATCAAATGTTGTTAAAAAATAGTTTATTTAAGTAGCAAAACATTATTAAAAAAGTACCTCTTGTACAGTTTCTCCTTAATTTCCCTTCAGCATAAAACAGGAGCAAATAAAAAATTGGCATTAATTATATCATGGCTTGCTGTTTATCAGTGAAAAACAACAGGTAGATGTATAAATTAATGTGGACAGGTGTCCAGAACATTCTGCTGAGCAAAAAAATTCTAAAATAGCAGAAATGGCAATGCGGTTTATATAAGACAAAAATAAAGACAATATATGTTAGTGTAAATGTCAAAAAACTCAGGGTAAAACCACAGTAAACTTTTGGGTTATGGGATAGAGAGAGCTGTTATTGAAAGTGATGGTCAAAAGAACTTTAGCCTCACTGGCATTTTTTCTTTTTTCAAATAAGGAGAATGTACAAATGTAATTTCTCAGGTAATTAAGAACTAAAAATTAAGTTTAAAGTGTTAAGGTAACTGCTAGAAAAATAGAAATGAAATATATAATCTCAAATGTGTTGGGGAATTTAAGGAATAGAGAAAACTTAGTCAAGAAGGAAACAAAGAGAACATAAAAATAAAAAGAAGGCAAGAGTAAGAGATACACTATAGTTATCACTATATATGAATGGATTAAATTTCTATATAAAAAGACAGAGGCACCTGGATTAGGCTAAGGTCATCTAGGTATAAGCTGCTTATAAAGACAGACTTGAAACTGACACAGAAGGACTGAAAATGAGGTAATCTACATATCAGCAAAACTGTATCTGAAAAACACAGCATAAAGAAAGCAGAAGTACCAGTATTAATATGAGATGCAACTGAATTAGAGGAGGAAAGATAAAACTTTCATCAGTTTTTAGGGTCCTAAAAACAAAGTGCTGAAAGCAAAACCACTAAAAAGCAAATTAAAATTTGATGAACTTATAATTGTGTTTGGGAAGGTAATGGCTCTCTAGTTTCCAGTGGGTCAGCTACATTAAAAAAAAAAAAAAAAGAGCATAGAGATGATTGAGCAGAATGAAAAACACACTTGATTAGAACAGAGGATAATGGGTAATATTCTCCTGGACTCTGAGGACAAGACAAAGCCTAGAATGCCATATTTCACTAATTTGTGGCATAAATATACAGAAAAAGCAGACTTTCTCAAACAGGATACGTTAAGTAAAATACCAGTTTTCAGCTCACACACACGCACCGAAGAGCAGATTAGATGATCTGTATCAAGCTTCTCAGAGTGGTAGCTCCCTCAGTCCTGAGGTGTGAGAATGGGGACAGCAGTGTAGGAGGGAAGACAACCTGCCATTCTTCTCTATACATTTCTGTGGTCTGTATGTTTTCACTGAAAGCTTGCATCCCTTTAGAAATATTTTTGTGCAAAGATGGGGTGTTTCCCAAAAGAAAAATGAAGGAAGGAAAGGCAAGCATAGTAGAACATAGTAGATGAGACACCAGGTAATTCTTAGCAGACTGACAATGTTATAAGGGCAATATTAATGATCTTAGGTATCTATCTACCAATATTTAAAATCTTGTATATGATCTATTTACAATACTGAAGTCTGAAAAATAAAGTAGCTATTGCTTTATGAGGCTTAATATATGCTAGGCTTTTACACATATGGATTATCTCTTTTAAACCTGAAATATATTATTCTTGCATTACAAATGAAGCTTAGAAAAGTTGGGCAGCTTGCTCTATGGTTCTTAGCTAATACCTGGTGGAAACAGGAAGCAAATCCAGGGTGGTGGTTGTCCACACAGCAGAGACTCTCCTTTAATTATTGAGTTTTTGGATTAAGCCCACAACTGGGTATATGTCAGGCAACACATATAGGTTGTACAAAGGAGGCTTTAAATAGATGTGAAAGTTGGGGTGCCTGGGTGGCTCAGTAGGTTGAGTGTCTGGCTACTGATTTTATGTCAGGGTCCTAGGATCAAGTCCCACATTGCACTCCAGGCTGAGCAGGGAGTCTGCTTGGCGTTCTTTCCTTCTGCCCACCCCCTTCCTCTCTCTCACATAAATAAATAAAACCTATAAATAAATAAATACACAAACGAATGAATGAATAACAGACATATAGATGTGAAGGTGCAAACAATACAGCATTTATGAAAAAGGAAACACTGTTTCCTCAGAGCTGACAGCACAGGTGGCACTGAGGAAGAAAGGAAGTGAGACTGCTGGTGCTCAGGAAAGACAACAGATTGATGCAGGAAAGACGTTAGGGTTAGAAGCTGACGGCTTTTCAAGAATTCTTGAGATGTCTTTGGAGCAAAAAGATGGTTTTATTAAAGCATGGGGACAGCACCTTTGGGTACAAAGCTGCCCTGGAGTTGTGAGAAGCAATTGATAATATACTTGGAGTTGCAGGAGGTAAGGGAAAAGGGAGGCTTTCAAGAGAAATCTCATAAGCTCCAGAGGACCTACAAGATCCTGGAGGCCTTGCCATTGTCAAGGTTATTTTTCCCTCTAGTCAAACATTAACATTAAGGCCACTGGGAGTTTCCTTCTGGAAGTAGGGTTATTGGTAAGAATGCTTTTTTTCTTGAAAATCACTAAGACATTTGTAAACTGAGGGAGACTCAGTCCTATTGGACTGAGATCCCTATTAGTTAACCATTGGTTTTCCCCTTTCCTTAGTGTTAGAGCGGGCAGGAGCGCCTGAAGAATGTCACATGGATCACGCCTGGAAGTGGGGAGGGGGTTTGTGGGTATGAACTTGTGATTTGGCCTCAGCTTGCCTTTGGCTCCCTCATTATAGATCACAGCTGAACAAGCAGGCGATAGAGGGAGCGGCTTTGTGAACACAGCGCAAAGAGCCCTCCCAGTCCTGACAGCAAGGACAAGAAGGCTCAGTGGAAAGTGAGTCACTGTCCCCTTCACCATACCATGGCCTCATCTGTTCTATTCCTCGTGATGCCGAATTGGCTTATTTTTCTTGAGGTGTTTGGTTCTTAATTCGTTTTCTTTGCTCTGAAATCCTCCCTTTTCATCTCATTCTGTCACTTATTTAACATTTATTTTTAGAAAGGTCTAAACAGAACATTCAGGGAATCTGCGTCTGTTCACTGGGTCACGTGTTTCTTCAGACATGACTGATTCTGTTGTCTTTCCATACTAAATTTATGTCTCTCTTCTGCTTCCCTTTTAAATTTATTGCAGTGTTTATTTATAGAGTCAGCGTATGGATTTTTTTTTTCCCTGATTAGCGTCAGCAGATCCTTCCTATGCTTTCTAACTTACCCAGGCCCCATGTGTTTGTACGCACACCTCACATCCATCCATCTTCCCAGATAACATGGAGGTTGGTATGTTTCTGCTTTCCACTTCCTTGTGGCCTGAGGGTTGTAGCACAAACTGAAGGACAAAGGTCACCTGGGCCCACTGCTGTGCTCGCTGGGGGCTAGTCCCTCCACTCTTTGGGGACCGGAGGTAGACCTACTCCACCCACCAGGAGTGGAGCACACTGCAGGAGTTCCAGCCACCACCCTGCTGGGACGATGGAGCTCCAGCATCCTTTTCGGCTTCCACCAAATCCTGAAGTAGCTTTGCTGCTTTTGTGCTTGTGTGTAATCTCACCCACTGTGTTCATTCTTCTAGAACATGAGAAGACATTAATGATAGTTCTAGGATTTGTGGTTTCCACTTCTTTCTGGCCTCTGGGGTGGGGGTGGGGTCAGGCGATGCTGCATACCTGCCCTGTACCTGTCAGCCTCACAACTGCCACCTTCCGCTCTTTACTTAGCATTTTTCATTCATTAGTCAGATTGGTGGAGACTGCAACTCCATGGTCCAGCCTCACCTCACACAACGTGGAAACTCTTTGGTACTGTGGTGAGGATCACTTGACTGAACACGAACTCTTCAAGAAATGCGTAAGCTGCCGGCAGATGTTTACTTCTTTGTAAGCAGTTCCCAATATATTCTCCACCTTTTAGGTTACGCCACATGTAAATATATTGAGGCGTTGTTCTAGGAATGATTTTGTTTGTTTGTTTGTTTTTTTAGGAATGATGTTTTTGCTAGACTCTTCTGTGTCTTGGTATTTTGCGTCTGAGTGCCTTTGGATCTGACTTTGCATATTAAAGCAAGTGCCGTGTCCTCCTCAGCTTTATAAGCATAGGTGTGCAGTCAGCTCTTGCCCTTGGGGACAGGACAGGGAGAGTATCTTCTGTTGGCTTTTAGAGAATGCCCCTCCCCTTTGCAGACAGAGTATTTCCTGTCTCCAGCAGGAATTTGAAGTTAGCAAACCTGTTGGGTCAGTCCAGGAGCATTTGACAAGATTTGCTGGCAGGAAGGTTCCCTAAAAACCTCTAAGGGGTTGCCAGGTGGTGGAGGAACAAATCTGAGCCAAGGGACTAGGCTTAAAGTAATCAGGCCTTCTTAGACTTCAGAGCTGACCTGGTTGACCAGATTCAGCTCATTTTTTGGCTGAGCTCCCCCGGCAAAACATTCCTTAACAAGAAGTTAAGTGTGGGGTTAATACTGTATACTAGGCTACCCTTTCTTTTTTATGGTTTTGGATATGTACTCACGTATTCATTAATTTATATAGCATACAAATAATCTCTTGCTCTCTACTACGTTTCACACAGCAGGCACTGAGAATAAAGCAGCAAACAGGACAGGCAAGATCAAGGCATACATGCAGCTTTATTTCCTGGCTGCTGGGCAGGCACTCACAAGGGCACAGGTGGGATATGATGTGTGGATTGTGATCACTGATGTTTAGGCCATAAATGGGGAAGAGTGACATTGGAAGGTCAGTCCTAGATTCAATAGGGTCATGGGAAAGGCTCCTCTTGAGGAGGGGGTTTGAGCTGAAACTGAATAAGGAGAATAAACTGACTTTTGAGAGCTGAGGGAAGACCCAGAGTAGGAAGAGAAATATGAAAACCAGGGTTTAAAAATAACTTTGCTGGGACACTCAGGTGGCTCAGTCATTTTAAGCCGCTGCCTTCGGCTCAGGTCATGATCCCAGGGTCTTGGGATTGAGTCCCACATTGGCTCCTTGCTCAGTGGGGAGCCTGCCTCTCTCTCTGCTTCTGCCTGCTTGTGCTCTCTCTCTCTCTCTGACAAAGAAATAAATAAATAAAATCTTAAAAAAAAAATAACTTTGCCATCAAATTGCCAGTGTTATTTTTTGAATAACTGGATTTGCAAATCTCCTGAAAGTACGTAACAGAAGAAACCTAATGTTACACTTATGGTCTTTAAATTTTTGAATGTGTGTGGCTGATGTATCAGCTACAGCTCCTCCTTGAAGTACCCAAATTAGAAAATACCTAAGTACTCAACAAAAGGACACAGTTAAACAAACGATGGCACATATACTATGACTAGAAACTCCCATTAAAAGGATTGTTGTTAAAAACAGAGAAATGGTTGGGGCGCCTGGGTGGCTCAGTGGGTTAAAGCCTCTGCCTTCGGCTCAGGTCAAGGTCTCAGGGTTCTGGGATGGAGCCCCGAATCAGGCTCTCTGCTCAGCAGGGAGCCTGCTTCCTCCTCTCTCTCTGCCTGCCTCTCTGCCTACTTGTGATCTCTGTCAAATAAATAAATCTTTAAAAAAAAAATAGAGAAATGGTTTTAAACAAATAGAGAATAGCAGTACACAATCGCAAGTAGCAAAATTGATGTATGATGATGGAAGTTACAGAAAGGTCAAGATTGTGATGGGGAGATAATGAGAAACAAACATATTCAAGTGCTTTAATGTCACATTGTTATTTCAGTAATAGTTTTGCAAATAAGGAACGAACTCCAATAACGTGGAAGAGTTATTTTCATACATTACCTGAATGTTCCCAGCACTTCTGTTGGTGATTCAAGTAGAGACTAAACACTACCATAATGAACTGTGGAAACTATAGTTAACACTACTTTAAGCCCTGTGCCCAAAATAGTGTCTAGAACTTAATAGGCACATAGTATGTTCTATCTATCTATCTATCTATCTATCTATCTATCTACCTATCAATTTTTATTTATTTTGAGAGACAGAGAGAGACAGTGTGTGTGCATGGCAGGAGGGACAGAGAGGAGGAGAGAGAATTAATTAATCTGCTGAATGGGGCCCGGCACAGGGTAGTGCTCACACAGATAAACCAATGTTCTTTCATCTGTTTGAGAGACACGCATACACACTCTCACCAACCCAGGAACTAGACACCGGAGACAGAGAGGTGAATGAGATAAGGTTTTCTATTTGGCTGCAGGACTGAGTAGCAGGCAGAACCCAGCCTCTTTGGGCCTCAGTGCATTTTAAGAATCCTGTTTTTGGCTTGTGGTGGTTCCAAAACAGACTAGATAAGTATGTGTATTGAGATGAACCTGAAGGGCACCTGGGTTGCTCAGTTAGTTGAGTGTACGATTGAGAGAACCAAGCAGATTCCATACTGAGTGCAGGGCCCAATGCCAGGCTTGATCCCACACCCCTGTGATCACAACCCGAGCTGAAACCAAGAATTGGACACTCAACTGACTGTTCTCTCTTTCTCTTCTTTCTCCCAATCTCTCTCTTCTTATAAAGCCACTAATATCATCATAAGGACCCCACCAGTTAACCCCCCTCACTGAGCCACTTAGGCGCCCCTGAGCATCTGACTCTTTTTTTTTTTTTTTTAAGATTTTATTTATTTTGACAGACAGAAATCACAGGGAGGCAGAGAGAGAGGAAAGGAAGCAGGCTCCCTGCTGAGCAGAGAGCCCGACATGGGGCTGGATCCCCGGACCCCGGGATCATGATCCGAGCCGAAGGCAGAGGCTTTAACCCACTGAGCCACCCAGGTGCCCCGAGCATCTGACTCTTGATCTCAGCTCAGGTCTTGGTCTCAGGGTTGTGAATTCAAACCCTGCTTGGGCTCCATGCTAGGTATGGAGCCTATTTAAAAAAAAAAAAAAAAAAAATGGAGGTGCTCGGGTGGCTCAGTTGGTCAAGTGTCTGCCTTCAGCTCAGGTCATGGTCTCGGGGTCCTGGGATGGAGCCCATTGTCGGGCTCCCTGCTCTGGGGGGAGTCTCCTTCTCCTTCTCCCTGGCTCATGCTTGAGCTCCCTCTCAAATAAATAAAATCTTTAAGAAAAAAACCTCATCAAATAGTGAGATGGATCTATTGTTAACATGTATTGGACTCCCTGTTGGGAAATACCACTCACCTCACATGGAATGGGATCTTGGGTATCTTCTTAGAGACCTTGAACCGGTCTATGTCCCCATAGATGTCGGTGAAGAATACTCCGGCCACACTTGTCACCTCATTCCCAGGGAACCGGGACAGTACTCTGTCAGGACCATGCTGACTGGCCCAATACCAGGCTTGGCCCCCGATGAGCAAGCCGCCTCCACTTTTCACAAACTGGATCAGCTCTGCAGTCATCGTAGTAATGTAGGCACTAATGCAGTAAACTCCCACGGGAGCCCCCACTTCCGGCTGCACTTGTGCCGGAACCCCAGAGGCTTGCAGGATACTTACTAGTGATGGCAGAGAGGGGTGCACTCCAGTGGGAGCCGCAGGTGAGGGACAGAGCCAGCCCACCGCATTACGAAGAAATGGAGCGAAGCCAGCATCCAGCAGGTAGCCCTCATGGGACACCACCACCAGGCGGCCTTGGCCATAGGAGGAGGCAGCAATGAGGACCTGGCCCTTGTCATTCACCATCACTGGGAAGGCAGCCTCCCCAGTAAGAAGCAGTTCACATGGAATGGGGCCCTTGGGGACATTCCAGCCGGTCACTCCGTCCATGAGAGCCTCAAAAGCACAGGCTGGAGTTGTTGCCATGGTTCAACTAGCTGCTGCAGAGAAAACCAAAGACTCAGCTTGGTCGGAGCTGATGAAGGACTGAGTAGAAACACAGCAACTAAATGCATGCAAACAAAAACCATTTTCTGGGTTCCCTACTGTGCACCTACCACTGGGGTGCAGCAAGGAACACCGCAGACGAGGGCCCCACTATCATGAGTCAGATATTTCAGAAGGGAAAGGACAATAATAGGTAGAGAAGCAGATAAATGCAGTAATGAATAACTATTATGAAAGTAAACCAGTGATGTGTTATCAAGCATCTGGAGAATTTAGATTGTGTGACAGGAAAAGCCTAGATGAGGATGTGACTATGAAGCTGGAACTAACATTTCAAGTGAGATCGAAGTGCTATAGGAGAAGAACACACCGAGTCCAAAGAAGCACCTGGCAGGGTTGCCAGAGAGCACCGGGCAGGGCAGAGCAGAACGTGAGCGGCTCAGGGAGGGGCTGGGTTCTGCAGGGCCTGGTATGAGGTGACAGCTGGTGTGCAGAAGTTGATTTAACATTATGCTGTATCTCTGTGGACAAAAAGATCAGGCAACCTTTCAGAAACTGCATTTTGGAGAGTTGAAACACCTCTCAGTTTATCATGTCTGCCCTAACCTGTATGTGGGTAGCATTCCAGAGGTCTTTTAAAATTCAGTGTGCCTAAAATTGAGCTTATTGTTCCCTTAAAGCAGCTCCTCTTGGATAAATGACTTAAGCCTCAGTTTCCCCACTTATAAAAAGAGAATCGTACACCCCTGGGGGGATTGTTTGTGAAGATTAAGAGAATGCATAGAAAAACACCCTGTTGTGAGTGCACAGTAAGTGTGGAAGAAACACATGGGTCTGCCCCTATGTTGACCTTTCTAGCTTCCCCAAGTGACAAGGGCCATGTCCTGGGTCCCCTGTCTCTTCCAGTCACCTGACTTCTAACTTCAGCAGTCGCCATGAAGGAATTTCCTGAGCGCTCAGATGCCTCCACCTCAGATGCAGGTGCACAGGGGCAGCTCTGAAGTGGTGAGGAGCTGACACCCGGGGGCAGTGGGGGGTGTCGGGGACACGCTCCATGGTGGTGGACCTCAGGTGCATTCTGGAGTTCCTTACAGGAGAAGCTGAGATCCAGCTGCCCGCAGTGGTAAAAGGCTCAGCCATGCACGCTTCACTGCCTTTCCCTCCTTCCTGGTTCTCCCTCCCCACCTCCTCACTCTGGCATTCTGGGCCCACTTCCCAAACAAACCACCCAACTCAAGTCCCTGTAGCAGGCCTCACTTTGGGGGAAGAAACTAAACTGAGACACCAAAGCTCTCCTCTACCTTTGGTTCCTTCCTGCCTCTCTCCTGCTTCCATACGCAGCCAGCGGCCCACCTCACTTTGCATCGTCTGTCCCTGGGGTCTCGCAGCCTGTAGTCACATCTAGACTAAGTGGATCTGGTTTTAGTGCCAGGATGGACTCTCCTTCACACTCTTCCTTAAGCCACCTTACCCACTTCTCTTCGTAATAACCCTCCAGTTTCATCCTCTCCCCATAAGGTAAAAGCTGAGTGCCTCACACTGGATCCAGGGGCTGGGCTCTCCGCCGTTTTCCAATGTTTTTCCTGAGGCAGTCTCCACAAACCTCTAGCAGGCTTGGCATCCCTGAACCTCCCCCGTATTTCCTGTACAAGCACAGCTCCTTTCCATTCCCTAACTTCCTTTCCCAGCCAGCCGCTTGTTTCTCAGTAATGCTCCCAGGAAAGGGAACTCACAAAAGAGAACCAATACCCACATGAGCATCAGAGGGCAGGTGGGTGATCTCCGCTTTCTGGTGCAGCCGTGGGGAAAAGCAGTGAAAGAGGTCAGGACTCCTGAGGTCAGGATCATGGTAACTACTTTTGAAAGAGAAACCAGGAGATGAATAATAGTTCCCCCGACTCTGACTGCAACTCTCTAGAAGTAGATGCGGGCGAGCGCGCAGACACACTCACACCCATCAGATTCCTGACTTACAAGTTCAAAGAGGCGAAGAAATGTGTTTTGAGACGAACAGCAAATAGCACCGGGCTGGCTAAAGGAAACGAACCCCTGGACCAGAGAAGAAAGAAACACGCGGAATGAGGGCATGTTCTTGGACATGCTTCCGACACCCCGGCCGCGCCCGCCTGCCCAGGTGCTCGGTCCCCGCCCCAACCGCAAAGCTCTGCGACTGGCAAACTCACGGTCAGTAGTCGGTTGTGCCGCGCTGGCTCCGGGCGCTGTCGACTTTTGAGGTGGCGCAGTGGATGGTCTGGAGGCTGGGTGGACGGGCTGGGGGCGCGCAGTTGGGGCGGTCCTGGTTCCAGGTGGAGGGGGCGCGTCGGGGCAGGGCGGGAAGCGGCGCTGGATCTGGAGGTGGAGCTGGCGGGGCGCAGCGAGAGGTCGGAGAGCCGGGCAGACAGGGTGCTGCGGCAGTCCGGGGTGGCGGAGTACGCCGGGAACTTTTGAGGACGGCGGGGCAGGGAGCGGCGCGGTTGGGGCGGTTCCGGGCGGAGCCGGCCCGGAGCAGAAGGCGGGCACTACCCTCGGGAGTCGCTTCCGCTAGGCGCCTCCCGACCGGATGCAGTTGGGGCGGTGTGGTGGCTTGCGGGGCTCCTTCGGGGTGCGTGGCTGGTCCTCGCAGGAGGCAGGGTTTCTCAGGCTGCAGGTTTCAGGGCCGAAAGTGGCCCTCCGAGAGTTCCGGGATACAAGAGGGAGGTTTGCAAAGTTGCTGTCACGCTTGACGCGAAAAGCAAATGCCAAGTCCCCAGTAAACCACATTCGGGGAAAACAACGCCCAACCGCAGCGTAACCCGGGGCCCAACGATCGTCGCTGGGAATCAGGCGCTCCCAAGTCCGGTCGTGGGGTGCAGCCGCAGACAACCGCGGCTCCTGCGTTGCAAGGCTGCCCCCTGGTGGTCAGCACCTGCCCGTGCTCCCCGTGTGGGCGGAGAGTGGAAGCTGTCCCGGGAACTCAAGCTAGAGCGCTGGGTTCGCCAGTGTAATAGAAATTAGTGCCACGGATATTCTTGTTGCAGGGTTTCCTTTAAGTTTATTCAACGCAACACTGCTTCCTATCAACGTGAGATTTCCTTCTAGAAAGCGACTCAGCCATCATTTGCCTAGAAAAGTATTTCAGAACCTCCAGACTATTCCAAATCCTCCACCCGACGACACCAAATACCCTGTTTCTGACTCTTCCCCAGGTTGCGAAGCCACACTTACTTGTTGGAGCGCCGATTAACGTCGGTTTCTCTCATAGGCTCTCTTGCTGGGAGTGTAGCGTCTGTCCCCGCTGTGTCCACCATGGCTAGTTTCATTTCTGTCATGTAGTAGGCTCTGGTTGCTTAAGATGTAAACATGTGGTTGGATAAATGAATAACCATCTGGAGAATGTTCAGAAGATGTCTGCTGAATTAGTAAATAACCGAGTCTTTGGAGGATGAGTGGAAATCTGTTTGGCAGGTGGAAGTCCAATGTGAGCTGAGTTAGTTGAATTCTTAGGTTTCAGACCAGGAAACAAGCCTTTGGGAAGGAAAGTGGAGTCAGACACTGGGGGAGTGGGTCAGGAGAGGGCCATGTCAAATGCTGACTTTAGGGAGGGTCTCTATGGTTTTAACCAGACTCTTCCTACATCACTCTTTATGGTAAAGTAGCACTCTTCTAGAAGGACTCCCGAGAGTATTTTGGTGTTGATCTAATAGAAGAAAGGGCTTTAAACCAAGGTGGTTTTTCCATGGCCGGAGGGCGAAAAGTACCTGTGGTCATCCAGGTATCTGCCATCTGGGAGCAGGAATTGGCTGAAGAATGGAAACAGAATAGCGTAGGAAACTGCATGACCATCCGTTTGTTTGTTTGTTTGTTTGTTTCAAATTTTTAATTTAAATTCACTTTACTTAGCATGGAGTGTATTATTATTTTCAGAGGTAGAATTCAGCGATTCAGCATTGTGTAGCGTTGTGACGGCCAGTGCTCATTCCATCGCGTACCCTCCTTAATGCCCATCACCCAGTTACCCCATCCCGCCACCCACGTCCCCTCCAGCGACCCTCAGTTTGTTACCTACACTTAAGAGTCTTCTGTGGTTTTGGAAAACAGTGTGGAGATTCCTCAAGAAATTAAAAATAGAGCTTCCCTATGACCCTGCCATTGCACTACTGGGTATTTACCCCAAAGATACAGATGTAGTGAAAAGAAGGGCCATCTGTACCCCAATGTTTAGAGCAGCAATGGCCACGGTCGCCAAACTGTGGAAAGATCCAAGATGCCCTTCAACGGACGAATGGATAAGGAAGATGTGGTCCATATACACTATAGAGTATTATGCCTCCATCAGAAAGGATGAATACCCAACTTTTGTAGCAACATGGACGGGACTGGAAGAGATTGTGCTGAGTGAAATAAGTCAAGCAGAGAGAGTCGAGAGTCAATTATCATATGGTTTCACTTATTTGTGGAGCATAACAAATAGCATGGAGGACAAGGGGAGATGGAGAGGAGAAGGGAGTTGAGGGAAATTGGAAGGGGAGGTGAACCATGAGAGACTATGGCTGAAAAACAGTCTGAGGGTTTTGAAGGGGCAGGGGGTGGGAGGTTGGGGGAACCAGGTGGTGGGTATTGGAGAGGGCACAGAATGCATGGAGCACTGGGTGTGGTGCAAAAACAAAGAATACTGTTACACTGAAAAGAAATTAAAAAAAAAAAAAGAGTCTTCTGTGGTTTGCCTCCCTCTCTGTCTTTATCTTATTTTATTTTTCCTTCCCATCCCCCATGTTTGACTATTTTGCTTCTTAAATTCCACATATGAGAGAACTCCTATGGCATTTATCTTTCTCTGACTGCCTTATTTTGCTTAGCATGATACCTTCTGGTTCCATCTACATCATTGCAGATGACAAGATTTCATTCTTAATGATGACTGAGTCATACCACATCTTCTTTATCCATTCATCTGTCAATGGACATCTAGGCTCTTTCCATCTTTTGGCTATTGTGAACATAGCTGCTATTTTCTTAAAGGTCCATTTAAGATGTGGCAAATGAAAGATGCTGGCCATCATGGGTCTGACTGAAAGGTGTACAGGTGCAGCCCTCAGATCCTTGCTACAACCTGGAGAAAAGAGAGACTCCTCCATGAAAGTCAGCATATTCTCATTGGGCCGGAGTTCTGTGAGGTGCTCTGGGAGATGAAATGGTCCTGCAGTCAGTAAATCTCAGAAGACAGTAGACGTGATAGAACTGTAATACCACTAGGATTTATGTAGGTGTGAAAATGAGAAGGAGTGGTTTCTAGTCATCAGAGATGAACTTACAGGGAAGGGGGCGCTAACATTTAGCTTGGAAAAACATGAATGTTGTGTGCGGGCAGATAAGAGTGGAGGGCATTACACCATGAGACCACATCATGGTCCACAGCATGGAGATGTCAGTGTGAAGTCTGATTTGACAAAAACGTGCAAATGTTCACTGTGACTGAAACTTGGTAACAGCGATTGCAGGAGCGAATTAGGATGGTATCCCAGGAGGCTGGATTGGAGTTTGTAGTCTGGAGGGAAGTTTTTAATAAATGCCAGGTAGTGGGTGCCTGGGTGGCTCAGTCCTTAAGCGTCTGCCTTTGGCTCAGGTCATGATCCCAGAGTCCTGGGATGGAGCCTAGCATCAGGCTCCCTGCTCAGCAGGAAGCCTCTTTCTCCCTTTCCCACTCCCAGTGCTTCTGTTCCCTCTCTGGCTATATCTGTCTCTGTCAAATAAATAAATAAAATCTTAAAGAAAAAAAAGAATGCCAGGTGGTAAACACTGAGGCTCCCTCTTCAGCATCTATTCCCTTCCTCACCTCTACTGTCCTTTCTAAGCAGATCCCAGTTTTGTTCAGATAATCTACCTGACCCTTACGAGATCCAGTTGCAAGGGTAGGTATGTATTAGCTGAAGCCAAGCATGCTAGTCTCTCTCCTCCGTACTGCAATGACTGGCTCTTTCTGGGTCATACAAAATAAATAAGCATGAACAATATGATACTTAATTGTTAGGCCTCAGCAAGAGGCATACACAAATCACAACTGTTCCTATTAACCTGTGGTACATCAGCCCATTTTCTTCAAGCAGACAAAAATGCTTGCAGTAATTCCACTTTCTCACAAAGCCAAATGCGGGGGTAACTTCATACATAAGCTTTCTGATTATGGGCTACCATTAAGAGTCACGGGCTTTCTTCAGTTATTTTTAGTTATGAGTTAAACTTAATGTGGTCCCATATATCCTTTCCCTGAAGGGCCCCAAGAATCTGGAAGGGATTAGCCAGCGTCTAATTTAGGAATCAGGGTGGTTGAATCCACCTATGTGCTTTTGCTGGGATGAGTCACTGGAGAGGTTTACTAAGTCACTAAGATGACCCAGAACAGGTGCCTACAGCTGTCTTAAGAGTAAGTACTGTGGTGGCCATGAGAGTGCGCTGCTCAGATCTCCAATTGCGGGAAGCGGGCATGTACTTGACAGACAGCCCCAGCTGGTGCCTCTGTATCCTGGTGCTGGGGCCATGCTGGGTCTCTCCTGGCTGGTGATTAAGGGGACTAAAGGGAGGAAGCAGGCCCATTTGTGGGAGAGCTGGGACTTTTCTGATGGGCGACTGTGGTTGAGGGACTCCCTCCCACTGGCCTTGACGAGACTTTCTGAGACCTGCCTGCGGTGTGAGCCTTGCCTCTCCCGCTCCCTCCTTCATGAAAGGTACAACTACCTCAGTGTCTCTTGGCCCTCTCAGCCTCCTCTGGTCCCTCTCTGTTTTCTCTCAGGGATGTTTCCCTTAATAAATCTCTTGCACATCTGATCTCATCGTGGCATCTGCTCCTTGGAGGCTCCGGGCTAACACATATAGTGTTATAGTTATATCTCCCGAAGCTCACGTGCTCAAGTGCACGTATTAAATTTGTGTTATAATGGCAGTGAAGAGGAACGTCATTCCCTTGAGAGCACTTAGAGAAGCCTCACCCACTACATTTTCATTCTTTGGTACATTTATGATAACCTTTGTTCAAATTACATGGTCTTTCTCTAGGGCAAGTTCCTGCCTGCCTGTTCATCTAAAGCAATGAAGCTATAGTTTGCTGCTGATGTTGACAGGTGGCCAGCGCGTAATCAAACTCAGGAAAGCTTTCATATTCTCCTTTGGTGTCTTTGTGGAATTAACCTGGAACTCTGTTTTCTTTTTGGATCAAAAGTGTACAGAACACGTATGGTAGGAATGGGTAATATCGCCAAAAGGAACAAGCGAGGAGTTATCTTTTGTTTCCAAACTTGTCCCATCTCCAGTTCAGACATAGTGTTTGGTTTTTGACTGAAGAGTTCAGTTGTCTGGGAGCCAGAGGAGCTAACTTAGTCCAAGGCTGAGTGTGCATGTTTTTCTTCTGGCTCTGAAATATCAGAGCCACTGGGTAGGCACACAGCAGACCCAGTTTCTACAACTGCATGCACACCGGTGTGGTTTAGATGTCTTCACACACAAACCCACATATGTTGTCTGGATGTCAGAGGGGCTCGTGTTGGGAGTTGGGAGTGAGTGAAGGCCAATCTCTCAACAACAAAATTCCTACACAGAGTCTCAAAGCTCCTAGTCCTTTGGGACCAGCAACATTATTTTTTATGTTTCTTTACAACATAAACAATTATTTCCAAATGGATTATTCAGAGTTATATAACATTAAGGTCTTCCTTCTCAAGGCTTTTCATTTTATGCTGAGACTTGTGATCCAAGTGTCTCTTAATTTTGATTGAGGTTGAATTATGCAGCTTAATGAGGGAAGAGGGAAAATGGAGTAAGAAGCCAAGGATACCTGAAGCTATTTCTCATGACTCTCTGCACATTTGTCCTCATGGACAGCCATATGTAAGTCTGAGACCTCCATTGCTGTGCAAATTTAGTCAGTTGTTTCCACATCAGTTTTCTCCATATGAATGTGGTTCCAGATTCCACTTGTTACTGGGTCCATGACGCCATCATGAGGGGCCCAGAACTTAGAGGAACATCTTCATTCAATACCTTTGGTAGAGGGCACAGCAACTGCTGAGATGAGCCCCTCTTACTCCTAAATTCCACAGGCAAAATCTCCTATAAAGTGAAGGCTTCTTACCCAGCACAGAGACCAACATGGGGCTCAATCTCATGACCCTTAGATCATGACCTGAGTCAAATGCTTGATCAGCGGGCCACCCAGGAGCCTCTATTTTTTTTCATTTTAATGTTCAAAGTGGAAATAAGTACTATGAGGGCAGATGTTTTATTATGTTTATTATGTATTTCCCTCTGTAGCAGGAACTGGCCTTGTAGTATCTGCTCAATAAATGTCGATTGAATGAATTTATAGGTGACCCAATGACCTGATTGGATGCCCAAATTTGGGACATGTATCTTACGGATTTTATAAAAATTTTATGATTTTATGACTGTTAGGCAACATTTCCATGATCTTTTCATAAAAGAGGGCAGATAAAACATAAGGGATTTTAATTTAACTTGGAAAAGTATTTTCCTAGTGGCTTCAGCTAGTTTTTAGTGTTAAAAAATATTTAAAATTCAGTAAGGTCACAGATCTTTATTATCTTTTTAAAAATTTTTTAAATTTATTTTTTATTTTCAGCATAATAGTATTCATTATTTTTGCACCACACCCAGTGCTCCATGCAATCCGTGCCCTCTATAATACCCACCACCTGGTACCCCGAGCTCCCACCCCTCGCCCCTTCAAAACCCTCAGATCTTTATTATCTTATTCCCTGTCTCACAGAGACTGTAAATGCAAAAGGGGGAGTTTGAGCACTGGAGAAAATAGTTTCTGATACCCCTTTTATCAAAGCATTATGTATCTAATGTATAGGCATCTATAGTTTCTGTTTTAAATTCCAGTTGTTTTTTTTCTCCCCTGTATGGCTCAATTAGCAAGTGCATTTAAACAGATTGTGAAGATTAATGACTGTTGCATTATTCCTGCTAGGTAAAAAGCAAACTGCTGCCCTCGTGCCTACTTTCTGTTCCTCCTGGGAACACTCAGGGATGGGGTGTTTCATCTGAGCAACACTCAGACGTGGGGATGTTTCAGACAGTAAGTAAGTGACCCATCAGTATTGACTTGTGGTCCCAACTTCATCTTGAATTAGAACCAAGGCTTCCTTCCAGTCTAGGGAAGCATTAGGGAGTCGTCCTTTTCAGGGGTCTCTCTTGGGTACCTTGTGATATTAATTTTTTCCCTAATTTATCCCTGTGTTCAATCAAGAGGAATGCATATTTTCATATTGTATAGGAGGAACAGGGGCTCTTCATCCATTCTTTTGGGGTGAGAAAGAAAACAAAAGCAGCTGTGGACATGCAAGAGCTTGTCTGACACACTCACAGCGAGGCACTGTTATTCAATCCCCTGTGCATTAACAATTTATAGAACATCCACCTCAAACAAGAGCACTCTTGAGACCATGATGAAGCAAGACAAAAATGAGGTCCCTGGGCAACCACACAAGACCAAATCCCTCTTTCTTGTCTGAAATGAGGACCTGCTACTTTTTTCAGGAAACAATTATAGCTTTATGAGCACTTCAGTTAGCCCCACCAACAGATGAGATTTACTGAGATGATCATAGAGTTGCTTTTGCTTCCTTAGACTCTCCCCAAAATTATCCACCCAAAGCCCTTTGAACACCCTTTAACTGAGATGCCCAGTTCCTGCTGTGTTTAACCCTCGCTGCAATCTAACTTGTTGAACTACAGCTGTGTTGCTGGGGGGCTCTGGCTGGAGGGCAGGGATTCCATCATCTGTTATGACGTGGACATTCTCTCCACCCCATCGCGCTACACGCTCTTCTTTATTCAGTACCAGAGATCCACCTGGTGTTATCCGATGGTCGCTCCAACAGTACTGACACGACTCAGCTGTTTGCCTTTTTATAGTTTCATTTCAGTTTCCTATGAGGATTGAGATTTAAGTCCGCTCTGCATTTTGATTGTTCGCTACCAGTGGTCAAACTCACAGTGCCACAGGTTCTTGTGAATTGATGTCCAAAGCCTTGGTTGAGGCTTAGTATTGTTTCCTTGGTACCAGTTTGGTCTCAAGGCTGCTCTGACAGTGAGAACAAAAGGAGAAACGCGATGTTAAAACAAAAAACAAAAAGCAAAAAGTTGGCGTTGCCTCTCTCTCCAAATCTTGATAGAGGCTAAGGGAAGAGTTTATGAACTCTTTCAGGTACCTGGCTCTTATTGAAAGCACAGACACTTTGTAGATAACAGGAAGAGGCATTGATATAACCCGTTACATTTACTTGGCCCTGTATTACAGGTTGTGTTGAGGAAGGGAGGGATGTCTTCTGTGTTTGTGCGGTCTCTTCTGGACTGTGTGAGCTCACTGTTTTTATGTTGTACCTTTGATCATTTTGCCCTCCTTGTTCCCACCCTTCCCCTTACTGTCTGCCTCCCACCTATGTTATTTCAGATCTCAAAGTACACTAAATAATTTTGGAACTCTGTGAAAATGAATTTTATGTCAAAATTTAGGCCATTCATGCAAAGAAATTTTTGGCATCTACATGTATTTCTTAATTATGTATGTTTGAATTGGTGGGGCTAACTGAAGTGCTCATAAAGCTATAATTGTTTCCTGAAAAAAGTAGCAGGTCCTCATTTCAGACAAGAAAGATGAATAGAAGTAACATGTAATGGCCCTCATGTACACATATTTGTATTAATATAATCCTTGGCTTCTGGTACTGTCATCATAGCACAATGCATGGTTTATTTTTAATTTACTCATTCATTTATTCCATTTTTTCTAATATACTGAATACCTATAAAACTAAACATCCAACATGATGATAGAACATTAATAATAACTTACTCTACACAATCTTTCCTCACAAAGAAATTCTGCTTCTTTATAGTGTTCAAATATACAAGAATCCAAATGTATCAAAAGAATTTCTATAGCTCTCTTGAATTGGATGTGGAGTGTGTGTGTGTGTGTGTGTAATTAGAAGATGTCTGAAAAGACAAGAACAGACTCTTCTTCAGTGAAGACAAACAAATGGCTAGAAAACACATGAAAAAATGTTCATCATCATTAGCCATCAGGGAAGTTGAAATCAAAATCACATTGAGATACCTCCTTACACCAGTTAGAATAGCAAAGATTAACAAGACAATAAACAACATGTGTTGGAGAGGATGTGGAGGAAGGGGAACCCTCTTACACTGTTGGTGGGAATGCAAGTTGGTGCAGCCACTTTGGAAAATAGTGTGGAGATTCCTCATAAAATTAAAAATTCAGCTACGCTATGACCCGGCAATTGCACTACTGGGTATTTACCCCAAAGATACAGATGCAGTGAAACAAAAGGCCATATGTACCCCAGTGTTCATAGCATCAATGTCCACAATAGCCAAACTGTGGAAAGGGCCCTTCAACAGACGAATGTATGAAGATGTGGTCTACATATGCAATGGAGTAATACTCAGCCATCAGAAAAGAGGAATACCGTTTTTTGCATCAATGTGGATAGGACTGGAGGAGATTATGCTGAGTGAAATAAATCAAGCAGAGAAATCAAATTATCATGATTTCACTTACGTGTGGAACATAAGAAATAACACTGAGGATATTAGGAGAAGGAAAGGAAAATTGAATTGGGGGAAATAGGAAGGGGAGACAAACCATATGAGACTGTGGACTCTGAGAAACAAACTGAAGGTTTTAGAGGGGAGGTGGATAGGGTGATGGGTGAGCCTCATGGTGGGTATTAAGGAGGGCACCTATTGTATGGAACACTGGGTGTGGTGCATAAACAATGAATCTTGGAACACTGCATCAAACTAATGATGTATTCTATGGTGACTAACATAACACAATAAACAAACAAACAAAAAGAATATGTCTGAAAAGTAGAAGATCCTTGTCTACCATACTTGGAAGATTGACTTCAAGGATGAGTGTCAAAGAAAGAAATATTTTTCAAAATGGAAGCTGAGCAGGGGACCAAAATCTTCAAAAGAATAAGCATAGATGTGATGTAGTCTTGAAAGAAGGGATAGCATGTGTTACTACTGTCAGCAAAAATAGTCAACATCTAAGACATTATTTGGTTATCTATTGGCTTGCTAAGCATACAGATTAGGAGAGGTTGGGATATCAGCTGGGCACATTGGTTTAGGGACTAAATAGAGTAATCTGTAAGGTCAGTATGTGAGAGCGGAAGGATATTCCTTAGGGAGCTCTATCTGGCCTTGGATTTGGACAATGGAAGAAAGTAAACAGACAGGGAAGGAAGAGCCACCAAAATACTACAAATAGCAAGACACAAGAAATCTGGGAGCCTAAAGATAATCCCCTAGATAGTTGGCTGCTTATCCAAAATATGGTGGGACAGGAGGGGGTAAACAGCAGAAAGCAGATTATGACGTTCAGGCAAAGTGGCAAAGAACATAACAAGGAGACTGACCAGTGGATAGAAATCCTCGGACACCATCTGGTCTCATATAGAACTAAAACTTGCTAAAATTGTAAATGAATAAGAATGCAGGCAAACATACAAACCCATTATGATCTTGAAATGCTTCCTGGAATTGGGACAAATATCATATACCTTTTTGGGAAAGAACACTGGTTGGCCAACTTCAGGCAACTCCTTTTCAGTGTTCTTCACTCAACAAATATTGAAAATCTGCAGAGAGTAAGCTTAATCTCAGATACATGGTGAGATCGGGGGCAGGCTTTGCTTTTTGTGGAACACATGAAGAATTGAGAACATGAAGTATGATTAGCTGGAAGATACTTGGTATGGCTAGAACCAGAGAGTAATGCGGAGATATGATGAACCGGGACACAGGTGGATCCCAATATTGGAAGGCATCATAAGCCATTTGAAGGATGTTGGTTGGGGCATATCTTAGTCAATATGAGGTCACTGGAGATTTTTATTTGAGTTTATTAAAAATTTTTCAAATACATGCACAAGGTAAAAAATTAAATAGTACAGGAGGACTTGAAATGAAAAACACAGTTTCCCACCCCACCCCTTTTAACCCTAGACCCATTTCCTAGAGGCAATGCATTTAACAATTTCTATTTTTAGATCTTCTGTTGACTAACTTGCTAACATTAAATAATATGTCTGGACAACAATTCTTGACTTATTAACTTTAGACAATCTTTAATAATTTCCCATTACAAAAGATAAGGATTTAACTGACACTACCCCTGGCTTTCCTTTGCTTATCCTTTCCCAATTTTTGATAGATACGCCATTTTTAGACTTCTATTGATTTAATTTATAACTTTGGACAGTATATTATCCTCCAGTTCTTGTCCCATCAACTGCAGACTTTATCTTCTCATTCCTACTGTGACTATCTAAGCAGCCCCAGTCTTCCTGCCACTTCCCTTCCACAACCAGTTTTCAACCTCTTTAATTCTTAACTTGTCAGAATTAATTATTTTCCATTTCAGTTCTGAACAAAACAGTAAGCCGTTCATGTTTGGTCTCTAGGCTGATCAGAACACTGAATACCAACAAACAGCATCTGCATTACTTTGGCTAAGTAAATCGTGTTTACTGAGAGCTGACATTTTCTCCCATACATATTCAGTGTTCATGAGCCTGTGCCACTTGTAAGGAGAGGTACCTACCGCCAATGTCCAACTGAGGCTCTTCTTACATCCTGTGAGTTTTTGTTGTTTCACAATTGGACCTGAATGTCTTGACACATTTCCATTTTCTTTTTGCTGAGTAAAGAATGTATGTCTCCATACTCTCAAACATTCCAGCTTCTCAAAGAAACTATGGAACAGAATGCACACTTTCTCCAAAGAGGCTGAGACGGTGTATTCTCATCTAAAATGGGTTGCTAAAATGACACATCCTGCTGGACAACTCTCACTCTAGAGTGAGACAGCCTGCGTGAGATGCATTGTTTTCTGGATTCTATATTTTCCTCTTTCCTTGGGTTTCCTTTTTATTTTGTCAGAGAACTTCCTCAGTGTACTTCCTCAGAAAGGATTCAAAGTAGGTCGACTGAAAAGTTGCATGTCAGAAAATGTCTTTATTTTGACACTACTTGAGGCAGTTTGGCTTGCAATAGTATTTCGAGTACAAAAATCTTCCTTAAGCGATTGCTCCACTGGCTTCTAGCATTCAGTGTTGCTAATGAAAAATCTGCTGCCAGTCTATTTCTTATTCATTTTTTGGATGAGCTAATGGTGATGACTTAACTTTATTTTCTCTGTGGACCCTTTTAATATCTTCCCTGTATACTTAATATTCCAGAAGTTCACAAGATTCTGTCTAGATACAGGTTTCATTGGGAACCCTCAATCTGGAGACTTAGTTCTTTTTGTTCTTCATTTTTTTCCATTTTACTTCTTCACCTATATTTTGTGTGTTCTCTTTTCCAGATAGTCCTACTGCTTAGATATTGATTGTCTAGATCTTTTCCTTTCCTCATTTTCTCTGCTATTTCTTTTTGTTCTATATCTAAGGGGCTTCCTTCAACTTTATTTTCCGGCCTGCCTATTGGATATTTTGGGCAGTTTAATTTCACTTTCAAGGGCTCTTTTTATTCTGTTTCTTCTTTGTTTGTAGCATTCTGAACTCGTCTTACAATTACACCTGCAATCTCTCTGAAGATACAGATTTTAAAATTATTCTTTCCATGTTCACTTTGTTTCCTCTAGAGTTCGTTGTATTTTTCAGGTCTCCAAATTCTAACTGGTCATTTTTCTTATCTGCTCCTCCCGTGTCCTCTCCCTTCAACCCCCGATGCCCAGAGACTGGGGATTCCTAGCTGACTATTTGCATTTAAGAATCAAGTAACTGTTAACTGTTACAGGGGTTGGCATGGGTATCCCCTGCCAGTGTATGGTTGGGTCTGTTTCCTCCAATAAGCCTCTTATCGGACTAGAAGCACTTGGGTCACTTGAGCAGGGGTTTCCATAGTCAGAGAATTAGCTGATAGGCTAGGGGGTCACGTATTTCGACAAAAAGAGAAATTTTATTCTGGGACACCAACTCCTACCTCTCCTCAGGCAGTTTATTCAATTTCTATACAAACAATTACAAGAACAGTAGATTTTTAATGGATACCAATAATGGTCTGCCTCTGTTCTAAGCACAATGGTTGGGGCAGGGTAGGATTGGTTTCACTTTTACAACTGGTATAATTCTTTATAGACTTTTCAGGTGCTCACTTTTCTTTGGGATTATGTTGTTCAGATCAGCTTCTATCTGAAAGATACCTTCAGTCTTTCATTCATTGTCATGCTTCATCCTCTTTCTCTCTTTCAGAAATGTGTTGAGATGTTCTTCACTTATAATCAAATCTGTTCAGTTTTCTTTGCCGAGATGTTTTCACTTCTCTTTTGCATTTCTTGACTTCAATTTCAGTGGGGCCTGGGGAGGGAGGGGAGGTAAACTTATATGCTCAGTTCATCATCTTATAGTCAAAGTCCCACTGGAAGCATTAAAACAGGGGAGTGACATGAATAGCTTCCTATTTTAAAAAGGTCCCAGGGGCCATAATGCTAAAAATGAACTAAAGAGGGTCAGGGTGGATACAGATATTATTCTAGAGGACTAAGAATCTGATTTCCTTGCTGAGAACATGCAATGTCTGTTCTGGGGGTCAGGTGCTTTACCAAAATGACCCATCATTCAAATCCCAGTGCACTACCAGAATGCTTTCATGGTGCACTGGTGATGATAAATGAAACCTGAAAAAACAGGAATCTAAAAGACCTCATGATGCTAAAGTGGTCTCTGTCTTTGCAAAGTACCTTAGGAGCCTACCTCAAGTACTTTCTTTGAACTGGCATTTGGGAGACTCAAAGGGACTTTCTGTTCTGGTAAAACTCGATGAGGGGTGAGTACAAACAGGCAAAGAGCTGGCAAGTAGGGACATAAAGATCCTTCTGTTTGCTGGCTGGTCTCTTCACTGACTCATTTATTGCACATGCAGAGTACTGTAGTTACAAACACCCATTCTGTAATCAGAGTGCCCAGGTTCAAATCCCAGGTCTACTATCTATTGGCAGTGTAGACTTAGGCAATTTACTTGATCTCCTCAAAACTCAGTTTACTTATTTCTAAAATGGGAGCAATAAATTTCCATCTCATAAGACTATTGTGAAGATTAAATTAAATAATCTATATAAAAGAACGAGTATAGTATTTTGCATTGTAATCAAATAAAATTTTGGGTCAGTCTTATCCAGTTATCTGGTTCAGAAGTCAAGATTTCTCTCTGTGTGTGACTTTATCTGCCAAACTGGAAAGGAACTCTGGGCAGTGATAGGAATCTGTGTCGCCATGGAAACATAAACACCACACCTAAGCCAGATGCCCATCATCTCTAAAGACAAATGCTCTCCTGGATTTGCTCTGATTTTTCAAGTGACTCCCACTTCTGATTTAATCAAAGAAGGAATTCTACCTGAAAGATGGAATTGAATAAAGAGACCAAACTCCAAGTAGCTATTAAGGCCCCCGTTATGAATTTAGAGCCTGTGGATCCTGTCGATCCTAGAGCTTATAAAGCAACAGACCCCAATCCTTCCAGAAGCTGATGTATAAGGTGTAGGGTGGGATGGATGGGTCACATTGCATCTGTGAATGCTCTCTAAAGGGGCAGTCTAGCTCTGAAATGCCTGATTAACGTTAATTAGTAATAACGGCAGCTGGCCTTTTCTCAATACCTACCAACGGCCAAGCACTCTTCTAATTCCTTTTAGAGGGAACTTAAATTTAATCCTCACAATAATTCTATGAAATAGATCCCATTTTATAAGGAGTTTGTCCAGAGTCATGTGACCAAGAGGTGGAAGAACCAGACTTTGGATGCAGGGAGTCTACTCTGAGAGATGATGGTCCTAACGTCCCAGCTGAGGCGAGAAGGGTTGTACTCAGCTCACTACTCTGTGGCCCAGCAGAACATATAAGAATCCCTCCACTCACAATCCTCTTCAGAACGATCAGTCTGAGTCTTCAGGACAACCCTGACAGGAAGGCATTTTTGTCCTCATCTCACACAGAAAGAAACGTGAGTAGAGAGAACAATGACTTTCCCAAGAGCTAATGCTAGCTGTGGGCTCTTTCTACTATACCAGACTGCTTTTCAAGCTCTTTGAGTACTGCCCAAGACACAGAATATCAAGGAACTGTCTGAGTATCCTGGTAAATTTGTGTTTCAGTGGATTCTATGGTCAGGTTTTTGGAAAAACTCATCAAAAAACAAAAGTCCAGAGAGTCCTCGGCAAGTCAGAATGAGCACCACCCCCAAGGACCATGGCCCACAGTGGTGAACCAAGGGCTGGCATAGAAGCTCTCAGAACCAGGCCAGTATGGGGCCAGGAGGGAATCTGATAGCTGAGAGCAGAGGAATAAGACTCAAACAGAAGGTCTGTCTCCTAAGAAATTCTGATTCCCCATTTTGCTGTGTTCTTAACCCACTTTCTAGAGATGGAGCTATCAGGTATTAAGATATGGGGGCAATGAGCCAAGAGGGCAAGGCTAGAACCCTAAGAGACAGAGGTCGAGGAGTGAATCCCCATCTCTGCCTACCTCCCCAAACCTCTCTACCTGCCACCTCGCTGGGCACTCCTTACATCTGTGTGAGGAGGTATAATTTCATAATATTTTCCTTCCATTCAGGCAGATAGGCCAGGCTGGTAGCCACTTCCTTCTGGATAGGCCAGGCCCAGGCCTCAAAGAACGGAGCCAGATTCTTCTGCACTTGGTGGGAGAACATCTTCACCCACAGATTCATTTTGTCCACATTGTCTGTGGGCAAGTTGGTCTGGTTCCTATACTCAGTGAAGAGACGGATGAATGGCTCCCAACCAAAGGCCTCCTGTAGCTGGAGAGAGAAAGCAGCAGCAGAAAAAGACATTTAATCCACAGAAGGAAGTCCCAACAAACACTGTCATCAACGAATAGAATGTATTGAACCCCTAAACACTGGCTTTATTTCTGTCAGTGGCCATGTCTGCAGCTCTTGCTGCCGGCCTCATGGGCTGCCCTTCCTGCCTTATCTCAGTAGGGCGTCTGATCGAGCACGGTGCTCAGCCCAGAGCAGACACTCAAGAAAGGCTGGCTGTGGAGACACCTGTTAGGATTATTATCAGTATTTACCACCTATGTCATTACTCCTGTAGCTCACTCCATCATCAAAGTGTCGGCAGGGTAGCACACAAGGATTTAAAGCTGGCCGAAGTGAAAAAAAATCCTTGTATCTTTCACAGCTGCAACATTAAACCCCCATAACTGGGGAACTGTCCCTCTCTCCCTTACCCTGACATAACCTGCATCAGTCACAGGTCTGTGCCAATCTGCAAGGCTACTGGTGTGGCCTCTCAGGAAAAAAATGTGAGCTCGGTAGAAACAGAAGTCGATGTACAGTCTAGGTGGACGGAATGAAGTTAAGTAAGACACGATTTTAGGAAAAGGCAGCTGTCCCGAGGCCACAGGGAGTAGCCCCTGTGAGGCCCGGTTATGGCTCCTTACAGTTAGGACGACACTAGCAGTTCTCTGAAACGCCCTTAGCTGGACTGCACAGGTGAGCAGCTTTTGTCCCTGGGGTGAAACGGCCCAGGGAGGAGACTAGAGTCTCCCGGCAGTTTCGCTCTCATTCCCAGGGCAGTGGGTACACCCAGAGAGGTATTCGGGCAGGTGGAAGAACCCGGCTGGAGAGTGAGTTCCAGAATCCCAGGTGGTGAGACTCTGCATGGTGGCCTGGGAGCTGCTCCAGGGACTGGGGTAAGGGAACTGGGGTGCCAGACAGTCATTCAAAGGCAGAGGCAACCTCATGTGGAGACCAGTGAGGCATCTCGGATTGCTCCTGAGGGAGAAACTGAGGCAGTTTCTAAGGAAAAAAATGGGTCCCATCCTGTGACGCGTGGTTGGGGCGGTGGGGGGAACGGACAGGATGTTTGGTGTGAGATCGCTATTCCATGACATGGTTTGGCTTCAGTCTCTGGTAAGTCTGGCTTTAAAGCCAGCCATGGTAACTCTATAGTACTATCTTTACCTCTGCTTTGGTCCTTTCATGACTCTCCTCTAAATCATCGTGTGAGGGTATGGCTAGGACAATTAAGTCCACTTTGGGGTCCCCACAGTGGGATCTCCCCATCCCCATCCCTTCTTGCCCAGTACCTGTAGATACGTTTCCAGGGCAGTCCACGCATTCCAGTTTTTCACATTGGGACCCTTGCCCAGGTAGATTCGGACTCTCTTCTCCCGAACTGGGGGCCACAGAGCAATATTGGCGCGACCTCGAGGGATGCCCAAGACTGTTTCATGCACGTAAACACACCACAGATTGCAGGTGGCCTCGGTGGTGTGTGGGGGGAACTCCCACTCCTGCCGCTGCTGGTTGCGGCCGAGCTCATGGACGGGTCCCCACAGCCCCTTGGTTCTGATCAGCTTCTCATTGATGAGCTCTTGCACAGATTCCAGATGGCACATGATGGGGTACCCCGCATGCATCCAGCCTGGGAATGCAGGAGGGAGGAAGAGGGGTTAGAACACACCCTCCTGTCTTTACCAAGACTACCAGAACCCCGTAGAGCTAGAAGGGCCATCCACACTGACCCACCAGGTCTCTCCACCATCTTCTCTTTCTGTAACTGTGCCTCCCCCTCACTTTGACCTGAGAGGAGTGGGACTGGTGCACGTTACCAACAATCCTTCACATTTCTTCAGCTTTTCCACTTTTGTGAGGGTGTCTTGTCTTGTGAACCTGTCTCATTTTACTCTTTTCTCAATATGGAGAACTCCTGGATGGTGGCTTCCCTTTTTCATTACTTAGATACAGTGTTGCCCACATTGATGCTATTTTATTGTAATCATCTCTGTAAGGCAGGAAAACTGGGGTCTAAAGAAATTTCCATCGTTTTTTTCATTTCCACACCCCTGATTTGTTAGGCTCTTGACCCACTGGCAGAGATCTCTTCTTTCCGTGTCTTCTCAATGTTGTGTCCAACAACTGTGACCTGGGGCGAGACACCCCCACCCCTTTTACTTTCTCCTTGAAGTCCCCGATGGGATCCCTGTGAAATTCTAGCACTCTGTTCCTATGCTGTTCCAGCTATTGGAAGACAACCCTTGACATGCCAACTTAGATTGTTCATAATTTCACATACTGCTCATGCACATTCCACAGCGTGCTTTCCTCCGGTCCCATAATCCCATCGTATTTCCTTATGCCATCAAAAGATTACTTTAGAAAGTGTCTGTTGGAGGTACACACGATATATTACTTAAGTATTCCATTCTGTTAGACACTTAGGTAGTTTCCAATTTTTTTGATTGGGGGATTTGGCTGAATCTATTTTTAAAAATACATTATCTCCCCCCTTTCAAGACTTGTATCTTCTATGTCTTGCTAGAAAAACATTTCTACTCTGTTGACTGCCTGCTGCATGGCTGCTGAAAAAAGGCCGTTAGGGGCGGCATGCACAGAGCACCCACCAACTGAGATCTGCACGTCAGCAACGATCCTCTGAGGCAGACGCAGAGGGAAGGGCTCGGCCCCCAGCCGTGCCACAGCCTGCATCACCTCGTCCCAGAGGCGAAGCAGCGGCTCGGGGTTCTCCAGCGTTCGGAGGTTGGCAGTTGGCACTGTCAGGATGATGTTGTCCGTAGCCAGCTCTCCCCAGGGACCTGGATTCTCCTGGATGCGCCTCTTCCACTCCTCCTGGGAGGTCTCCCCTGGGAAGAGAGGCCATAGGGCTTGAAATTCACTTTCCCAAATCCCTCATGTTAAAACATCCAACTTGAACCCCAAGAAGAGAACACCGAGGTCATAAGTGACCATATCACCCCTTTTATCCTTCTTCTAGGAAATCTCCAAGAATGTGGTTTGGTCTTCATCTCCGTGGCCCCAGTGCTGAAAATAAGGAAACTTAGCTTCCTCCCCTCTCCCAGCCCGGAGTTTCTCTCTTCCTACAGCAAACAGCCCCAGATGATCTCCTGACCCAGCTCTCCCACTCCCTTGGGGTTCACCCCACAGTTCCCACTCACCCAGCTTATAGTATGGGGCATGCACAGCCCCCTTAACAGTGATAGGCACAGAGCCCAGTTTGCTGCTCTGCGGCACGATGATATAGAGAAGGCCGCCCCAGAGGCAGGTAATGGACTTGGTGGGCTTGTCCAAGCAGCACCGGTTAATCACGAGCGGACCTCGGAACAGCTTGCTGGCTCTGGTCAGGTCATCCGTGTGGCAGCCGATCTGTATCTGGAGCAGAGAGATCCCCCCGCAAAGTCACCTCGGGTGTATGTAGGTGGAAAGGGAGGGCTTCCAGGAGGTGGAGACAGGAAAGGTCACAGGGCGATGACCCCGTGCTAGCCCACACCATTCCAGCATTCTTCGGGGCTGTGTGGACCGAATCGTGTGTAAACGTCCTCCCAGGAGCTTCAGCTCCACAAAAGGTTGTATTGAGACGCTGAAGTGAGAAGCACCAGGTGTAGCACATGGACGAATACTGAGGAGGGCTGACTCCCACACAGGGCCCCTAGGTGTCTCTGAAACCCACAGAATCCTGGGTTGCCTACTTTGTTGTGGTGACTGGTCATCTTGGGAATGGGGCAGAGGGGTCTTATGGACTTCAGCCCTTTGCTGACTGGAGAGAAGCCCCAGGGGGAGGCAGTGTGACAGGCTCAGGAACTGGAGGGAGGACCCAGTTCCTCCCATTGGCCAGGCCCCCCCCCCTTCCTGGGCCCGTGGAGTGGCTCCTGTACTGGGTGGAGTCCTGGGATTGTTCTCCCAGGTTTATGCTAAACAGGTTCCAGAACAGAGACCACAGAACAGACCCTACCTGTCACAACGACTCTCCAGGGGGACAGAGCAGGATGGCTACTTTTTCAAACAGAGTGTGTGCATGGGTGTGAAAGTGACAGAGCTGGAGGGAGACTGGGGGAGCAAGGGACAGTCCAGTGTCCTAGGAAAGAGGAAGAAAGACCTTGCTCTCCAGCGAGGGACTGGACAGGCACAGAAAGGGAACTGAGATGGACTGAACACTTCTGCGTGCCAGGGCACTCTCCATTTGGTGCCTCTTATTATTTTAGTTTTGAAAACATTTTATTATTATTTTTTAAAGCAGGCTCCACACCCAAAGTGGAGCTTGAACTCGTGACCCTGAGATTAAGGGTCATATGCTCTACTGACTGAGCCAGTTAGGTACCCATTTGGTGCCTTTCTTATTCTCCACTCTGGGACATAAGAGAAAAGCACAAAACTTAAGAGCTAGGAGTTGGTTAGGTTTGAGTCCTGGGCTCTGAAATGTATCATATCTATTAGCTGATTGATTGGAGTAATCGTGGACACACAATGTTAACATTAGTTTCAGGTGTACTAGATATTTTCAGTCTACCTACACTTGCAGCCTAGTTGTCTCAGCCTTAAAGTGGGGTAAAAGTACATGCCGCGGGTTCCAATAGGTTTTTTATGAGGATCAAAAAAGACAGTGACCGTAAAAGCAAGAATATTTGGGTTCTGCATCAAGTGGAGATGGGGTACGGCCTTACCTTCAGATCAGCAGAGGCAGCAGCTTCAGGCAGCGAGACCTCTATAATCTGCCTTCCAGGAATGTAGAGCCCGGTGCTCATCCAGCAATATCTAGTGCCTGCCAAAGCACGGAAAGGGCCAACTTGATCCCCCCACTGTGACACCATCTCCATCCAGCTCTGCACAGCTCTCTCCCTTCCTGCTGTCCTGACTCAACTCTTGCAACTGTTACCTAAAGCCCCCACCCCCATCTCCTTGAAAGTGCATGGCCAAGAGTGGAGATGGCCTTACGAAGTCATCAGGCCCCACTCCCGCAGCCCCCATGCTGAGCCCTCCACCCCCAGGGCACCCCACACTGAGCGCTTCGTCCCCTCCCCATTCAGTACCTGGATTGTTGCAGTTGACCTCAACGGTGATAGGAGACTCCGAGGGGCGCAGATAGGGGCTGCTGTACATGTCTTCAATTTCTGGCACTAACAGAGAGAGGTCACTTCCAGAATGGGCCAAGCCAGTGGCCAGGGAAAGCATAGCCCCCCTGCAGCAGTCATTGATAACAGGGTTTTCTCGGGTTGCGACTGGGAGCCGATACCGACTCAGCAGCTTCCTCAGGAGCCGATGCACAGACATATATGCAGGGATCTCGTCGGCGGGGATCTGCAGGAAAGCTGCACCGTCTGGCCCCAGCTTGGCCAACCAGCCCTTTTCCACGTTCCCTCTTTTCCTGCCCATTATGACTTGGAACTCGGCCAATGTGGTGCGGAAGTGATAGGTCCTTATCCCTGCTTTAGGCGTACGGAAGGGCCCTGGATTAAGGCTTTGGCTTGTGATGCTGATGCCAAAGGGGTTGAGGAGGAGGTTTCCTGGGAACCGAGCCAAAGGAGACACTCCAGGGTTCTTGAAGGCCCACCACCAGGCCTGGGCTCCAACAAACAATCCCCCACCCTCAGCTACAAATTCCTGCAGCTCTTTGACCCCCACATCACTCACGGGTTCAAAGCAATAGACACTTGCATCACTGGTCAGATGGGGCTCAATGCTGGTGTCTATGCCCCCGACCGCGAGCAAGCCGCTCAGTGTCCTGAGTTCCGTCTGCACCACGATCTTGCCTCGGCGGCCTGCATCCAGCCAGCGAACAGCATTGAGCAGAAAGGGGCCCAGTTTTCCCACGGTGAATAATACCTTGTGGCCAGTCACAACCACCCGGCCCCGGCCATAGCGAGCAGCCGCTATGACACAGCCGTGATAGGAATCTAACCCCAGGGGAAAGGCTAGAGCCCCATGCACAAGAAGCTGGGAGGGGAAGCAATCTGAGTTGCTGATATCCAGCTCTGAAATCCCATGCAGGAGCTCCTCTCTGTCCTCGGAGAGATCATCTTCACAGCTGCAAAAGATACAGGTGTTCTCTGTTAAAGGAGTTATCACATAAAGCTCTGAGAAGAGTTGCCGGCATACAGCAAGTGTCAGCTTTACTAACTAATATAATCACCTCTAGCTCTCGAGGGAGAGCTGGGAGAGCAAAGTAGACACATCTGACCCCACTGGGTGTGCAGGCTGCTCTGAGGGAAGACAGAGGGACATCCATTCTGCTCTGCTCCTTCTTGGAATGCAAATCCTCCAAAGGAAATCTCATAGGAAGCCCTGCTGTGTTTACCCAGTATCATGTCTTAGCTATTCTACATTTAAGTGTTCATTTCAGCCTTTTGGGCATTATATAAATAACTGAATGGGTAATCATGTTTTCATTCTTATAAAGATTATTTATAAATTTTATGCAGCCAGTTTTCAAGTCAAGTCAACAGAAGGCTGAGTTGGTGGCACCACTGAAGAATCACTATTATTTCAAAAGGTGGGGCAGGGGAGCTGGCTGGCTTCAACTCTAGTGGAGACCTTCTTGTTACCTGAACCCAAAGGATTGACTATCTACACCCAAACTCCACCCGTTCATGGATGGCTTACAGGAGGCTCATATCCATGCTCTAAGGTGTTTCTCAGTCCATTTGGGTCTGTCTGTGGACACGAAACCCCTGTAAGAAGACCTCAGGACACCCATATCCCCCAAATGGGAGATGCAGCCCTGGATACCTAGTGGGATCATTAGGGGGGAAGAGGTAAAGTGACCTCTAAAGCCTGGAGATCCCAGAACTGGCTATGCCACTTTTGTTAGGTAAACATTGGCAACATACAGCTAGAAGCCAGTGCATGCGAACACTGGACAATGGGAGTCACGTAGATAGCATCACTGTGTGTCTGTGTTGTGTTCTCTGTGGCTGCAAGAACCCCAGTTAACTGAAGGGAGACTGGTGCGCTTAGGAGGTATGATCCTTTCCTGAAGACAAAGGTATCACCCTACGAGTGACTCTCCTGCTCCTTGAAGCACTAACCACTGAAATCATTTAGCTGGCTCTTCTTGCTCTGTTTCCAAGTTTACTGAACCACCTTGTGATGATAATCTCGCTTCTGATGATCATCTGCCTACACAAAGAAGTCAGGGGCCAGGTCAGGTAGAATGTTCTAGTTCTGTGACGTATCTATTTCTCAAGCAACATCTTGCACAGTCTATCTTTAATTTGGTGATTTTAAATTTAAAAATATTAATTTTTAAAATTTTTATTACTTTGTACCTGTATACAAAATTAAAAGAAAATGTGTTTTAATTCTCATAATGGGTTCTGTTTATAAATTTCATGCAATCAGTTGTTTGACCACCAAGTCAGTGAAAAGGTAAGCTACTATGTTTTAGATGAATACACTGGCATCAAGGTTTATACAGTAGCCTATTATGATAAGGTGGGTGATACTGAATGGGCAAACTTGAGGCCCAGACACCAAATCACTAGCATATCATCTAGACAATGACCCTGGGTCCTGTTCATGCTGAGCCGGGGGCACCCTCAAAAACATCTGTTTTCTAATAGCCATGTTATTTCTAATAGCCATGACTTTGGTACAGGGGAAGAGAAATTTTTGTTTCATAAAAAAATGATTTTGCTTCATAAAATTTTTTTTTGCTTCATAAAAA
Organism: Mustela nigripes; assembly: GCF_022355385.1. Taxonomy (NCBI): domain Eukaryota; kingdom Metazoa; phylum Chordata; class Mammalia; order Carnivora; family Mustelidae; genus Mustela; species Mustela nigripes. The sequence goes on along the minus strand of NC_081560.1, from coordinate 10,936,276 downwards.
ATTTAAAAAAATCTGAACTGGATTGTTTACTTTTCTTTCCCATTCTCTTCTGGAATGAAACAGAAGTTTTAAAATCAGAATAAATCCATGATTGCACTGAGTTGTGAAAAGGGCACAATCAGTAAACTGGGTTAGTGACAATTTATTGAAAATATAAATCAAATGGAATCAGACTGATCAGAAATCCATAAGCACAGAAGAATCTGTAACTGCATATATGTGAAAAAAAGATCAAGAAAAAAAGAATAGGGATTATGAGAAAATACGGAGATAATTATTACTGAGAAAATATACTTCCATAACCAATAATAATCAACCTAGAATTTCAATGCCATTTAGCATTTAAATAAACAAGAATCAGCAAATATTTGATGAAAAGTAACAGCATGAAAGAGAAGCACCAAAATAACCTGAGAAAACCAACCCCCAACGAAGTAATAATGATAGATGGAGTGCACTCCTGTTGTACATCCTGTGGGTTTGGACAAAGGCAGACATGTATCCATACTTACAGTATCACACAGAGTATCTTCACTGCCCTAAACATACTCCGTGTTCTGCCTATTCATCTTCTCATCCCACCCCTGGCAACCACTGATCTTTTTACTGTCTCCATAGTTTTGCTTTTTCCAGACATCATCTAGTTGGAATCAGGCATTTAATGTTCCTACCTGTCTGTTCCTGGGTTATTGGCTCATTTCTTTTTAGCACTGAATAATACTTTATTGTCTGAACATACCACAGATGTATTCACTTCCTGAAGGACATCTTAGTTGTTTCCATGTTTTTGCAGTTATGAACAAAACTGCTACAAGCAGGTTTTTGTGTGGATGTAACTCATTTGCATAAATAGCAAGGAGTGTGATTGCTGGATCCTATAGTAAGAGCAGTTTAGTTTTATCAGAAACTGCTAAACTGTCTTGCAGTGGCTGTACCGTTTTGCATTCCCATCAGCAGTGAAAGAAGAGTTCCTGAGGCTCCACATTCTCATCAGCATTTGGTGGTATCTGTGTTTTGAATTTTCAGTTTACTGACATCTCGTTGTTTCATTTTGCATTTCCTTGAGGACACATGATGTGGCGTGTCTTTTCATATGATTATCTGACATCTGTACATCTTGGTGAGGTGTCTGTTAAGGTATTTGGAACATTTTTAATTGGATTGTTTTATTATTATTTTAAGATTTCTTAGTATATTTTGGATAATAATCTTTTATCAGATGTGCCTTTTGCAAAAATTTCCTCCCAGTCTGTGGCTTCTTATTCTCTTGACATTGTCTTTTGCAGAGCAGAAGTTTTAAATTTTAATGCAGCCCAGCCTATAATTATTTCTTTCATGGATCTTTGGTATTATATCTAAAAAGTCATAGCCATATTCAAGGTCATCTAGGGCTTACTTCCTGTTACCTACTAGGAGTTTTATAGTTCTGTTTTACATTTATATCTGTGATCTGTTTTGAGTTATTTTGTGAAAACTATAAGGTCTGTGTCTAGATTCATTTTTTGGCTTGTGGATATCCAGTTCCATCATCATTTTTTTTAAAATATTTTATTTATTTATTTGACAGAGAGAAATCACAAGTAGATGGAGAGGCAGGCAGAGAGAGAGGGAAGCAGGCTCTCTGCTGAGCAGAGAGCCCGATGCGGGACTCGATCCCAGGACTCTGAGATCATGACCTGAGCTGAAGGCAGCGGCTTAACCCACTGAGCCATCCAGGCGCCCTCCATCATCATTTTTTTTTAATATAATTTTTTATTTTTTATAAACATGTATTTTTATCCCCAGTGGTACAGGTCTGTGAATCACCAGGTCCTCCATCATCATTTTTAAAGATTTCCTTTGCTCCATTTTATGACCTTTCCTCCTTTGTCAAAGATCAGATGACCATACTTATGTGTGTCTATTTCTGGGCTCTCCACTCTGTTCAGTTCGTCTGTTCTTTCACAAATACCACTCTTGATTACTGTAGCTGTATAGTAAGCCTTAGATAGTGTCCATCCTCCAACTTTGTTCTCCTCTAATACTGTGTTGAACATGCCAATTTTGAAAAATCAACTTCACGGACACCTAAAATTTATTTAAAGTCTATGTCTTGATGAGATTTTGTTACAGTTATACACTCATATAATCACAATAAAAATATATAGCATTTCCATCACCACAGAAAACTACCTTTTGTCCCATTTCAGTCGATCCAGTCCTCAGGCAACCACTGACGTGCTTGCTTTCAGTGTAAATGAGATCAGCCTTTTCTAAAGTTTCATATACATGGAATCACAAAGTATATCCTCTCATGTTTGGCTTCTTCCACTCAGAATACATTTTTGAGAGCAATCCATGTTATTAAACCCATCAGTAATCCCTTCCTTTTTATTGCTGAGTAGTATGCCGCTGGGTAGATAGACATCCCACATTTTGTTCATCCATTCATCTGTTGATGAATATTTAGTTAGTAGCTTCCAGTGTGAGGCTCGCTACCATGAACATTCATACACAAAATTTTTGTGTGGACATGTTTTCCTTTCCTCTGGATAAATGCTTAGGAATGAGGTGGTTGAGTAGTATGATAAGAGTAGGTTTACATTTATAAGAAATTGCCAAACTGTCTTCCAAAGTAGTTGTATCATTGTACACTCCCAACAGCAATGTAGTAGATTTCCAATGGCTCCACATTCTTGCGAACTCTGTGAGTCATTTTAGGGACAATTCTAGTGTGTGTGTGTCTGTGTGTGTCTGTGTGTGTGTGTGTGTGTGTGTGTGTGTGTGGTATCTAATTGTGATTTTAATTTGCATTTCTCTGATGATAATGATGTTAAGAATCTTTTCGTGGGCTTTTTGTCCTTTCATCATTTATCTTCTGTAAAGTATGTTAAAATATTTTTTTTTTACTAGATTGTTTATCTTCTTATTGAGATGTAAGAGTTTTCTATGTATTCTAAATGCAAGTCCATTGTCAGATATAAATACTGCAAATAATTTTTCCAGTCTGTAGACTGCCTTTTTTTTTTCTTAATACTGTCTATTGAATTGCAGAAGTTATTAAAAAAAATTTTGGTGAAGCTCAATTTGTCAGTCTTTTCCCTTATGGCTCTTGTATTTTTTGTGTCCTCTCTAGGCCATCTTTGCCTACCCTAAGGTCACAGATAATCTCTCCTGTGCATTCATTTAGAAGTTTTTAACAAACAAAAAATTTGAAGTTTTTGAATTTTAGTCTCTGCATTTTGGTCCAGATCTTCTGAATTATTTGTTTTGTATGGAGTGGGATAAACATCAAGATTCACTTTTTCTCCATAAGGGTGTCCATTTACTCCAGAACCATAAGTTGAAAAGATTATCTTTTCCTCATAGAATTACCTTGGCACCTTTGGAAAAAATAATTTGAGCATGGATCTGTGAGTCTATTTCTGAATCGTGTAGTCTGTTTCATTGATCTGTATCCCTATCCTTATACCAATACCCTAGGATTTTGATTACTTTAGCTTTCTCATAAGCATTAAAATTGCGTTATGTTAGTTCCTTTCATTTGCATTAATTTTAGAGTCCATTTGAACTTTGGTTGGGATTATTGCATTGAATCTATACGTGATTTGAGGGAAAGCTGACATCTTAAAAGTACTGAGTGTTCTGATTCATCAATGTGGTGTATTTCTCCATTTCTTTAGGTCTTAATTTCTTTCAGTGACATTTTATAGTTTTCAGGGTATGGGTCTTGTAACATATTTTATTAACTTCATTAGTATTTCACAATTTTGTATCCTGTTTTAACTGATACTGTATTTTTTTATTTCAATTACCAATTTTTGGCTGCTAGTATACTAAAATGTAATTGATTGGGTCACCTGAGTTGCTCCATTGGTTAAGTGTCTGCCTTTGACTCAGGTCATGATCCTTGAGTCCTGGGATCAAGCCCTGCATTAAGGCTCCCTACTCGGTGGGGAGCCTGCTTCTCCCTCTCCTGTTCCCACTGCTTGTGCACACACACACACACACACACACACACTCTATCAAATAAATAAAATCTTTTTAAAAAATGTAGTTGATCTTTCTATATTGACCTTGTATCCTGCAACCTTGCTAATTTCAATTATAGCATTTTTTAATAGTTTTAAGGAATTTTTTTACATAGATGATGATGTTTTCTGCAAATAGACATAGGTTTACTTCTTAGTTTCTCATCTCTGTGCCTTTTTTTTTTTTTTTTTTTTTAACTTGCCTTACTGCACTGGTTGGGACCTTTGGTACAATGCTGAATAACAGCAGTGAGAGCAGGTATCCTTCCTTGTCTTGTCTTGTTTTCAACCTTAGGATATTTCACCATTAAGCAAGTTCTTATAGATTTTTCAAAAATGGCTCATCATATGGTAGAAGTTCCTTTTTATTTCTAAATAAGATATTGTCATGATTTGGTATTGAATGCTGCCAAATGCTTGTTTGTGTATGTGTGTGTGTGTTCATGTATTGAATTATATGGTTTTCTCATTCATTCTGTTAATTTGGTGAATTACTTCCATGTTAGAATGTTAAAACAGCCATGTATTTCTAGGTTAAGCCATACTTGATCATGATGTAGTAACCCTTCTATAGATCCCTTTAATTCTTTTTCTTCTTTTTTTTGTAATTTTTTTTCAGTGTTCCAAGATTCATTGTTTATGCATCACACCCAGTGCTCCATGCAATATGTGCCCTCCATAATACCCACCACCAGGCTCACCCAAACCTCACCTCCCTCCCCTCCAAAACCCTCAGGTTGTTTCTCAGAGTCCACAGTCTCTCATGGTTCATCTCCTCCTCCAATTTCCCCCAACTCACTTCTCCTCTCCATCTCCCAATGTCCTTCGTGTTATTCCTTATGCTCCACAAGTAAGTGAAACCAAATGATAATTGACTCTCTCTGCTTGACTTATTTCACTCAGCATAATAATCTCTTCTAGTCCCATCCACGTTGATACAAAAGTTGGATATTCATCCTTTCTGATGGCGGCATAATACTCCGTTGTATAGATGGACCATATCTTCTTTATCCATTCGTCTGTTGAAGGGCATCTTGGCTCTTTTCACAGTTTGGCAATTGCTGCTATAAACGCTGGGGTACAGATGCCCTTCTTTTTACTACATCTGCATCTTTGGGGTAAATACCCAGTAGTGCAATTGCAGGGTCATAGGTTAGCTCTATTTTTAATTTCTTAAGGAACCTTCACACTGTTTTCCAAAGTGGCTTTAATTCTTTTTACAATATTTTACTAAAAATGTTTGCTTCTTTGTTCCTGAAGGATATTGTTCTTTAGTTTTCTTGCAGTGTCTTTCTCGGGCTTTGGCATCAGAGAAATACTGGTTTAATAAATCAAGTTGCAAAAATTTTCCTCCTTTTCTATTTTCTTTAATGCTTTATGTTGGGTTAGTATTATTTGTTCTTTGAATGTTTGATATAATGCATCAGTGAAGCTATCTAGATGTGAAGTGTTCCTTATTGGGACTTTTTTTTCATTGTTGTTGATTTTAAATAAAATTTTTATTTTAAGATTTTAAAAAAACAAAAATTGCAAATATAGTACCAAGTTATATAAGCCCTTCACCCAGTTTTCCTAATGTTAGCATGTTAACAATCGTGGTATGTTTGCCAAAACTGAGAAGTTAAAACTGGTAAAATGCTATAAACTCCAAATGTTAGACAGATTTCATCAGTTTTCCCACCAACATTTTCCAAGATCCAAACCGGGAAACCACATTGTATTTAGTATTGGGATGTTTTAAAATACAATTCCAACTCATTTAACATATATTTTCTGTTTCTTTTTGTGTCAATTTTAGTAGTTTGTCTCTCTCTGGAAATTTGTCCATTTCATTTAAGTTGTCAGATTCATTGGCATACAATTATAGTATTCTTTTATTATCCTTTACTGAATGTAGGATCTATATTAATCAACCATATTCCATTCCTAGAATTTTTCATTTGCATAATTTGTCTTGATTTTGTGATCATTATATAGAGAGATTTATCACTTTTGATTTTTTTCAACTAACCAGCTTTTGATTTTACTAATTTTCCTTATTATTTTCTATTTCCTGTTTCATTGAATCCAGCTCTCATCTTTATCATCTTCTTACTCTTTCCACAAATTTTGGGTGAGGTTTTCATTTTTGTTTAGCTTCCTGATATTGAAAACATATGTCACTGAATTTAAACTTTAATAATTTCTAATAAAAGCATTTATATAAGGCATACTTTTCTCTTTAAGCACGACTTTAACTGCATTACACAAATTTTGACATGTTGTGTTTTCATTTTTATTCAGGTTAAAATATTTTCTAATTTCCTTTGTAATTTCTTTTTTTGACTTGTAGGGTACTCATGTATTTTTTAACTTATAAATATTTAGATATTCAAGATATATTAGAAAATAACTTTATTGTATACTAATAGGTAAATGGTTAAGTAACTTATGAAAAAAATCCAACTGTGAAATGCTCTATAGCTATTCTGGAAGATGATGTATGTTTATCAGGTGCACATGGAAAAATGTTCAAGATACATGAAGTGAAAAATCAAGTTGCAGATCTCTCTCTGTTTCTCTTTCTGCTTCCCCAACTCTACCACCCCCTCCCACTTACAAACACACACACATGCGCACACACACACACACACACACACACAAATGGAAGAAAAGATAGAGTCCAAACTTTGGGGAAAAGAATGAATTAGTGCAGGCAGAGGGAGAGGTGGAGATGAAGCTGTTTTACTTTTTACTTTGCATACTTATGGATTATTTCAGTTCTTTTTCAACAAGCATGTATTTTGATATATATGCTGCCAAAGCAAGCACTACAAGCATGTATTTTGAAACTGAAGAACGGAAACTGTTCATAAAAAGGCAGAGAAATCTGAATTGTGATTTAGCAATTACTCTTCTGAAGTGCCCTATCTTCCCACTTGGACTTGCTCTCTAAAACTTCTTATTTTTTGAGAACCAGCTAATGCAATTTTAGTCTACATAATTAAGCATGAAGTGAGAAGGGTCGAGTAGGAGTTAGGGCACTGTTTACCAGCCCCCTCAATGCCTGGCCATGATCCTGACATAAAATTCTATAGTTAGCATTCTGAAAATCCCTAACATGTAACAAGCAATGACCTCCAACAATTTGTGGATCCTTGTTATAAATAAGCTTATTATTAATATCCACTTCGATATTTTGGCTTTCCAAACTGCTTGGGAAGACATAGTCATGATTATCTTCCATAAACTGATAGTTTTCTTGCTTCATTTGAATTAATTTCAAGTAGATTACTCAATTTTCAAAATTCTGAAATTTTAATGATCTGGAATTCAAAGTCTTTGTGTGTGTAATATCCTCTTAAGATCTTTCAAAATGAAGACAGTATAAATTGTTATCAATGTGTAATGTTCATCAATTCAGGTTTCACAGGGGTGTTTTCAAGCCGAGGAATTTGGAGCATGCAGACATTTCAGGGTATGACCATTTGTACAACATTCTTCTCTATGCACCTCTGATGACTTTCAGTATAGATGGGAATCACTGTAGATGGAAAACCAGTCTCAATGATATATAGTCAAAAGGAGGACAAGGATGTTCACTCCAGCACTTTCCATTTAGAGGGAAAAAGAGGTGGAAGGATATGCCAAGGTCATGCTGCATTTACTGGGAGTAAGATCCCGGGTTTCCAGATTCCAGTGAAACTCAGTATCACAGCCCTCTTCCTACAACAGTTGTTCAGTTTTTGTAATTCCTTCCAGGTCTGAGTACAAGAGATGTTTATGTGCTTTTCATTCTCAGGTCTTTGGAAATTATTTTCTTGACATAAGAAATAATGCCTGGGATATAGAATATACTCTGTAAATACTGGCTATATAAATGGATGAACAAAATACAGAGTTGAAACTCTTTAATAGAAGCCCGAGATTTGGGTAAAAATGAGACAAAGGACTATTATTGCATAGAGGATTAGAAAAACTATTCGGGTTGATTCTTGTAAAACCTCCCTAAGATTGACCAACTGACAAATTTTATCTGCATCACATGTCTAATTGGTGGAGCCAATTTGGTCTCTGGTACCTGTTTTATTAAATGTACGAAGAGGTAAAATGTGGCAGTGAGTCATGATGATGCTGTCTCGGTTTGGCGGAGGAAGTAGGTAAAAACAGGAGTTAACATGCCAATACTTAATACAACTGGGACAACATAAACGACCACAATGATGAATGCTAGGTAAGTGTCAATGATTGGGAATGATATTCAGGACATCATACTCTTATGTACCATAGGCTGGATGTGGAAATAATTAAAGTGTTCTAGGTATTTGAGGGTGTTTCTTAATTCATTGAATCCTCACAACCATCCTGAAAGGTAGCCATTATTAATCCCACTTCAGAGATGAGGCTTAGGGAGGGTGACTGTGACACCGGGTTATACAGCATGTATCAGACAGAGCTCGGAAACTTACTAAAGCTGTCCTTCTCTAAAATCTGTGCTTTTTCCAGATGATATGAATCCTGAGTCCTGCAATGAGATTGTGGGTAGTTTATATCAATGGACCCAGTGTTTTGTCAAATGAATACTTAATAGAAGGTGAGTCTCCTTCTGCACATAAAGTGCAACACCATTGACCTCAGAGCTGGAGGCACAGTAGAGACACTGAGGATGAAGATGATAAGAGAGTAGAAATCACCTGGGAAACAGACTACAGGTGGTTTGGTCTTGCAGAGGGCATGGAGACTAGCATTCTAAATGCAGATGATGACACTTTTCAGGCAGGAAGTGAGGGCAGCAAGTAGGAGACTCATGTCCTAACATCTGTCGGTATTCTCACCAGGCTAAAAGATCATATGGTTTTATTACTTAGGGATTTGTTTTTCTGATCATAAAGTGGACTTCCTCTGATAAAAATTTGATTCATCTTGGTAAGATCTGCCACACTTTACTCTTAGAAGGGTGAGAGGATCCCAAGATCTTATTTAGAATTTAGTAAGAAATATGCAAGTAATAAGATAATCTATCTAATAAAGTTATCTTAATTCATGCTCTCATGTTTAAATGAGGGTTTAAAAATAAATAAGATCCTTTGACAGAGTAACTAAATCCATAGGGGTTTTCAATCTGAACTTTGCTAAGCATGTGATGGAAATAATCTTCCTTCCTGAATTCTAATAAAAGCATCCTGGTATCTTGCATTGTCTAATGTTTCTAAAACATTCTGAAGTTATTCTGTATAGTACTACCTATTACAAGAGTGGAGAAAGATCCAAATGCTCAACAGCAGGCAAATGATAAATGAGGCATTCTCATGAAGTGAGTCAAATATAACTTGGAAGATTATATAGAATGAAAAATATTTGTGAGTGGAATTCAAAATAGTATGTATACTAAGATGATAACAATGTAAAATATGGATGAATGGGGAAAATAATATGTAAAAATGAAGAGTTATGTTGTGTGTTTATGACCTATTACTTTTTTTAAAAAATAGGAGATATTGAAAAATATTGAAAAATGGTTTAAAAGAAGAATCATAATTCAAAAGTATTGGCAATTGGTAACACATACACACATAGACATATTCATATGTATATCAGAGTTTTTAAAAAGGTAAGTGACAAAAAGTGAATCATTTGGAGAGTTAAATTTGGTTTTACGTTTTCTGTTTATGTCATAAAAAGTATTTATGCATTGACAGATTGGAAGGTGTTTAATATGACATGAATTGTTTTTTTGTCTTAGTGTTCCTAAATGTGAACTGACTTAATGAAATATACACCTTATTAATAAAATTTCATAGAAAGTCTGGAAAGTAAAAGTTTAAAAGTAAAAATCATCTACCATTATTCCATGACCCAGAGTTCTACCCATTAATGATATTTTGACCCTTTCCTTCTATAATATTTTCTGCACATAGCTGTATTTTTTGACCAAAAAGTAGGAACATACTGAACAACAGATTACCATCCTATTTTATTTCATTTAATAATACCCCCTATAAGATTTTTTTCATGCCTTAATTATTCTTGGAAACATAGTTTGAATGGTTGGTTATTAAATCTATAATTTATTTAGATATACTATTCTTCCCTATTACAAATAATGCTGAATTGCATATCCTTGTATATGAATCTATCTGATTCTTTTTAGAAGTCCTACTAAAAGACATATTAAAGGTTTATTAAGGCCTAATTCACATAAAGTAAAATCACTTGATTTAGGTTTATAATTACGGATTTTGATATACAGTTTGGCAACCACAATATCAGGTGGGAGAAAGATCGCTCAATGTCTACATTTCAGCTTTGGCTATGTGAGAGCGAATTTTTTTTTTTTTTTAAGATTTTATTTATTCATTTGAGAGAGGGACAGAAGAAGAGAGCACAGCTCGGGGGTAGAGCAGAGGGAGAGAAAGAAGCATGCTCCTTTATGAGCAAGAAGCCAGTGCAGGGCTTGATGTCCCAGGATCATGACCTGAGCTGAAGGCAGATGCTTGACCCATTGACCCACCCAGGTGCCCCAGTGAGAGTGAATATTAAAACTATGGGGTAAGGAAGAGAGGGTTTTTTGTTTTCTCTTTTTCCATACTAATCTCAACCCATGCATTTGATCAGTATTTCACATTTCTCTCTCTCTCTCTCCCTGGGGTAAGGAGGAGAGGGTTTTTTTGTTTTCTCTTTTTCCATACTAATCTCAATCCATGCATTTGATCAGTATTTCACATTTCTCTCTCTCTCTCTCTCTCTCTCTCTCACACACACACACACACACATCCTCTTTTGCCTTTTACTTTTTACTCCATACTTCTGTCAGCCAGTCAGCTCAGGAAAATCACTACTGCCATCTTCAATCCATCCACAAGTCAAAAAATGACCCACCTAATTATGGGCAATGCTATGCTATATCTAGCTGTATAAGCAAAGACAGTCGAGAGTTGTGATGCAGTCTTACCTAGTAAATAACCAATACTGATAACCCACAATTTCCACAACAGAGTCTGCAAACTTCCCTTATAAACTCTGATTTTTTTTCTCAGACATTAGTCTTCAAGGTGATTTTACATGTGTGCACACATATATATGAGTACACATACACACACGTACAGCCTAACCCCCCAAGTTGAGAATCATTCATGACGAGAGATGATTTAGATATAACCAAAGAAAAAAGAGGTATGGTTTTGGTAGAGAAAAACATCTGTGAATACAAATAGGGGGGTTAGATTGTTTAGAAAGAGAATTACGGTCAGGTCTTACCTCTCTATTCCTTAGGATGAAGATCACTGGTAAGCTGAAAATTTGATCAGTTTGGTCAATCACTATCGCAACTGAGGCACAATCACTATGCCTCAGAACAAGTGTGTCTTTCCTCATTCCACATGTGGGGTTTTCTTTCAAATGTCCCATGCCAAGAAGAGGCCATGGCCCATTCTCTGTGTGTCTATACGGACCCTGAAATCCCTTTCTCACCCAATCCTGCTTTACTCTGCTCTCGCCAATCAGAAATTCCAAAGCTCTCTACTCTAGGGATGCTGTGAGTTTTAACATACAATAGGGCATGGACTGGTACACTTCCTATACTCCAGCTCTTATCTCCCCCATTCATCCATCCAGTCATCAGCCAACAAGTGTTTCCTGAGCACCTACTCACTTGTTCCACGTTCAGCACTGTGTGAGATACTGGAGTACACTGTGAACAGAACAGACTGGGCAGTGCTCCTACAGAACTTCCATGTAGCCTGCCTCTATACCCATCACCTGTCTCCCTCATTCTCCAACATCAGGTCTTTTGCCTGCAGATGTAAAATCCTCCCCTAACTCCTAGATTTAGCACAAACAACTCATGCCATCTTTTCTTCTCTATCACCTTCTGAATCTTCTAGTTCTTATCTCCATCCCAATCCCATCTGGCTAGACATTTCAAAGCCTTTTTCACAGCTCTTTAGACTTTGTCTTATGGGGTCCCTTTATGTCTGTTTTCGTTTTCCTCACATTTCATTTCAAAGCAACCTTCTGCTGTGACCCTGGAATAGCAACACCAGTTCTGGGATTCAGCAATATATTTTAAGCTAGATGCCAGGGAACATAAAGGTCACTAAGAAGTTTCTCTGTTCAAAGAGCTAAGTGCTCTAGTCTGGGGAGGCAGCAACAATGGGGACCTTAATTGATGCAGGGTGATCTGTTTGATTATGGGTAACTCTGCTTGATTTAGGGGGAATCCATGCCTAAGTGCCAAGGGCTCGTCTGTTAGCTTGGGAGCAACCTAAAGACAAGAACCATGTCTTTTTTAATGTGGGACCAAATCCCCACTGGGGTAGTGCACTCACCTAACTAAGACTGGGATCTTGGGCATCTTCTTGGAGACTTTAAAGAAACTTGTGTCCCCTTTGTTGTCGGTGAAGTACACGCCGGCCACACTGGTCACGAGGTTGCCAGGGAATGTGAAAAGCACCCTTTCGTCGTCGCCCTGGTTGGCCCAGTCCCAGGCCTGGCCTCCAATGAGCAAGCCCCCTCCACGTTTCATAAACTTGACCAACTTTTCCGTCATGGTTTCATTATAGGCATCAATGCAGTAAACCCCGAGGGAGTCTTTCACTTCTGGCTCAATCTTCGCCTCCACCCCAGATCCCTCAAGGATTTTGGCCAGGGGTGCCAGGGATGGGTGTACACCAATGGGAGCCCCAGGGGAAGAACAGAGCCAACCCACTGCATTGAGGAGAAAGGTAGTGAGCTGGGCCTCTACCAAGTAGTCCTCATGGGACACCACCACCAGGCGACCTCGGCCATAGGAAGAGGCAGCAATGAGAACCTGGCCCATGTCATTCACCATCACTGGGAAGGAGGCCTCTCCAATTAGAAGCAATTCACATGGGATGGCATCTTCAGGGACATCCCAGCTTGTCACTCCATTCATAAGGGCCTCAAAGGCAGCAGAGGGAGTCGCCATGGCTGGATCGACTTCTGTAAGAGGAAAGCAAAGACTCAGTTTGGTAAAGAATAGATAAACAAATAAACAAAGGAGCCAAATGGTTCACTTCTCCCCTAGCAGGGGCAATTCTTCCCGTGACGCAAAGGAGACAGACTCTGTCAACTGACTCAGGGACTAACCAGGGGTGTCAAGGTATCCAACCCTGGAGACCTCATCACACCCTTCCCAGTCCTCCTAAACTCTTGCGGCCAAACGGAAAGAGCTTGACACTTTTCCATTGCAGAAGGAAACAAACAGAAGTGGAGAATGTGGGCAGTATTGTGCCCCCAAAGAGTTACCTGTAAATCCACCTCTAGTACCTGTGAATGCAACCTTATTTGGAAAATAGTGTCCTTGCAGGTAAAATCAAGTTAAGATGAGGTCATGCTGTATTTGAATGAGCCCTGATTTAATGACTGGTATCTTTTAAGAAACATCTGGACACAGACAGAGACACACAGGGGAGAACGCTAAGAGAAACTGGAGTGATGTGTCTATATGCCAAGGGAGGCCAGAGGTTGCTGGTGAGCTCCAGAAGCTCTGGAAGAGGTGTAGGACAGATTTTCCTTCAGAATTTCCAGAAAGAATGCCTTGCTAACACCTGGACTTCAAACTTCTCTGCCCCTACGACTGTGAGAGAAGCATATTTCTGTTTTAAGTCACCCAATTTGTGGTGATATGTTACAGCAGCCACCAGAAACTAACACAGTGGTGCCTCATGCTGCCCCTTGTCCCCCTCAGCAACCACGTTGATCTTATTCATCCCAGCTTGTGGAATCCCAGAATATTGGTCTAGAAGGTCTGGGTCCTCAAAGGATCTTCTTTGGTCGCAATCATAGGTTGGGGAAGGGGAAAAAATAGGTCCTCTGTGGCTTGAATCCAGGTCTCCATCAGCTAGGAATTATGGCAGATTCTTCTTCCTTGTACCTTGTACCTGGAGAAAGGTGTGTATGTCTATGGATGTGACCTCACATAAATCCTCCGCTTCTTTACCAGGAGCTCCCTGCTCAGATGCTTGATGTCTGTCCTCCACTATGTTCACTTTACTGAAACAGTTCCCCCGAGAGCAGATGTGTTTTCATAATTGGGACATCTAGTGGTTGGCGTTCTCACTGACAACTCAGGGGCACCGGCCAATACTGCTGTCCTGTTCCCTGAGACTCTCACCGCCCGTAACGTTATGGCCAGAGCCAACGTCATCATCTTCAACCTGCTGACCCATTCACTTTCTATCCTTCCCTGACCTCTTCTGAAAATTCAGGTATTTCTTGTGTTTATCTTTGGTTCTTAACATCTATCTATTAATCGTCAGAAAATATGTTTGTTCCCAAGATAATAGGCAAAGCAGTTACAAGCTCAGGCTCTGGAGGGAGGCTATCTGGGCCTGAATCTTAGCTTTGTTTGCTTACTAACTGTGAGATAGGGCAACACATCTCAGACATCACTTCCTCATTCATTAAGTAGGGACAAAAGTGTCTAGCACATAAGGTTGTCCCAAGGATTAAAGGAAATAACAGGTTAAATATCTCTCAATTATTCATTATATATATGAGTGTGTATGTGTGTGTGTGTGTGTGTATTTACATATAATTATTTGGTAAGAGTAAGCTATTTAACTTGCAAATGTGCATAAGAGAGAATTCTTTTTTTTTTTTTAAGATTTATTTTATTTTACAGAGAGTGAGCGAGTGAGTGGGGGGAGGGGCAGAGGGAGAGAATCCTCAAGCAGATTCCCAGCTGAATACGAAGCCGAACGTGCGGCTCAGTCTCATGACCCATGAGATCACGACCTAGACCCGAAACCAAGAGTCAAATGCTCAACCAACTGAGCCAGCCAGGCATCCCATAGAGAATTCTTATAAAGTGAGCAAAAGCCAAACCTAATAGATGTTGTAAATACTAAGCTAAAAATTTAATGATTCCGATTTTATAGTTTTCACATTTTGGAGCCAATGCTAACAGTAATATTAATTATGATTACATTTAGTTCTCAAGTGTTTCCATGGGTCCTTGAGAAAGTCCTGGGCACAGGCACTGAGCCTTCCTCAGGTAGAGATGAAAAGGCCCTGGTTCTGAGGTAATGAATAAACTCATGATCCCTCCTGACAGAGCACTCTACCACTGCAGTGGTCTCTAAAACTAAAGAAGTCTTAAATTTAGTCTTTTCCTTCCAAACTAGCTCCTCTTAGGCACATTACATGAGCTCAATGTCCCTAGCTGCTACAGAGGGTGACATTGACCTCAGAGAAGTTTTGACATGATAGAACAGGCGGCTGGTTCACAAGAGCTTGTCCTTTCCCTGCTCTTCCTGGTGTCCACAAATAGCCAGGACAGCAAACTGCACAGAGTCACAGTAGTGCCCTTCTCCCTCCTGTCCCATGTCCAGCTGGTCACAGTCCCGTCAATGTCATCGTACATGGTTTCCAACCATAGTGCCAGGAACCTAGTTCAGATGCTCAGTAATTCATTCCTCGACTAAACTGACCCAGTTTCTGAGTCACCAGGGCCTGATCTTGCCTCTAGTCTTCTAAAGCCGCTGATAGTATTATTTCCCAGAAGAGAACCCCCTCCCAGAGCTTTGCTTTTCCCCACAGGGCTAAATCTGACACCTTCATCTTGGGGTTTGAGGTCTTCAGGGCTGGCTGCTCCTAACATTTTCCAGCCATGTCTTTGGCTACCTAACCTCTCCGCAGCTTCCAGAACACTTGGCATCCCTGGACATGGCCTGCTTTCATTTTAGAGTCTCTTTTCATGCTCTTTCCTTCCTGTTCCCTCTCCCACCTCTTTCTACCTGTTGAAATCCTACCCTTCTAAGAGAAGTTATTCATAGAAGAGGAAATTTAAATGGCCAATTAGTCTATGAAAATATGCTCAATTTCACTAGTCAGACAATTGAAAATAGAATGCATGATGTTGCCTATAAGATTATCAAAAAGGAGGAAGGAAAAGGAGGAAGAGAAGGTGAATTAGATAAAGGCAGATAATAATGCCCAATGTCCAAAAGGCCAGGAGGATGTGACCACAATTTGCTGGAAGGACCAAGACACTGACGGTAATCAACAGTAGGCAGCCCCACTTCAGAGGTGAGATCCTCGGACCAGTAATCCCTTTTCTGATTACCTTTCATACAGAAACAAGAGCCGCAGGATTGAAGACATATGTACAAGGAGGCTCACTGCCACACAAAACTACAATTGGAGACAGATAGGTGACAAGGAATATTTTCCAGAACCATCTATGATTTCTGTGGGTGCATCTCTCTAACCCAAAGCCATACCTATCCCACTTCTGCATGCTACCCCACCCCACAGCCTAGTGTTACAACATAAGACCCTGGGGCATAGTCCTCAGCCAGCCACGCATACCTACACCCTAAAGAGCTGCCCATCAGACCCCTCCTCTCCGGGCCCTCCTCTCCACTGCCAGGGCTGGTACTCCAGAAACACTCAGAGCAGAGAACTCACATTTTTTGTCTCACCAACTATATTTCAAGCTAGTTCATGGGGGAGCTGTCTGTGGAAAAGTGACAGAGGGATGAGCAGTTGGCCTGGAGATTTGAAAAGTAGGGCACCAGAATGAAGAGGGCTTTTCCTATGGAGTTGCCTCCTTCTACCTGCCAGGGTTTGGTAAGGAACACTCAGTTTCCCCTGTCCTGCTCCACAAGTGAGACTGTAATCCAGCCTCGGCCTGATACCAACGGTGCATGCGTGGCAAGCCAACATCTGCAAGGGAGAATGTTTGGATAAAGGAAGATAATCTGGATCATAGAATATCACATCACTATTACAAAGAATGAGTTAAATCTGTTTTGCATCTATGTAGACAACCCTTGATATACTTTAAGTAGAAACCTCACATCATTGTAATTTTAGGACACAAGCCCATTTTTGTAGGGATAAAGACAATAACAATAGTACTAGTAATTTTAGTAGGAGTAATCACAATACACTGCTTATTACAAGTTTCTTTCATAAAGTATTTACTCCTGACAAAAAAACCTGTGAGTTTGTACAATCACTATCTATTTTATAGGTGGGAAACAGCAAACAAAACAAAAAATGTGATGGCCAGAGAATGTGTTACTTGCTCAAGTCACATAAGTGTGAGTAGTGGATCCTGGATTCAAACCCCGAAAATCTTGTACTGAGTCCACATTCTTAAGTTCCAGAAATATACAAGCCTGTTAAGGACCAGAATTTTATACACAAGAGAAAAATCTATGGAGGCCATATTTCAACATGCCAACATTAACTGCATTAGCAAGGGAAGAGGTGAACAGTATTCTTTCTCCTTAACCAGGTCTGCATCCTTTGAATTGTTGTATATATTACTGTTACAGTTCAAAATACCACAGGTAGGGGCGCCTGGGTGGCTCAGTGGGTTAAGCCGCTGCCTTCGGCTCAGGTCATGATCTCAGGGTCCTGGGATCGAGTCCCGCATCGGGCTCTGCCTGCTTCCTCCTCTCTCTCTCTCTGCCTGCCTCTCTGCCTACTTGTTATCTCTCTCTGTCAAATAAATAAATAAAATCTTTAAAATACCACAGGTAATAGAACTTCAAACAAGCAAGTAAACACACTTTAAATGATGGAGTATATACATTAATGGATTGCTCAACTGATCATATCTCACCTAAAATGCATTTTTTCATCAGCTGCGCATTTATCTACTAAAAAAGTTGATTTCCTTCTCTGTGGGGTTCTTTGAACTTTGCAGCTGGTTCTGTTCCCACTTTAACCAGCTATCTCCATGACTCCAACACTTGACTTTTTAACCGAATGCTTCCTGTTTATGCCGGAATCCCTGTTTGCTACTCCAGCGTGGGGACTGCAGAGGAACACAGCCTGAAGGGGGGTGGGGTAGGGTGGGGAGATCCCTTTTATTTCTCTCCCTCTCTTCATCCTTGGTTTTCCTTCCATGGCTTCTGCTTTCTCTCCTCTGTGCCAACTCTGGCCTCTTTCAGCTTGCTGGAAATCAAGACACCTCTAAAGCAGAAGGCACAACCTGTAACTCAGGCAGAGAGCTTTATAAATCCCCTCCTCCTATCACAAAGAGCCCCATGCAACCTAAATGGGGTTTCCCTTTAAGAGTTGTATTTGGAAGGGAAGGAGGGTAGCAGGCCTGTCTTGGGTACTGCACCACATCCTGCTTTATAGTTGGATTTCAAATCCAAGTAGAGTAAGTATCAGAGATCAGGGGTATGTGTGGTTCTTTAAAAGTAAGCATGATTTAAAATGCTGTTTTTCTATTCCCCTATTCCTATCCTACTACATTCCCTTCTCAATTCCTGAGTCCCCCAGGGCCTCTCTCTCTCTCTTATATTTGCTCATTCCTCTGACCAGGGAACTCCCAGGAGAACAGCATCATGGGGAGCACAAGCCCTGGAGTGTTGACCAGCCTGCGTCCCAGAGGACAGTGTCCTAAGAAATGGACAACGCCGGACACAGGTCGTTCTTAAATTCGAGGGATTGTCCATACTGAGTTCCGTCGTGGGATCCTCTCTCCTCTCCAGGCCCTCACTCCAACCAGACTTTCCTACACAGGCCCAGAGCCAGTCCGCAAAGAGCTTGTCCGTGACGTCAGAGGAGGAATGGAGGGGGCCTGGGGTGGGGAGGGTAGTAGGGGTAAGAGGGGAGCAGAGCGGAAAAGCTCTGCTTGGCAGGGAATGCTCCAGACCCACTGGCACCGTTTGGGTGAGGTAGGGGTACACAGACCACTGCGCCTCTTGCATTTACTTACACACACACACACACACACACACACACACACACACACGTCTCCTTGGCAGGGAATGCTCCAGACCCACTGGCACCGTTTGGGTGAGGTAGGGGTACACAGACCACTGCGCCTCTTGCATTTACTTACACACACACACACACACACACACACACCCACCCACCCACCTCCGGG